>NW_026294606.1:85796700-86146700 GCF_007827085.1 Peromyscus californicus insignis | reverse complement strand
AGATCTGCGCAGGTAGTTCCTACAGCCTAACAGCGTCACTTCAGGGCATCCACCTGGTAGACCTTTTCCTATATAAAGACAGCAAAAGATGGATGATGTGTGAGGGTGTTGATAGTGAGCCCTGTGCACCACCCTGAGAAGGGTGTGTTGGGTATGCAAAGCTTACAAGGACAGACTCTCATCAGGTATGGGAGCATGGCTGCTAGCCAGAATCAAGATCCTGGGCCAGAGCCCAGGGAAGCTAGGAGTTCTGGCCTCTGCCTTCCAGCTCCCTGTAACCAGGCACAAACCCCTGCAACGACATCTGGCTGCCCAAGGCTGTCACAGTCCTAGGCCATGTACATACTGAACATTCACTGTTCTGTCTGTTCACAAAGCTCGTCTGAGTAGGAGAGTTCCGGGCAAGCCTCTCTAAAAGTCCCCTATGGCCCTCAGCACTTCGAGTTCTAACAGGGCTTCTGTATTGTGTGAAAATGTTGTGCTTTAATGTCTGCTCTTAGAAACAGTCAGTCCCTCGAGGGAAGGACAATTTGCATGCATCTGCATATTTGATACACAGCTTGTGGATACTGGCAACTGTACTGAACTGTACCTGCACGGAGTTCTTGTTGGAAGATTCAAGCCAGCTTGGTGACAGACACAACCATCCTCGTCTGTGTTGGAGCCTCTTGGACAAGCAGTGAGAGAACAGCACACTGCTCTTCCACAAGGGCAGGATATCCCGGGACAGACTGTACCTGCCCAGCACCCGACTCCTGGTTTGGGGTTATCTCTCTTCGGCTGGGGAAATGGCTCAGCATTTAAGATCATTTGTATAAGCTTGTAAATCCAGGACCTTGCCTGGTTTGTCTCCTGCTCTCAGTACCCAGAGCAGTGTGTAGAGGGCCAGAAGAACACATAAATAGGGATTTCTTTTCATAGACAAACATCTGTCCCTAATAGCTAGACTTGACTGCCAGGGTCTATGTCAGGTGTTGAAGATTCAAAGGAAAGGAAGACGGGACCCTTGTCTTTGAGGATATCACTGTCTAGGGTTAGGGAAGACTCAACATGAACAGTTACCTGGAGACACAAATATGGACAGGGAAGTCCTTCCTACAGTAGAGGTTCAGAGAGTGGAAACAAGCTCCTCTGGCCCTGGACAGGCTGGGCTGGCCAGGAAAGCATCCAGGTGGGTAGTAACCCATGGGAGCCAATGGTCTGGTCCTGTCCCAGATCATCTTTCCCACTGCCTAGGGCTGGGTAGACATGAGCCCACCCTGGATGGATATTTGCCTTGTACTGTTATTGAAGGGGACCATGAAGATCTAAGAATCTGAGTTGTGTCGTTCCTGTGCAGCAGGGACACAGGGTTCTGTCCTCTATGTTCTTCTCTGAGATCAAGGCAGGGATGACCCTGTCGGGGCACAGTCTCCCTTACTAGGCACTAACAGCAGAGTCAAATCTACAGACACCAATCACACTATTGCTGGTCTCTGAGAAGCCACTGAAGGCGGATCCCTCTCCCTTGGTCCAAGCATCTTCCAGGAACACCCTCAGACACATCACAGCAATGCATTGTCAGTTCTGCCTGGATGCTTTACCCAGTCACGCTGAACTCTCACTTTGACCACCAAGGATACCAACATACTGGTATATGACATTGAGCTCTGTTGGGCCATAGCAAACCTACTCCTGGAGAAAGGAGATTTTCCAGGAATCTGTAACTTGGACAGTTCCTAGGCATACAGGAATTCAGGAAGAACATAGATTAGTTCCCATGAGTCGGGACACCTGAATGAAAAAAAAAAAAAGAAACCCTTTGTTAGTGGGACAAAGATAGTCCTGGAGGAGGCTACTCCAGGCCCACTCGGAAGCCAACATGAGAAGCAAGGCTCAAAGGTCCAAGTGCTTTGCCTATGAGGCGGAGCTAAGCCTATAGCCTTTAAAGAAATATCCCTACTACAGTAAAAATATGGACCGTTGTCGCTGATTCTCCAGCAGCATTCAGGGAACTGCCTGTATTGTCTCTTCTGGGACTCTAGCCTGACGGGGTCCCCTCTGACAGCTGCCTTCTTCTTGTGGGAAAACAGCACACATTCCATTGTGCAATATCTTTGCTGTGTCCCTGGTGGGTGTTGGCTCCATCCTGTCTCTGATCCTGAGAAAGAGTTCCTCCAGTAGCACTCAGGGCCATGCAGCAACCTGTACTTCTGGTCCTGTGCCAGTGCAGCTCCTAATGTGCATTCCTCCCGAGTTATGAGGCTGTTTCCTTGACCCTAATAGGGCTGCAGAGCTGCAAATTCCTCTCCAAGGCCCCTCCATGCTCCCTGTACCAGTCACTCTTCTCCTTGCTGAGACAAAATAACTGACAAACTGCTTCAGGAAGGAAGGGCTTATATTGTATCACAGTTTGAGGGCACAGTCTCACGAGAGGAAGTCATGGTCTCAGCAGTATGAGGCGGCTGCCCACACGGCATCCACTGCCAGGAAGCAGCGAGAGATGAACGCTGGTGCTCAGCTCGCTTTCTCCATTTTCAGTCGTGGATCCCAGATCACAGAAGAGTGCCTAACACATTTGGAGTGATCTTCCCACATCAACATAATCTAGAAACTATCTCAAAGATACACCCACAGGTTTGTCTTTTAGGTGATTCTAGGTCTCGTCAAGATGACAATATTAACTATTACAACCCTCATCTCAGCACAAACGCCCAGGCATGTTGGCAATCAGCGCTGATGTTCACCAGACCATGTGATACTACTGCCCAGGAGACTGCCAGGCGCCAGGGGAGATGTGACTCACTCAGGAAAGTTGCCCCTCTAAGCACTGTGGTCCAGCTCTCTAGGGTTTTCTCTGTCCTTCCCAGATATTCTCCAGATACAATCACTGAAAGCATACATCATTAATATTCCAGGGCTCTGTTTCAGCACATGGAGCAGCAGTTCCAAACAGCTCAGCACCTGAGACCCACAATTTATCATTCTAATTCACTCTGTTCAATTATTCATATCCTGCAACAGTGTGTCCCCAGAGTGGTAAGTGAGCTCAGAAGACACCTCACAGGATCCGGGAGACAGGAAAATAATCCAAGCATAGGAATGAAGGGTTCTGGAACGATCTGACAGTATTCCTCACAAGGCTTTTCTCCTCTCCACAGTACTGGTCTTGCCGTCTGGTTCCTTGTGATGGAGGACAGGCAGCTGCTTTATTCCTACCCAGGAGTCACCAAGCAAGGGTTCTCCTAGACATTTGGGAATGGATTCTGAGGATGTTTCTGCAAATATTTATTTATCATGTACGGTGTGCCACATGTTGTATTTGGCACAAAAGATAAGAAATGCACAGCTCTCCACTAGATTCTGGCTGGGAAGTCAGAATGGACGAGTACTGCCCAGCACGGCAGGTAAAGCTGGGAAGAGTCATATGGGGTAAGGAGCTATTGGTCCCACCTGCTGGAGGGGGGTCTGACAGCTTCTTCCAGGGTGAGCACTTTCAGCGTCTAGAAGGGAGAACTCCTCATCTGGATCTGGCTGTAACTGCTCACTGGACAAGGTGAGGGACAGAGCCATCGAAGTTTGAAGGTATGGAACTGCAGCTTCTGGGAGTTTCCACTTTGGATTTTAGCATATCCATGGGATTGCACTGAGCTAATTTTCCCATAACGATTTTATAGGCAAATCCTGAGAACTAAAGTGAACTGCTTGAGTATTGGCCATGCTCATTAAAGACTTTTTTTATATTAGGAAAGCATCAGAGGCAACCTAAATGTTAAGCAACAGGGAGGAAATTAAGTAAACGAAGCAATCCATGCATCTGGTGAGAAAGAAAATAGCATCAAAAATAACACTAAACTGTTCGTTCTGTTTATTTGGCAACTCTGTTGAGCCCAAGGATGCAGCATTGAACAAAAACGAGCAAGGCCTGGGACTTCTGTTCTACCCGAGGAGTGAGCCAGTGACTGGGTCCTATGCGATGCATCTTCAGACAGGAGGGAGGTCAAGAGTCAGGAATGGCTTGCCGGGCGGTGGTGGAGCACACCTTTAATCCTAGTACTTGGGAGGCAGAGACAGGTGGATCTCTGTGAGTTTGAGGCCAACCTGGGCTACAGAGTGAGTTCCAGAAAAGTCGCAAAGCTACACAGAGAAACCCTGTCTCAAACAAACAAACAAACAAAAAAGGAATGACTCTGCAGGGGCATCATTTATGCAGTGACCTGAATGAAGATTGATCAGCGTAGAGGGGACAGCAGGGAACAAGGTCTCAAGGTTGGAGTGTGCCCCAAAGGGACCATAGCAAGTGTATAAGTTACCTGTTGCTGTGACAAAATGCCCAACAATCAGCAACTTCAGGAAGGAAGGGTTTGTTCTGGCTTACTGTGTGACAATGTAGTTCATCATGGTGGGAAAACATGGTGGCAGGATCTTGAGGTAGCTGGTCACATCATGTCCAAAGTCAGGAAGGAAGGCAAAGAGCCGGCCATTGGACAGATGGCAGTCTCTTTATCATAGAGACAGTTTGGCCTTCCCCCATCTTGACTGACTGATCTCAACCTAGTCCTGACCGCAGGGACTTCCCACTGCAGGAGGAGAGATGCTATCCCAGAAAACCAGCTTTCAGATATGACAGAAGACCCAGTACCTGAAACATTGTAGGAATTGACCCAAGCCAGCTGAAAGGCTGCCTTCTCCTGTGGGAAGGTCAACCTCACTTAGTACATGTGAGCACAAATGACAGGTATCCCTGGGGAGAAGCACTACCGTCCAGTCTGAGTTTCATTCCTTGACCAGACCTGGGAGTGTGAAATGTTACATGGTTCTCAACATTTTTGGTTTAAGTTCTTAATCCCTGGTCCCACCAGGAAACTTGTAAGGGGTTAGATTCCTCAGAGAGCAGGTGGTAATGGGGGGTTCAAATGTGAGGTGTGCCCCAGAAGAGCCAAGGGCTCAACAAGATGTGTGGGAAGGAGGCAGGATCAAAGTTGATCAATGAAGCCATAACGTAGTTGAAGACCTCCAGGGAGGCCCATCAGACCTGGCCATGTTATACTCATGTGGCAGGTCTTGGAGCTCACACTGAATCAATCAGTAACCATCTGAGGGTTGACCAGAAGGAGTGTAACCTTGAGCAAGGTAGCTATAGGGGCTGAAAGCTGTAGACACCTGAGAATGGCAATAACCTTTCCTGCAACAAGGACCTGAGCTATGTCACAGGGTTTACCACACAGGCATGTAGTGATAATATGTGGGAGAGTGACAGATGCTTTGAAAATCTCATTTTAACCGGAAGTTCCATATTGGGAGCAAGTCAGGAAATCCAGTACCTCGCCGGCCACAGTCCCGATGTAATTCCTTTTCATAAACACAAAGAAGCCTCCAGCATCATACAATGTTCTGTGTTCTCAGATAGGTATACACAGCCTGGAAATTCCATAAAAAAGAGAGAACAACCTCTGAAGCTGTAACAAGAAACATGTTGGTCCTTGGTTGCCTGTACCTCTGTTCTCAGCTCTCTCCCAGTTGGCAAGGGAAGACTCTGGGGAACCCAGAAAACATTCTGGAAGGTTGTAAATGTATGAATGAAGTTGACTTCTTCGGGCCTTTGGGGTTCATAGACTCAGAATTAGGAATGGGGCAGGCCAAGCAAGGTTTGATCAGTGTTGAAGAACAGCCCAGGGACTGTATGTAGTTGCCATGCTTGGGACAATTGTCAGACACCAGATGGAGAGTGAGTGTGCAGTGAGCCCTGCAGTGTCCGTCTCTGGAAATGGCTGGCTGCCGGAAAGCACTGGGTGGTGGACTTTGCCAAGGGCAGTGGGGCTCTGTGTGGTTAGGTGAGGACAAAGGGTTGATGGAGGAAAAGCAAGCACATTCACTAGGCAGAAGAATAATTAGTAGCAGCAGTGATCAATACCAAGCCACAAGGCCAGCTCTGAAGTCTGGAAGAGTCTCCTTCCAGCGGTTTATTTATAATGCCTCTCCCAAGGGTGTCTGCTCCCTCATGAGCCCCCACTCTGGGATTCGATCCAAGGGATGTGGCAGGGATGGAGCCACCACAGCAGGCTAGCATTGCCACCTCAAAGATCTCCCCCTAGAAGGACAAGCCTGTCCCACAGTCAGCTGCACAGGGCATCATTTTTAAAGGCTCTGCTGGGTCACAGCAGTGCCAGCAGGTATGTCACTGAACACACAGCACGAGCACACAGCAGCACAATGCATCCTGGGAGGTCAGCATGTGTGTGTGTTTGCAGCTTGTCCCCCCTTTGGGCACCTGGTTCCAGTTTCTAGCCCACAAATGACTAACGACTGGGGGAGGTCTACCTTGAACAGCCCTCTTCCCACACAACGCTGGGGCTGCCAGCCCTGGAGCTCCATGTCCTACCTCACTTGCCTTTACAGACGGTCCCAACCCTCCTCCCCTCCTCAGCTACCTGCAGAGGATGAGAAACTCAGAGTCTGGCGTACACGGCCCTACTGGGGACCAATGGGCTTCTAGAGGAGTCCAGGCAGGCGCTCAGCCTGAAACGGACCATCAGGCATTGGGTTGACGAAGATCTGACCCCTGTACACAGCCCACTGCAGATCCAGGTATGGATCAGGGTTTGGGGCTAAAGCTGATACCGTCTTTAAAATCCACATCAAGACAAGGAATACAGAAATACCTTCTATTTACAAAATACGCACGAACACTTTGCCAGAGCCTCTCCCTCGGTGTAGGAGAGGCCTGAAAGCTGGCTATCATTAGCTTTGCAGCAACTTTGGCTTGTGTTGATGGGCCCCACCTGGGCCTGGCCATCAAGAAGATCTGAGTGGGGGAGAGTAAGAGAGATGCCATTTTATTTACTTCGTGTGTTCTATGGCCAGGTGTAACCCCCCCCCCCCACACACACACACACACTCTTGATCCCTATATACAAGTGGCTGCGAGGAATGAGACTTCTACATCTCCCTTCTGGCAACACCAGTGAGTCAGTGTACGAAGCCTGAGCTGGATGTTAGCCCCGACTCACCCACCACCATGTCTGGGCTCAATCACACTCATGTCCTTTTACTTCACACTGGCGTCTTCCCCTGCAACACCTCCCAAGACTGGGGCTCTAGCCAGTTTCCTTCCAGAGGCTTTCTCTGACCGGCCTACACCACTATCATCATGATTTCTGTGTGTCCTCATAGAGGCTGTCATCCCACTCTCATGTGACACTGGCATTATTTAAGTCGCCGTCTGCCTCCCACGCATGGACTCATTCAGACCTCCCTTGCTGAGTGTGTATTCTGAGCCAGACATTTCAAGGGCTTTATGCAATGATGTACACAGATTGGAAGAAAGCCCAAGAGAAGGCTATTTACACATGCCTTGTCCATCAGCAAGAGCTCTATGCCTGAGTGAGACTGAAGCTGTGGTAGGGGCATCAGAGAACAAGGAAGACATGGATGAGGACAGACATGAGTAGCTGTCACTTGCCACTTCATGGGGTCTGTGCGTGCAATGTGTTGTTTGGCAGCAGGTGCTCCTGAAGACTGTGGCTAGGTCTTACAATCCTGCCCGTGTCTTCTTCTGCGAACAGCACAGGCCTTTCACACAGCGTTGGGTAAATATTTGTGACTCACTTGGTTTCTGTGATTCAAGTGAGTAATACCCTTTTGCCTCATACAGTTGACAGTAACCTTGTCCATCTTCCCAGCTTCAAGCAGCTACTCAAAGATAAGTCACTTTGGCTGGCTGTAAGCTTAGACACCCACAGCACTCAGAACTCCATCTCTTCGCAAGCTCTTCACTGCAAATCCTCCTAAATGAGTGACAATAACTGCCAGATCACTGGAGTCTTCCTGGCCAAGCTCACTTTCTGGCCTCTGCTCTAACTCATCAATGACACAGGTAAAATTTGAGTCTCATAGACATAGACACTTTACGAATTGTGTAATCTACAAGTTAGGAATGTAAAATGGGAAGGACTTGGAATGAGTTTTAGAGGAAATGGACAAGCACATTCACTCAACTGCATGGTATCAGAGAGATCATGCATTCATAAAGACACAGAGAGGTTCAAAATGTGTTCTTGGAATGTCACCTGACAAGGCTGCTAAGCTGATGAGCTTCATGCATCACTCAGAAGTGGTCCATTCAATTCACTTGGTACGACTCTTAGAGCACCAGCTGCTGCTTTCTTTGCAAATTTTCCGTCGCAGTGGCAGCTAGCTCGCCCTTCTACTACATCCTAGGACACCAGCCATGCATCTTTTGTGCCTCTATCTTCTCCCTTAGACCTTTTCTAGCATCACAATGGCCACCTGTTTGCTGAGTTTGACACTGATTACATTCTGGCCACAGGCAGGGAGCAGGCCAGCTCTTCTTCATCTTTTTTGGAACCCTTTACTGTGTCTGGACAATGCTGAGGAAGCAAGAAAACACATTTCCTGTGTCCTGACACATGGAGACAACACCAGAAGAAGCAAAATGCACCACATGATAGAAAGGTCCAAGCTCTCCCTCCTACCACCCAGGCTATTTACCTGGTGGTGCTGGTAGCCCCTCAAGGAGAAAAGATGGAAGCCCAGCCCTCTCTTTGAGTTCCATGGAACACCTTGGGTATCATCTGAGAGGACTTTCTCCTCGAGCCCTTCCTGCTGGAGGGCTGCAGGGCACCTGATGCTGGTAGGCCCTCAGACTGCCCTTTATTATTATTATTATTATTATTATTATTATTATTATTATTATTATTATTATTATTTTGAAACAAGGTCTCATGTAGCCCAGGTCAAATTAGAACTGACTTATTGTCAAGGATGACCTTGAATTTCTCCATCTGCTTGCCTCTACCTCCCAAGTGCTGGAATTATAAGAGTACCACCATGCCTAGCTTTATTACGTGGCTCTGGGGCTGGAACCAAGAGCTTTGTGCACGATAAGCAAGCACTCTATTAACTGAGCTACATCCCCACATCTCCCCCTCCCCTGCCCCACCTTCCCCCAGAGACAATCTTCCCATGTAGCCCAGACTGGCCTGGGGCTCACAACAGTCTTTTCTCAGCTTCCAAAGTGCTGGGTTACAGGAGTATGCTACCACGCTTAGCGTTTCGGGAAATATGAGTAGAGTTTTGCATCTCTTGGGCCTCTGGAGGTAGAGGGGCTGAGCTGTGAAGTAAATCTGCCACAGAAAGGGTTTCTAGAGTGGTTCTCTGCTGTTCCCCTAAGGGCTGTGACACAGTTGCTTAGCATCCTGGCTCGCTCAGCACCGTCTTCCATTTCCCATCAGCACCAGCAGCTGTCATTGAGGACTCCAGGCTCCCTCTGCAGCAATTCCAGGTTTTCGAACAGCCTCCTTTTTCTGCCAGCTGGAACCTCTGAGCCTCCAGGGAGCCATGACCTTTTTCATTTGTGAGTTACTACCTCACTCTTGCCCTCACTACCTTGCCTGGCCTCCTCTGGGGTCCCAAGAGGATGGTCTTTCCTCATGGATGTCACAGTGTGGCTTTGTCTCTATTCAACACTTCTACAGAACTTTCCAGAGCCAACTTCCTCTATAGAACACAGAGTGCTACTTAATAAGGCCTCCTTCTCACCTTGTGCCTCCGGGGCCACTGTAGTGCCTCCCACTGACACATCCGTCATGGAAACCGGCTAGAAGACCTGGCTTATAGTGAGTGTGTGGCTAAACTAGAAACACATACCAAGTTCTTCGACGGGGAGTCCAAATGATTCCCCAGAGGACCACAGCTGTCACCTCCACTGCTGCTGACCCTTGTTGTCCGGTTCTATCCTGGGACCACCACTCATCTAGCTTTGCTTCCATTCAGCATGGCAAAGCCCGCCAGCACTTGCTAGCAGCGCTATCAGAGAGAGGGTTGCTCCACTGTCACTTGAGATGGTGTGAGACAGCACGGAGCTCTGAGCTCCTCCAATGTTATAAATAAAGTGATTTCCTGGCAATTTTTCCCACGTGTTCTCTTACTCATTTTACCTACTAAATTCTAGAAGAATTAGATGCACAAAATGTATTTTGGAGCTCACAGATCACAAGAAAAACCCATCTTTAGAGGCCTTTGCTTCCTTGATATTTAATACAAATGTCAATAAATAATGAAGTAGCATTTGGCACTGGGGAAGCTGTTCTTTCTGCCTCACAGGGTTTATAAGCTCTAGCTGTACCTCCAAGCCAGCAAGCCATTGCCTCCGAGCTGCCAAGATCTCTCAAAACACACACCAGGAGCCTCACTGTCCTTTGTTGTTACTTGTTTGTTTTTTAAACCAAGGAAGGAGAATTCTTCTTGACTGTTGTATATTTTACCTATTTTTTTTAACCTTTAGTCTCCCTATGAAGGAAATTTTAGCTAAAGCAAGGACTCCAGAGGTCTTGCTTCTTCGGAGTTGGGGAATATCTTGTTCTGCTTTCATGACAAAGAGATCAAAAGCCATCTACCACAGTGGAAGTGGTACCCTCAGAACTATCAGCTACCCTCAGAACACCAGCTCCCACCTGTTGTGCAATATTAGCTTAAGATATGTTACATTCTTTATGCTGTGGAATATCTATTTAATGATGCAAAGATGTGTTGCATTTTTTTTTAACTCTGTAAAGCTGTGTTACTTTGCCTGCCTAAAACACCTGATTGGGCTAATAAAGATGTGAACGGCCAATAGCTAGGCAGGAGAAAGGGTAGGCAGGGCTGTCAGGCATAGAGAATAAACAGGAGGAGAAATCTAGGCCAAAGAGAAGAGGAGGATGCCAGGGGCCAGCCACCCAGCCACCCGCCACCCACTACCCAGCCAGCCATGGAGTAAGATGGAAAGAAAGATATATAGAATAAAGAAAGGTTAAAAAGCCCAGAGGCAAAACATAGCTAAAGAGAAATTGGTTGATTTAAGTTAGAAAAGCTGGCTAGAACAAGCCAAGTTAAGGTCAGGTATTCATAAGTAAGAATAAGTCTCTGTGTATTTATTTGGGAGCTGGGTGGTAGGCCCCCAAAGAGACAAAAACAAAAAACAAAAACAAAAAAACTACAGCCACCCACATAGTGACTGAGCCGATAAACATGGCATATGTGATCATCAGGCTATGGTTCTGACTTAGTTCCATATTAATTTCTTTTACTTTAGTGTTGAGTAGCAGCCACTATGCTCTCGGCAAGAAGTAATCTTTGGAAATATAGGAGTCACAGGCACAAGCAAAGTGGTTCTGTGTCCCTATTGTAAACTCTAAGCTAGGAAGTGATAAAGAAGGCTAGAATAGAGCTCAGAGTGTTTTCTCCCCATTTTCCATTTTCATGTATACTGTGTGTAGTGGATGTGCATGTTTGCATGTATGTGTGGGAATACAAGCACATGGGTACACACATGTGGAGGCATGAGGTGGATGCTGGAAAACATCTTCCCTTGCTCTTCTGCCTTATTTAATGAGGCAGAGTTTTTCAACCCAACCCAGAGCTCAAGTTAGTTTAGAAACTGGCTGGAGGGAGAATAGGACATGTTACACCTCAAGGAATCCTTTGGGGAGATGCACAGGACTCACATTCAGTGATTAGGAATATGCAGCCCAGGATGGTGCAAAGTTCCTTAAGTCCAGAGGAATGCCAGATCAAGAAGCAAACTGGAGCAGTCTAGCCATGTTAAGGTGTAGCTGGAGAATTTCTCTCCAGCTCCCGCCAAGTCCCGCCAGTCCCGGAGCCCACTTATAAAATAAACATACAGACCCTTACATTATTTAAACTGCTTGGCCATTAGCTCAGGCCTGTCATTGTCTAGCTCTTACTCTTATATTTAGCCCATTTCTATTAATCTATACTTTGCCACGTGGCTCATGGCTTACTGGTACCTTACATCTTCCTTGTCCTGGCGGCAGCTCCAGGCAGTCTCTCCCTCTGCCTTCCTGTTCCCTCAATTCTCCTCTCTGTTAGTCCTGCCTATACTTCCTGTCTGGTTACTGGCCAGTCAGTGTTTATTTATACAGAGCAATATCCACAGCATTAAGGTGCAAAGTCTTCTTAAATTTGGGAGTCTGCTCCCTACGAAGGATCAGGTTCCAATAAGACATCCATGTAACACTTTATTCCTACCAGAAAAGTCTCTAAACTCGGGAAAAGTTACTTGCTTGTTTTGATTTTTGTGTTCTCGAAATCTGGCCTTTAAAAAGAGCTTCTTAGATCTTTAAAACAGAATCATCTGATGACACTAGAAAAATCTTCAGAACCGTCAGGCTTGGGTATGGCTGGGGTTTGCAGTGTTGGTGCACTGAGGATGTTTCCAGGATGACGGGGTTTGCAGTGTTGGTGCACCGAGGATATTTCCAGGATGACGGGGTTTGCAGTGTTGGTGCACTGAGGATGTTTCCAGGATGACGGGGTTTGCAGTGTTGGTGCACCGAGGATGTTTCCAGGATGACGGGGTTTGCAGTGTTGGTGCACCGAGGATGTTTCCAGGATGAGGGTATTTGCAGTGTTGGTGCACCGAGGATGTTTCCAGGATGACAGGGTTCGTGAACTGAGTTGTTTCCAGGGTAATGGACTGTGCTTTGAGCAGGTCCCCGCAGCTCCAAGAACCCCAGTGTAGACTCACTCCTTCACCAGGCTCCTCCACCTCTGGGATATTTTTCCTTGTGGAATATGCTACCAAATACTGATTCTTGAGTTATAGGTCACAATCCATTCATATGGCAAGTGCTAGGTCGTGGGGGGAGGTGTCATTTCAAATTAGGCAACTTTAAGGTTTCTGAGTGTACAAGGACAAAACAATCAATTTAAAAATCAAATGTATAATGCATCCGAGGTGCTACTGGACTTCATTGTACCCTTGAGTCAGTCTCAGACAGCTTGGCCATCCTAACACCCGAGCAGCCTCCATTCTGAACCTACAATTTGCATTGAGTGCTTCGTGCCCTGTGATGTCAATGAAAGCTGCATAAAAGACCTCAGCTCAAACTCAAGATTACTGTGTGTTATGGATTGCAGTGGGTTTGCTTATTGATTTTGTTTTCTCTCTTTTTTTTTTTTTTTTTTTTTTTTTTTTTTTTTGATTTTTCGAGACAGGGTTTCTCTGTGTAGCTTTGCGCCTTTCCTGGAACTCACTTGGTAGTCCAGGCTGGCCTCGAACTCACAGAGATCTGCCTGGCTCTGCCTCCCGAGTGCTGGGATTAAAGGCGTGCCACCACCGCCCGGCGATTTTGTTTTCTCTTTTAAGACAAGGACTCATATAGCCAGACTGACCTCAAACTCACTGTAATTGAGGATGACTTTGAACTCCTGATCCTCCTGACCTCGTCTCTTTTTGTTGTTGTTTTGTTTGGATCTGATTTTTGAGACAGGGTTTCTCTGTGGAGTTCTGACTGTCCTAGAACTCGTTCTGTAGACCAGGCTGGTCTTGAACTCACAGAGATCCTCCTGCCTCTGCCTCCTGAGTGCTGGGATTAAAGGTGTGTGCCACCGCCTCCTGGCTTTGACTTCATTTCTTAAGTGCTGGCAAAGCAGGTGTGTGCCACCATGCCTGGCTGAACTGTAGTGTTTTACAAAGTTTTCTGCTCTTGTAGAAACATAGTGGTTTAATTACAGAAAGCAAAGGCCCTCATTCCTTAGTATATAAGTATTAAATTAGTAAATCTCTATGTTAAAAATGTTTGATTTTTAAAATTGCTATTTAAGTTGTTGGCTAGAGTTTCATAAAAATCATTAAATGAGTTCTGGCTTGGAATTAAGACAGAATTTCCAATATCTGAAATGGCCCTAAATATAATTTTGTCATTTTGCATTATATATTTATGCAAAGCAGCATTTTCAACATTGACAATTACAAAATTAAAATATCAATAAACTGAAAACCATTAAAGATTCTGGGTCCTACAATATCAAATATTCAGCCAAAATGTGTGCCTGTTTGTATGTGTGTGGGGTGCATGTACTTGTGTGTGGTGCTATATTGTGTTCCCCAATATATTGTGCATCCTAATAAACTTATCTGGGGTCAGAGGACAGAACAGCCACTAGACAGACATAGAGGCCAGAAAATGGTGGCACACATACCTTTAATCCTATCACTTGGGAGGCAGAGATCCATCTGGATCTCTGTGAGTTCAAAGCCACCCTGGAAACAGTCAGGCATGGTGACTCACGCCTTTAATCCCAGGAAGTAATGGCAGAAAGCAGAAAGGTATTTAAGTCGTGAGACCAGGAACTAGAGCTGGTTAAGCTTTTAGGCTTTGAGCAGCAGTTTAGCTGAGATTCATTCTGGATGAGGACTCAGAAGCTTCCAATCTGAGGAAACAGGATCAGCTGAGGAATTGGCAAGGTGAGGAAGCTGTGGCTTGTTCTGCTTCTCCAGCAGATTTTTCTTCCAGCATTCACCCTAATACCTGGCATCAGGTCTGTTTTTATTAATAAGACCTTTAGAAATTCGGCTACACTTGTGCACAATGATACACTTGTGGTCACAGGATATCTTGGAGAAGTCAGCTCTCTCCTTTCACCATGTGAGTCCCAGAGATGGAACTCAGGTCCTTGGTTTGGTGACAAGCACCTTTACCTACTGAACTACTTCGCCTGCCCTCAGACTGAATGTTTTTAAAACAAGCAAAACAAGCACAGTCAACTCAATAGTCTGTAAGTTGGCTTTCTTTAAGATATGGCAAAATTAGCCGGGCGGTGGTGGCGCACGCCTTTAATCCCAGCACTCGGGAGGCAGAGCCAGGCGGATCTCTGTGAGTTCGAGGCCAGCCTGGACTACCAAGTGAGTTCCAGGAAAGGCGCAAAGCTACACAGAGAAACCCTGTCTCGAAAAACCAAAAAAAAAAAAAAAAAAAAAAAAAAAAAAAAAAAAAAAAAAAAGATATGGCAAAATTGCCGGGCAGTGGTGGCACACACATTTAATCCCAGCATTCAGGATTTGAATGCAAACCCCGTCACCCTGGAAACATCCTCAGTGCACCAACACTGCAAACCCTGTCATCCTGGAAACATCCTCGGTGAACCAACACTGCAAACCCCGTCATCCTGGAAACATCCTCGGTGCACCAACACTGCAAACACCCTCATCCTGGAAACATCCTCGGTACACCAACACTGCAAACCCCGTCATCCTGGAAACATCCTCAGTGCACCAACACTGCAAACCCCGTCATCCTGGAAGCATCCTCAGTGCACCAACACTGCAAACCCCGTCATCCTGGAAACATCCTCGGTGCACCAACAATGCAAACCCCATCATCCTGGAAACATCCTCGGTGCACCAACACTGCAAGCCCCGTCATCCTGGAAACATCCTCGGTGCACCAACACTGCAAACCCCGTCATCCTGGAAACATCCTCGGTGCACCAACACTGCAAACCCCAGCCATTCAGTCATCTCTGAGTTTGAGACCAGCCTGGTCTACAGAACAAGTTCCAGGACAGCCAGAGCTACACAGAGAAATCCTGTCTCCAAAAAAAAAAAAAAAAAAAAAAAAAAAAAGACATAGTAAAACTATATATATGGACCAAAGCATAAACTTTTCATGAGTTGTTACCAGAAAGTGATTGGCGTGTGTATTTTATACACTTCTATGCCCAGAGTCATTTCTCGGGAGACAAGAGGTCAGTGCTGGAAAAGCCCTGCTGTGACTCTCCTAACAAGAGTCCACTGATTTCGGGTTCACTGTTCACTTGTTGGTCAGTTGGACACATAAGCATGAAACACATAATACCTCACAGAAAGTGACCAGAGAGGACAGTCCAGGGAAGGAGAAGAGGGTTGAGGCAGTTGGAAGCAGAAACAGTCTCTGTTCTGATTGGAAGGAAACAGCCTTATCGGTGTATGGTCCCTACCCAACACAAACCCAGAAATACCCCCCAGAAACACGAGTCTCACAGAACAGAGCAGGAGACCAGGTGGACGGGGGCCCGTTTGGCCCAACTTAACCCTCCCGCCTTTCTACCCACAAAGCTATAACCCAAGGAAGAATGGGGATATGCCTGAAGAAGCAGAAACTAGAACGCTGGCTGACTGTGGGAGGGAGCGTGATGGAGACAGGCAAGAAATAACTGAAGCTGTTTCGTCACAGGTAACTGGTTAGCAAGCGCTGGCGCTATGAGATGGCTGTACTTGGCCTTGTAAATCTTAAGCAGGTGAATTTTATGGTTTGTGAATTATATCTCAATTGCATTGTTGTAAAAACCAACTACTCTCAATGTAAAGGTAACAATAAGAACAGGCAAGGCAACTGCTACAAAACAAAAAACAATGGAGACTGCCGAGATGGCTCAATTGATATAGTGCCTGCCATGCACTCATGAAAACCTGAGTTTGAGCCGGGCGGTGGTGGCGCACGCCTTTAATCCCAGCACTCGGGAGGCAGAGCCAGGCGGATCTCTGTGAGTTGAGGCCAGCCTGATCCACAAAGCAAGTTCCAGGAAAGGCGCAAAACTACACAGAGAAACCCTGTCTCAAAAAAACAAAAAAACCCCAAAACCTGAGTTGGATCCCCAGCATCCTCATGAAGAACTGAGTGCAGTAGCACATATCTGAACCCCAGTACTGTGCAGGCAGAGGCAGAAGGACCCCTGGGGCTCACTGGCCAACCAGTCTAGCCAAATTGGTGAGCTCCAGGTTCAGTGAGAGATCCTAGGTAATAATGGATGGTTGTGATCAAAATACATTGTATAAATTCATGAAATTTTCAAAGAATAAATAAAAGTATAAAAAGTAAGGTAAGAGCAATTGAGGAAGACACCCAACATTGACATCTGCTGCCACACACATACATATACACACAAACACAGATGAATACATACAAGCACACACACACACACACACACACGCACATACACAACACACACACACACACACACACACACACACACACACACACACACACACACGAGCACTCCCCACAGAGTCATAAGTGACCAAACAAAATAGAAAGTAGCGTAGTCAGCATTCAGCATTTGGTGTAAAAATGGAATCAGAGGTAATATGCATTCATGTCTGTTTATATCTCCAGAGGTGGACCCTAGCTGGATACCTAAGAATCAAACATGAGAGTGGGTAGATGGTGTCATAGTTAGCATCAGCTGCTAACTTGACACAAACCTAGAGTTACTTAGGAAAAGGAGCCTTCACTGAAGAATTGTCTCCATCAGATAGAACTGTGGCATGTCTGCGGACATTTTCCTTTTTTTTTCTTTTTTTTTTAATTAATTTTTTTTCATTTTATTTTATAGTGTGGGCATTTTCTTGATTTCTAATCGATATAGGAGGATCCAGGCCAATGAGGGAAGTATCATTTCTAGGAAGATGGGCCTGGGCTGTACAAGAAAAGTAGCTGAACATGAGCCAGGGAGGAAGCCAGTAGGCAGAGTTTCTCTACGATTTCTGCTTCGGTTCCTGCCTCCAGGTTCCTGTCTCCAGGTACCTTCATAGAACTCCTGCCCTGGCTTCCTTCAATGATGGACTGGGATGCCGAGGTATAAACCAAATACACACTTTCATCACCCAAGTTCTTGTGGTTACTGTTTAATCACAGCAACAGAAAGTGGCTGGGGCAGCTGCGGAGGAAAGATGGGTCATCAGATGTCTTCTTGGTCTCTTTGTTATACCACTCTGACTTTGAACCATGTGTGTACTCAGAAGTTTTCCTGTGTCCTGCCTGGTCCCACAGCTGCTCAGACCCAAATAAACACACAGAGACTTATATTAATTACGAACTGTATGGCCATGGCCTATGGCTCAAGCTTCTTGCTAGCTAGCTCTTATAACTAAACTCAGCCCATTTCTATTAATCTATATGTTGCCACATGTTCTGTGGCTTTACCTGTGTGCCATTACATGCTGCTCCCTGGACAGTGGGATGGTGTCTCTTTGCCTCTCCTTTCTCTTCCTGTCTATTTGCTTGGATTCCCGCCTGCCTCTAAGCTGCCTTGCCAAAGGCCAATGTAGCTTTATTTATCAACCAATCAGAGTAACACATATTCACAGCATACAGAAAGACATCCCTCAGCACATGTGTATTTACTATCTAGTAAGAGATACAGTAAAAACACAGCAGATGATTAAGTTTTTGCATGCTCTGATTCTGACTTGGTTACCGAGGTCTCCATTTAAAATCTCATTTTTACTTCTCTGAATTTCAATTTTCTCTTCTATGCAGTAGAAAAAGTCCCTTGCCCTTTGATTTCTAGGTCATCACAAGTCATGTGTGTGAACATGTATGTGGACATAAGCACACATACATACAGATACACACATGCAGATATGCAAGGCATTCATATACACTTTTTGGAGTTTTTTGTTTTGTTTTGTTTTCCAAGACAGGGTTTCTCTGTGTAGTTTTGGTGCCTGTCCTGGATCTTGCTCTGTAGACCAGGTTGGCCTCAAATTCACAGAGATTCACCTGGCTCTGCCTCCTGAGTGCTGGGATTAAAGGCATGCACCACCACCGCCCGGCTTATATACATTTTTAAATAAAGAAAAGCACAACTAATTGGTCTGTGTACCAGCCTGCATTTTCTACTTTTATCTGCTTCACTATTCACAGCAGCCAGACTCTGCCTGTTCCTGGATTGTATTATATCTAGTATCTAACAGGGCCAGAAGTCCCTGGAGAATGTGACCCATAATCCACTTCAGAATATGTTCCCACCATATGCCCATGGAGGAAGAGAGGGACATGGATGACAGAGACACGTCTAGTCCTAGAGCTAAAGGAAGTGAAAATGGACAGTGGAAGAACAGTGCAGGGTGATGGAAACAGGGTGGTGACCAAGGCAGGGGGTATTGCATGGTGAGACAGTGATGAGCTATCCACTTGTGCCGTCACCTCAGCTGGACCAGAGCCACAGCAGAAACCCGGGCTACGCTGTGTGAAGGAAGGCATGCTCAGTGTGCGTGCAGCAGCGTGCTTGCCTTCAGATGCTGAAAAGGCCATCACAGAGGTAGAAATACTGGGTCCTTCTCAGAAAGGCATGCTGGCCTACAGTGGCTGGAGGGGTGACCTGCTATAGGTCAGGAGCTGCTCACTAAGGTGATAGGATGGCCCAGCATGCTGGTTCCTGGTATGGGTACTTCTGCCTCTCAGCTCAAGCAGCTTACATCATTGCCTTCTGTCCAGGATGCTGGACAACAGTGTCCACACCCAAAGGAGCTCATGACAACAGCTTTCTAGGCCATGCTTCAGACACTCAGAGTTAGTGGGTCATAGTAGCCAGAATTCAAGCTCCTAAAAGGCCAGATGACTGTCACAGCAGCCTGCAGATGACATTTGGGAACCACTTAGATAAATTACCTTAAATGATTCTTTTAAAGGCTTTGTTCTGCCTAGCATTTGCTGCCCCGAGGAGAGGTAAATTACAGTAATCTGTTGCGGCTCTTTCTGAGACAGGAAAGGTCTTGTATCTATAACCTTTACTCATCTTGGTAACATTTCTCCTAGAGTTCCATATCCATCACCTGAATACTCAATCCACAGAGAAGGTAAGGCTGCTGGAGCTGTTGGGAGCATTCTCATTGCCCAAAGGACAGCTCTGATACAGTGCCAGTGCTCAGGTGGACTTGTGCCCTGACCCTGAGGGATATGGTATTCCCTGTGTGGTTAAAAATGCACCATGCTGGTACAGAAGGGACCATGGTCCTTGTTGGCCAGAGTTTCATGTTCCATTAGTGGTTGTCCAGGGTAAATTCTCAGATACATTTTAGTCCTGAAATTACAGCAATGGTCATTTAGGAACAACCTCCTCTGAGTGAAGGATACAATGACTGCAATGTATGCTGCAAATGTGTATCCATACATGCACATGTGTGCACATATGAGCACATGTTTCTAATAAGTCTGAGGCACATTATAAATATAGGCATGTGTACATGTGTATATACAGAGACCTATAAATGTGTGCATGTGTTTTCCTCATTCTTAGAGATCCCTAACTTTTTTTTTTTTTTTTTTTTTTGGTTTTTCGAGACAGGGTTTCTCTGTAGTTTTGCGCCTTTCCTGGAACTCACTTTGTAGACCAGGCTGGCCTCGAACTCACAGAGATCCTCCTGCCTCTGCCTCCCGAGTGCTGGGATTAAAGGCGTGCGCCACCACCGCCCGGCTGAGATCCCTAACTTTTATTTCCATTTTTCTGATACCCAAAGTGAGGCTGTGAGGATGATAGTGTTCAGACAAGCAACAGAGTCAGCCAGCAGACATGTTCTGTGTTTCCTATGTCCACTACTGGGTGCCTTCTCCCTCAGACCTTTGCTCTGTTCAGATCCTCGTGGTAGACTGTGGCTTGAGCTCAGTGTGGAGTCAAAGTTAGTGCACACCTTCCTGGTGTCCCAGATCTTCACTGCACTGTGGGGCTCCTTGCATCAAGAATGCTGCCGGAATGACCTGAGACCTGCTTAAAGCTGCTCTGCCCTTCGTAGCACTGCACCCTGGGCCTCTCCTTCCTGCCGTGTGTGGTCTTCATCTTCCTCCCGTTAGGTCCATCATGCACGTTCACCTCCTCATCTTCCGTCTGCTTCCTGGTCCCAGCCTAGCTGGATAGAGGATAATCTATCCAACTCCTTCCTAGCTCACCCTCCATGTGTGCTGAGCTTCTGTTCTTAGTGAGCTGTGTCCCAGCCTCTTGCTGGACCTGCAAGACCGTAGCCCTACCTCACAGAATAATCCCACAAGACCCTGGGCTCCTGGAAGGCCTGTCCTCCATCACCCCCTCCTTTCTCTTTCTCCCCTTTTCCTCCCTCTGTTTTTGGAGGTCTCTCGCTGTAGCTCAGGCTGGCTTGAAACTCACTATGTAACTCCAGAGGTTCTCAAATTCAAAGCGATCCTCCTGCCTCAGCCATCAGAATTACAGGTGTGCAGCCCCACACCCAGCACCAATCTCTTTCATGGGGTTCTGCCTCCATAATCTAATACCTCTCAATACTATCACCGGGGAGCAGGTTCAACATAGGATGCCGGGCAGCATACACACCTAGCGTGGGTTCCAGCAATTACATCCAGGTCGTCTGGAATACTCTTTGTGTAAGGTCCATAGCTTCAATTCCAATTCCAGAATCTTTTCTGCCACATATCATAAAACAGGGAAAGTTCTAGGGACTAGGATGTGGCTATCACTGAGGTGGCCTCCCTGCCTGTCACAACCCACACTGTGCAAAGCCGTGTCTTGAGAGGAGCTGCTTCGGTGTGGGAATACAGCTTTATAACATGACGTAATGGGGATAGCCCACGCTCGTGTCAGAAGAACAGTTTACAAGCCATGGTCACATGATAGGCCACATGAGGCAGCTTTAAAAGAATGGGGCAGGGCCAATGAGGGGGCTCAGCAGGTAAAGATGCTTGCCACTAAGCCTCGTGACCTGAATTCAATGCCCAGGACCCATGTGGTGGGAGGAAGAAAAAAAAAACTGACTCCCACTAGTTGCCCTCTGACCTCCATACATATGTCACGGTGCATGTGTGACCATACACAAATACACACAAAAAATTAAAAATAAATAAAAAAAGGAACACAGGTGTATATGAGTATTAGTGGAATGAATGTATTTCTATACACGATACAAAAAAGTATAAATGCTATTTCTCTAAAGAAAGACTATAGATTTACATTATAGATAGCACACTCTGTGTACATATGAGTGTATTTATAAGTGCTATATTTGTTTTCTGTTGCCAATAATATTGTGTCAGTATTGGAGACCTATAATGAAACAGGTTTATTTTTGTGCATGGGTCTGGAGGTCAGGGTTGTGGGGCTGAATATGTTGGTATTTTTTATTTGTTTGTTTGTTTTGTTTTTGCTGGCAGAGTCCGGAGACAGTACAGGATGTCACAGGGTAGCAGACAGAAAGCACTTGACTGTGTCCCTGGGTCTTGCTCCCTCCTCTGAAACCATTAAGATTCAGGTGTGTTCCTCAACCAGAAAGCATTTCCCCCTGATCAGCTCCCAGGTGCTCTGCTCTGATCAGATGACATCTCCACCTCTTAGTACCTCACAGTGGGGTTCGATGTCAACACATGAAGCCCCAGATACCCAAACCGTAGCAAATGCGCACAGGGTTTCAGAAAGAGACACAGCTACCATTGTCTACAGTAGCTGTCCAAAGGGCAGCTCAATCTGAAGGACAGAGTACCAGAGTGATGTGGCACACAGAAGCCCTAGTGTGGGGCTGGCTCCCCTGTTCCCCTTTCAGGCACATCCTTAGGAGCGGGATCCCCTGTGCCTGAGTCTCTCCCTCTTTCTGCTCCAAATGTCCTCTTCTGCAGATGGAATGGTAATGCTGGCCTTATGACACCCCTCTCTCGGGCTGCTGAAAGATTAGATGAAGTAATATACACACAGTTTTGGAGTGGGGCCTGACACAGAGCCCAGCATGGTGCTTTTATGACAAGCTGCTCAAGAAAAAAAAATGGATGAACCAGGAGTGGTGGCTCATGCTCATTAACCAAGCACTGAGTGGGTAGAGGCAGGAAGTTTAGCAGTTCAAGGTCATCTTAGCTTCAGAGTGAGTCTGAGGCCAGCCTGGGCCATATAAGACTATTTCAAAAAACCAGCCACAGCTAGAACCCCAAATAATAAATGGATGGAATATGGATGGTACTGGTACAGGTGAAAGAAAAGGCCGTCTCTCAGTGCCCCACAACTCTTGTGTAGATCTTTTGGGTTCCTTGATGGTCCATCTTCTTAGAGCAGGGTTAAGAAAGAGGTAGTGCATGGTCTAAGTCTCCCTAGGACTTCAGAAGTGAGGCTGTGGGGAACTAGGTCCTCACATGGACCCCACAAGGTCCCCCAGCCTTGGGTCTAGTGGCTCTTCTGTGGTCTCATCAATGGAAGGAACCATCTCATGGAGGCAGCATGCCTAAGCCCTGATGCTCTTCCGCAAGGATTCCCTCAGAGCTTAAGCTGCTGAATGGCAATCGCTGGGACCCAGGGCTTGTTCTTGTGGCCTCTCCTTATACACCCAACCTTGGGTGTGAGAGCTGGAGCTGCCTGTACCAGGCTTTGATCCTGTCTCTCATCCGCAGCTGTGAAATGGCAGAGCTAACCCTTACCGGCTGCCCCAGGAGGCCTGAGTCACTTTGGGTAGGAGCCATTTTCCAGAGCTCAGCCTCACAGAAACACAAGAGGCTTTTCAGAGGAGTTGTGACCAGCTGCCAAGACAAGCTCTGGGCCAGGGTTCTGGAAAAGGAAAATTCAGACCTCCCCATGACTAACCGAACCGGAAGCCGAGGAAGGAAATGGTGAATTTGTACTAAATCTCTACACTTGGAGCCGGCACGGCACTCCTGCGTTGTTCTCTCTCCTGAAGGCAGGAGGGGGATCAAGCCTGAAGAATTTCTCCTCTTCCTAGTTCCTGCTTTCTTACTTTTCTCCTAAAGGTCAAACAGATTGGTCAAGCCTCCTCCAGAAATATCTGCCTTCCACTTGGTGTCTGAAATGCCATTGCCAAAAATGAGAAGAGCTGTGGACAGTGGAATCCTGGTGGCAGTCCGCCCACACAGATCCTGTCTTGGTCTTACAGAAGCAAGTGCTGTGCTTCTCGCTGTAGGATGTCTACTTCCTGGCATCCCGTCTTCTGACTACACATAGTCATCAAAGCCATAGTGAACTATTTATTGAGAGCGAAGTGGGAACAAGGCGAATGTAAGAGGATATTAACAGCACAATCCTTTCCCCGTGTACGACAGGGTCTCAATATGTGGCCCAGGCTGATTTCAAACTCACAAACCTCCTGCCTCAGCTTCAGGAGTACTGGGATTACAGACTTGAGCCACCACGCTCAGCAACTTGAAGCTTTATAAATGTGCCAATTCAAGCACTACCTGACAGGATGTAGTCAGTCAGCCGAAGCACAGATCCTGGGGAACACTGTATCCCAGGCAAGCAAGCAGAGGCTCAGCTTCCATAACTGGATGTTAAATCTTCCCCTGTGAACCTGCCTGGCAGAGCTGAGAAAGAGCTGGGCTTTGCTGTTTCCCAGCTAATAGACAGTGATGGTTAATATTCATTGCCAACTTTATAGGATTTAGAGTCACCATGGTAACCACCTCTGGGCATATCTACAAGAGTGTTTCCAGAAAGGGTTGACTGAGGAGGGAAGACCCTCCACCCCCACCCCGTCAGATGGCACCATTCCATGGGCTGGGGACCGAGACTGAAAGAAAGAGAAAGAGTGCGTGGAGCCTCAGCTTTCATTTCTCTGCTTCCTGATTCTAGATGCAACGTAGCCAACTGCCTCAAGCTCCTGCCACCATGCCTTCCCCGCCATGATTGATGGTGTCTCAAACTGTGAGCCAGAATAAAACTTGCCTTCCTCAAGTTGCCCTCTTCAAGTGCTTGGTCACAACAAGAAAACTGACCAGCACAAATGGACTGCAGCGTCTCATTAAGGGCTAGTGCCCCTTTCATGAGCTGACCAAGGGCTAGCCCTAACTTCACAGGATCTAATACATGACCCATAACCAAGCCTGTTTCAAACCGAAGTCTCCTGTCCCCAGCTCAGGTAATACAGGACTCCTATTTGCCTCTGTTGTCAGGTGGCCCTGAAGCCCTCTGATAGATGGTTTGGAAGAGTGAGCACAGCTTCCAACGCTGGAACACCTGAGGAGCCATTGGAGAAGCTGTTTCCGGTTGACGGATGAGCAATGGCCAATGCTATTTTTGGTCCCCTTTCCAATGTTTGCCTAACATTAGTAAATCATTGCTGTTTATCCTGAGGTTCTGCTGTTGTTTTCTCTGGAAGCTCTGGGTTGTGGATTAGATGGAGGGCGACAGAGGCCTGGGTCCAAGGGGTGCCATATGCAATACAGACTGCCAGAGCCAGTGGGAAGCCCTCCAGTGTCAGAGTCCTGCTCTGCTGAAGTTTGTCCACTGAAGAAGATTCAAGCCCTCCCTGGAGATCATGTCCAGAGAGCAATTCAACGTTTGCTTATGCATTTTACAGTGTCCACTTTGGTTTGTCTAGGGAGGTATAATTTATGGTAAAAATACAGGCTTATCTAGAATTGATCTGGCCTTATTCGTTTTAGTGCCAGGTTGCTTTCTGTCAAACCCTGCATCACTTTTGCTGTGACCTTCAGCACTCAGTGTCCCTGAGTTCCTTACAAGGCAGGTACTGTGAGTAAACCCACTATCCAGACTAGGCAACTAATGCTTGGAATTGACTTACTCAGAATTCCAGACTTAGAAAATGCATAACAACTATTTGATCCAAGAGAGTAGAATTCTAGAGTGAACATAGCCAGACCGTAGAATACTTATGACTATAAATATCCTCTGTGTCTTCTGTTGGGGCTTTTATAACAAAGTCCTGCAGGCTAGTGGAGCTTGGCCAACAGACATTTCCTTACTGTTCTGAGAGCTGAAAATCCAAGGCCTTAGGGGTGAGAATGGCTGGTTTCCCTGGAGGCTGGTAGCTGCCTTTTATCTGTGCCCTCAGACACTGTCCCTCTGTGTATATGTTTCTGTCCTGATCTCTTCAAATGAGAACACTAGTCCCACTGGATGAGGGGTACCTTAAGGGACTCACGCTAACAAATAATTCCTGCAAAGACTCTGTCTCCAAATACAGTTCCCTTCTGAGGTCCTCAAGGTTGAAGCTTCAGCACGTGAACTTCAAGGGGACATAAGTCAGCCCATAACACCATATTTCTCAAAAGAGGAAAATGAATTAAAGAGCAGACAAATCACACAGCATTTTGATCCAGGCATACCAGTCCAAGGTGTCCACCATCCACCTCTACCCTGTTATACCAGGCTTTCACACTGGGCCAGGGCACCCATTCATCCTGGGGCTACAATGCTGGACATCAGGAAATGAATGAGCAGAGACTCAAGGGTGCAGGAACAGAGCCAGCTCAACATCTCTATCCAGAGCAAGAAAATGAACCAAGAGCCTCAGGAGACCATCTGTCTGATCTGAAGCAGGAAAAAGGTTCCAGAGGACAAGGTTCTCTGGGTCAGATCCCTCCCAGAGAGCCTCTGCATCCTACTCCCTTCTGTTAGGCACTCAGTTGAATTGGAGTGAAGGCCCAGAAGTGCCATGGGTAGGTCAGTGTACGGTATCAGCTATCATTTCATGAGGAAGACCCTGAGCCTGTCAGAGGGTTCTGTGAGAACCACTTTTTAAGTCCTGTGATTAATCCTGGGATGATGTCTCTTCCCAGGACCCTCAGGAGTAGGAGAAGGGGAAGAAACAAGGCCAGGGACACCCAGCTGCAGCCTCAGGTCTTGACTTGAACCACAGCTGCCCAATGACCAGGGCCAACAGAGGGCCTTGAAGCACCATCCAGGCTCTGCTGAGGTCCAGCCCCCACCAGGGGCAGGGCCAAACACCCAGAGGCTTAAAATTCCAGACTGATTTCATCTCTCCAGTGGTTTGTGAAAGCCGAGTTTGAAAAGAAATAAAGACGTCATTTCAGATGAGTGGGGGTGGGGAGTGGTCCTCATGGAGGCCCCAGAGGCCGGCTGTACTGTCTCCAGCTTCGTTGCTGTCCTGGGGGCTCAGACAACTTGGCTATGAACCAGATCATCTGTGCTTCTGGTCTCAGGGCCTCAGAATGGAGCAGCTGCTGCTCCATAAGAAAGATGAGACAGACCAAGAAGCCTACCCCCAAAGAGT
Source organism: Peromyscus californicus insignis (assembly GCF_007827085.1). NCBI lineage: Eukaryota > Metazoa > Chordata > Mammalia > Rodentia > Cricetidae > Peromyscus > Peromyscus californicus. The sequence continues at coordinate 86,120,164 of NW_026294606.1, read as the reverse complement.
GTGTGGGACCTTGCTGTGGCCAGACTGGACAAAATGGGTCCTAGTTTGGGGTGCAGGTGGATTTTAGCCCCATAGATGGTGGTGCTGTAACAGGGGAGCCTTATTCCTGGTCCAGAAAACAAAGCTAACACATATTCCGCACTGCCCATGCCTCTGGGACTGGGAGAACTAAGATCAGGTTTGTATGAAGAGTGCAAAATAACCACAGGGCTAGTCTCCCGCTGAGTTCAAGCTGCTCAGGTTACCATGACTTGGCATCCTCCAAGAAAGCAGCCAGGCCCATGGCCTCCCTGGTCCCAAGTTCTAAACAGCTTGCCAGCCTCAAGTGTTGGGAAAGTGCAGCTGCAGCAAGAGCAGGCAAGCATTTCCTGCACTCGTTCCATGATGCTCTAAAAGATGCCTTTCGAGCGGTACAGCCGGAACCACCACTGCCCACTGCCCACTCGGGGCAGGACAGAGCTAACAGGCAACAGTCGTTTCTTCCTCTTGCCAAAGCCCTCACAAGATTGGGGCCCTGTGTCTACTACACAAGCTGAGATGCATCTCAGGGCCTTGAGTGCAGACTGGAGTGTCCAGACACAAACAATTGGACGAGTCAGTGAGGGTCTGAGCTGGGCAGCTGTGCTTTCTGGAGTTCTTGTTTGGTTGGTTTGGGGTTTTGTCTTTTGGCAGGGGACCTGCACTAGGTTATTTGACTCTGATCTTACTTAGTGCCCTGCTTAGGTTTTTGTTTGTTTGTTTGTCTGTTTTTGGTTTTGTTTTGTTTTTTTAATATAAACTAGTGTCATCTGGGAAGAGGGAACCCCAATTGAGAAAATGTCTCCACCAGATTGGCCTGTAGGTAACTCTGTGGAGCATTTTCTTAATTAAGGGTTGATATGGGAGGGTCCAGCCCACTGTGGACAGTAACGTTCTGGTGGAAGCTCCACCTCAGCCCCTGGCACCCTGGCATCCATATACGCAAAGAGTCTGGAATGTTCTGGTGGAAGCCCCACTTCTCTGCCCAGATCCTGCCCCTCAGAAAGTCCTGACAAACACGGCTCCTCCCCCAGGGATGCTTAAAACCACTCCCACGGGGTATTTAAACTGCGCCCCAGAAAACAGACACATGGTTTTTCGGTCTCTCTTCCTCGTCTCCTCTCTTGCAGGGCCAGAAAATCATCTGGGAATGCTTTACCCATTAAACTGGGGCTTTTTCTAATTCAGTCTGATTTGGATTGCTGCATTGGCGGAGAGGCTTATTGGGGTGCAGAAACTTTTCAAGTACCACCCCTGGGCAGGTAGTCCTGGGTTGTATGAAAAAGCTTAGCAAGCCATGGGGAGCAGGCCAGTAAGCAGTGTTCCTCCATGGCTTCTGCTTCCGTTCCTGCCTCAGCTTCGCCCGATGATTGGATGGTTGTAAGCTGTAAGACAAAAACAAACCCTTGGCTTCCCACACTGCTTTCTGTCATGGTGTTTTATCACTGATAGAAAGCAAACTGAAACACTTAATTTTTGTGTTGGTCTGCACCCAGAGCTTGATGTATTTAGGCAAGCACTGTACACAGAGCTGCAGGCCCAGCCCCCAAGCTATATTTGCTGAAGATGACCCAGCGGTGAAGGCGGGTGGCCACCCACCTGCAGTGAAGTCTGGGGGCTTCAGAGAGACCCGAGGGTGGCCCTTGAAGACCCGAATTCCATAGGAGCCAAGTGGAATGGAAAGAAATGAGAGAAGTTCAGGGTCTTAGCAACGTTTGTCATCACTTCAACTGGGGCCTCCAATGAGGCAAAAGGTTAAGGAGCCAGGCATGGAAAGATGAGTGTGCTGAGCGAGAGTTTGGTTGGGGAGTAGTTAAGTATAGTCATCTGGGAAAACCTGGACGCCCTCCTTCCCAGAGCCAATTCAGTTGTTAGAGTGCCTATCTAGTATGCACAAAGCCCTGGATTCAGTCCCCAGGACTACATGGACTAGATGTGGTAGCATATGCCTTTAACACCAATATTTGGGGAACGGAAGCAGGAGGATTAGAAGTTCAAGGTCATCCTAAGCTTCTCAGTAAGTTCAAGGCCAGCTGGAACTATATGACAAAACACTATTGGTGGGCAGCTTAAAAGAATACAAGTTTAGCTAGGCAGTGGTGGCCCATGCCTTTAATCCCAGCTCTCAGGAGGTAGATGCAGGCAGGTCTCTGTGAGTCTGAGGCTAGCCTGGTCTACAGAGCTAGTTCCAGGACTGCCAGGAGTACTCAATGAAACCCCGTCTCAAAAAACCTAAAACAAAACTAAACAACAATAACAACAAAAAACAAGTTTGGAGCTTGTTCTGGTGACACAGGACTGCAATCCCAGCTACTCAAGAGGCAAAGGTGGAAAGGTCATGAGTTCAAGGCCTACGTGGGATTCATAGTGAGCTTAAGGTTTATTATTCTGGGCAACTTAGTGAGACTCTGTCTCGAGCCAAAAAAGAAAGAAGAGTGTTGGGGTATAGCTGAGTTGGGAGAGCACTCAGCTAACATGAGTTAGGCCCTGAGTTTAGTCTCTGGTATGAAAAAGAAAAGAGCAGTTGAATCCTCACAACAGACTGGTGTCCCACATGGAAGCTAGGCTGGCCCAGCATCTGGTATAGCTGTTTCCTGTTCTGAGGCAGTGCCTGTTTGATGGTTCTCACAGGGCAGGAAGAGGGTAGAGCTCTCTGAGGTCTTCCTTAAGGACATGGACAAGCTCATGAGGCTCCAAACTCATGATCACAGACCACTGCAAAGTCCCTACCTGCTCATACTATCAACTTGGAGGAAGCTTTCTGATATGAATTATTGCTGCGGGAGGGCAGTATTCAGTGAATGGTGTCTCCTCCCACAGCAGCTCATGAAGGTGACCGCTGGTTTCCAGCTCAGGAACTCCCTCAGAGTGCCTTCCCTTCCTAGTACAGAAGGACTTCTGCTCATTACCCCTTGCTCCCACACCACTGGCACTTGCCGCTTGCTCTTGCTGTTTTGGCTTCTTTCTAGAAGTCCAGATGTGTCCCTCAACATCTGTACCCATCATCTACTACAAACCTGTAAAGTGCAGGAAGGGTCTGTGAGCTCCAGACTCTGAAACATGGGCCCCAGGGACTAGTCAGGGTGGCCCATTGGAAGCAAGATCTGCCAGCCTGAAGATCACTGGCCAGTCAGTTTTCTCAAATGTAAAATAGGAATCAAAATAGCATCAGCTTAGCGGGTTGTTGGGATGAAGAAATGGGTGGTACATGTAAAGCCCAGCATGGTGCCCAGTTGCCAGGAAACTACATCAGTGTTGCTGCCACTGCGGCTTGGAGAAAGCACAGCTCTCAGCATGGCTTGCCCGTGCTTTATGGGAAAGTGGCACCCAGAGTCTGTATTTCTGATCTGGAGAAGGACACAGAATGCCCACATGCTCTTCTGGGGGATGGAGCTGGGCAGTGAGTGATAGCACCTCCTGTCCCCACTCATGGCTGCTCCTTGCGAACCCTGCAATGCATGTACTTTCTCTAGTATGTAGACTCAGGACCAGCATGAGCCTGGGTAGGTACTAAATGCAGGAGGTAAGGTCATGTGGATGGTCCATGAGGCTGGGGGCGGGGGAGGTGGCAACTCAGAATTGTAACTAGTAGGTGCTGCATGCCAGGGCTGCCTATAGTGACCAAGACCAGGAACTAAGGTCACCATGTACACTCCAGTTGCAAATTACATTTCAACTTACTTATTTTTCTTTTTACAGTACTACAGATCTGGAGACTGAACCTAGGGTTTCATTATTATTAGACAAACAATCTGCCCCTGAACTATGTCTCCAGCCCTCCCTTTGGTTTTTAAGGCAAGGTCTGGCTAAGTTACTCAGGCTGGCCTTGAGCTTACAATCCTCATGCTTTAGCCTCCCAAGTAGCTGAGATTACAGGTTTGCACCACCAGTCCTGTCTTCAACTCCTTTATTTTAGCTTTATTTGCTCAATTTGAATTTGTAAAAGTAATACAAGCTCATGGTAGAAATTTAAATAGTTTATGATTGACAGATAAAAAGTAAAAAAAAGACATTCTCTCCCCAAACCTTTACCCCAGCACCAGAGGAACTTTCTTTTATGACTCTGGTTTCCTTCTAAATATCCCATGCACATAAAAGCACAGATACTCATTTTTGTTTTACTTGAAATAAATTCTCACCATACATAAGTGCCCCCCCCCCCCCACTCCACAAAACACGTCTCAGAGACAAGCAGATAGAGATCTAGATGGTTCCTCTGACAGCCAAGCAAGAATCACTGTGTGGCCACACCACAGTATGCACAAATGTCTTGCTGACACCATAGGGCTGTTTCTGGATCTGCTATTATAAACAGCCCTGTGAGAGCCATTGTGATGCATATATGCCTTTTGCTTCTGCAAACACAAGCTAACAGAGCAAAAGCTTTGGAATCACTTCATGAGAGCCATATTCCTGTAAGATTTTGACAGAGATTGCTAAATTGCTCTGCAAACACATTGCATCAATTCATGCTTCCACAAACAGGGTGTAAGGGTGTGGGCTTCTTCCTAAGAGCAATGCTCAGAAGTAGAGGATGCTTTCAACTTTTCTAGTTGTGGGAAAGCGTTCCCATCTGGCAGCTCCAATGCTTCATGTCTGAACACTCTTTCAAAGGAAGATGGCTTTGTCTCATTTTCTGTATTGGAAGAGTTAGATGTTGAAAAGGGTTCTCATGACTTAAAAGCAGTGGACTCAAAACAATCCTTTTTCAATTCCTTGTGTCAGGTTTTCTCTGACCTGGCTCCTCATCTGGGTCATCAGAAGACCCGGTCTTGGTCCCTATAGGTAGCCCTGGCATGCAGCACTACTTAGAAAGGCCAATATTCCTGGACTTTTTTCCAGGTTCCTGACCATGGTGTGGGGCACCAAGATCTGAAGGCATCTTGGGTTTGAGTTTTGTTTCTGTTGTTTGTTTTTGAGACAGGGACTCCAGGAACCCTGGCTCACCTCCAACTCAATATACACAGATGAAGATGACCTTGAACTCCTGATCCTCCTGCCGGGATTACAGTGTGTCTTGCCATTCTCAGCTCTTCAGACTTCTTTGTAGAAGTCCCTAGGGGACACTTATGGTTAGATTCTTTGGTGTCTAGCTTATCAACAATCAACACAGCCAGTCTTCATCTGTAGAGGTTACAGGGAATGGTCTGTGCTATCAAGCTTCCAATTGTCTACTGTGGCCTTCCAGGATGCTATTTCAGAAAGAGGACATGTGAGCCAGATAGATTCACTCACTTGACCTAAGCCCAGAGATGGCAGGTGCTCAGCTCAGAGTTCCCTGTTCTCCTGGCTGCCTCTCCCTGCAGAAGGTGAGCCTCCAGGCTCCAGCTCTGGACAGTGAGAGGTGGCTCTTCTCCTCTTTCCTTAGAGCATCTGCATCTGGCCTTGGCCTCAGTTTCTGTACCACCCTGAACCAAGTCCAGTTCTTCAAGAGAAAGCCAAGTGTTCTGGTGGTGAGGAGAAGGCTAATTTCTCTAGACCTAGCACGGACCCTTTCTTCCTGATCATCCTTGTCATCTGGTTTACATCCATCCCACGTAGGCGTGAGCTGCAGACATGGATTAAATCTGTTGTTTATAACTGAGTTCACTTCCCAGTGCATACCCTGTTCAGATGCCAGCATCGCCTACAAAAGTCCCCTTCTCTGCCGAGGTCAGTGATGGGGTGAGCAAGTCCCTGTGAGCTGGGTAGTGGTATAACCCCCTCTCCCAGCTCAGGAAGGAGGGTCTTTCCCAGAAGTGGCCTGATGACAGAGTAGAGAGGCTTTCATAACTGAAAACCCTTTTAAAACACTGTTTATAAGTCAGGCCACTTTGAGTTTAATAAACTGGGATCTCTGGTGTTGCATAATCATTCCAAGGAATAACAGCAAGCTCAGCATATGTATGAAGAAGAATAGAAGGAAGGATAGACAAATTTAAACTCATGAGTAAAACTGATTTACAGATTGTAAAACTTACTTTTGAAGTCTCTATCATTAAATGTACACCTGGACACAATCCAAAATTCTGTCTCACTTTAAATATTTTATTTAATTTTAATTGTGTGTGTGTGTGTGTGATCATGTACACGTGAGTGCAGGTGCCTGCAGAGACCTGAGGTATCAGAAGTCCACAGAGCTGGAGTTACAGGTGGTTATGAGCCACCCACTGTGGGTGCTGGGAACTCCATTTGGGTCCTCTGCAAGAATAGCCTGTGTTCTTTTTTTTTTTTTTTGGTTTTTTTTTTTGGTTTTTCGAGACAAGGTTTCTCTGTGTTAGCCTGTGTTCTTAACTGCTGTGGTGTGGACTGAAATCCACTTCTTTCTAATTTGGGATAACATTCTGGTTTACCACAATCTCTCATCCCAGGATCTCAACAGAGATTGCTAAATTGCTCTGCAAACACATTACATCAATTCTAATGGGTCTTTCCTTTAGATTTGTATCTTTTTCCCCAAAGGTAAGGTTCAAGTTGGCAGCAAACTACCCTCCATCCCGCTGGTAGGTAGGTGGTTTCCCTGATTTCCCCTGTGATCACCTTCACTACCCTTCCCAACTGTCCCTTTCGAGGCTAGTCAGGGAAGTGGCTATGGTGCCATGGCCTTCCAACTTCCCACGTTATATTATAGTCTTATTTGGTGGGTGAGAGTTAAAGACAGGCTCTTATGGACCCAAGGCTGGCCTTAGACCGGCTACGTAGCCAAGCATGACTCTCCATACCTCATCCTCCCGCTTCTGACTGCCACATGCTGGGATTATAGGAGTGCAGCACCTTGGCTGATTTGTGTAGTTCTGATTGAACTCAGCTTCATGCACAGTAGGCAAACAGCCTACTGACTGAGCTACAAGCTCAGCCTCATTACACCTCTCTGGGTTGGAAAACAGGAGGAAGCAACGGAGAGTTAGAGATAGCAAATAGTGCAGACCAATCTCCCCAGTCACCCCCGGGCTCTTCCACTGTGGCCTGGGAGCCCAAGCTCTCCTCGGATGGGCCAGGCTGACTGTGAGAATGGAGACTTGTCTTCTCACCGTGCTCCCGGCCGCCCCAGCCCCCTGCCCTGTGTCCTTCTTCTCCATCACAGATATCATCCCATCATGGAGGAAGCATTTAGCTGCTCACAAGGCAGCCGTTCTGGGCCTGTGTCACTCCAACGGTCATGGCAGGCTCTTGCCAGCGCACCTTGAATGCTAACAAATATTTGTTCAATGACTGCACGGTGAGAACGTTGCTCAAGCTCTGTCTATGTTTGCTTTACACTGGGAAGATTTCTATCTCTTCATGCCTCTGCTCATGAATGGCCCTTTCCCCCTCCTTTCCTGCAGAATTCCTCTGCTGGTTGTGGTTGTGGTTGTGGTTGTAGTGGTGGTCGGTTTTGTTTGTTTTCATCACTTGTTATAGTCTGGTATCGTCTAAGGAGAGGGACCCTCAAGTGAGAAAATGCCTCTGTCAGATTGTCTGTAGGCAAGTCTGTGGGACGTTCTCTTGACTGATTAATGGGGGAAGGCCCAGCCCACTGTGGGCTGTGCTGCCCTTGGGCTGGCGGTTCTGGGTTATGTAAGAAAGCAGGCTGAGCAAGCCTTGAAAAGCAAGGCAGTAAGCAGCACTCCTCAATGGCCTCTGCTTCAGTTCCTGCCTCCAGGCTCCTCCCGCCTTGAGTTCCTGCCTGGACTTCCCTCCACGATGGACTATAAACTGTAAGCTGAAATAGACCTGTTCCTCCTCAAATGGCTTTTGGTCTTTATCACAGCACCAGAAAGCAAATGAAGATCCCCCTCTCCATCTGAGTTCAGTTTCTGACTCTTGGAATTCATCTTTTCAGTGAGGTTTCTCATCAGAAAATTGTTTTCACCTTTATGTTTCTGAAAATAACTTCATTTTCCTCTGATTTGTTTGTTGAGACAGGGTCTTGCTTTGCATCCCTGAAATACTGACCCCCAACCCCAGTTGTCCTCCTGCCTGAGCCTCCAAATGCTGAGATTACCTGAATGAGCAACATCACCAACCTGGCTTCCTCTGATTCTTGCATAGTGTTTGTAGGCAGAGGTCACTAGGCTATCAGTTGTTCTGAATGGATTCCGACTCTCCTTTTCTGATATTGAGAACCCCAGTCCTCTTTTGTCTCACAGGATGTAATTCTGACTTCTTTGATTAGTTTTCTTGTGCTTTAGTTTTGATGTGCTTTGTTTTCTTTGGAGAAGATACCTGTAGCCCAGGCTAGCCTCTAACTCTCCATCCTCCCACCTCCACCTCCATAGTGCTGAAATTGGAGTGTGCCCTACTACTACACTCAGCTCACAGTATGAGCTTCTGGGATCATCTGTCTTCTTGCTTAATGGCTTGAGTTTGAGGTGTGTTCTGCAGGATCACTGTGCTGCGTCTGTTGGCTTGCTGTTACTAATCCTGCCTGGGTCCTTTTGCACTTTGTGAATTTGAGATTTGTGTCCTATGGCAAGTCTAGAAAATTCTCAGCTCTCAAACATTCCTCTTTCCCATTCTCCCTACTCTCTCCTGGGACTTCTCACTACTGGCAGTAGTTGTCTTCCCAAGTCACCCCACACTGAGGTAGCCTACTGACTCCTACTCCTGGGGAAGCCTGGGGTGAGGGTCTTGCAGACTCTACCCACAGCTTTCCCATCTGACTGGTCAGCCCTTGACATGGACCTATGCACGTTTGTGCTTGTGAATTCGTTAATGACTGTCAACTTAGGAAGACTGAACTCACAGCCGGCAGGGCTGCAATCCCACCTCAGTAAAGTTGAGCCAACACGGCTTCTCCTCGGCGGGCACCTCCCAGCCTCCTGTACTCGAGGACCCGAAGCAGCACTTTGGCACCTACGGGGGACACCTTAAACACGGAAGCTGCCAAAACAAAGCCCAGACGTGTGAATGCATGTGCCGAGCGGCTTGCAGAAAGGATATGTTTGTTGGCACAGGAAGACAGAGCACCACTCTGCTGGACGTCAGCGGGAACCGACTCCAGTTTTCACAATTCAGCACCGGGCGAGAGTGACCGCAAACATGCTGCAAGCCTCGGTCTCGGCCGCTAGGGGTGGATGTTAGCAAGTAGGGGGTGAGAAATCTGCAGGTAGTAAAGATGAGCTAGAGCCGCTCGTCTATCTGCTTGATATTTTGTTCTGTTTTGAGACCGGGTCTCACTCATCCCAGACTAGCCTGCAACCCACTATGTAGCTAGTTGAGGCTAGCCTTGACCCTCCTGCTTCCACCTCCCAAGTACTAGGATTCAAGGCAGTAAAGGCAGGTGTCACAGCCCAGCTTAGCTGACAGTTTCACCTCTTGGGTCATCACCTTTTTTCTTTGTTCGTATTTTTATTTATTAGATGGTATTTACTTTTATTTATTTTACCATAAAGGTCCTGCTATGTAGAATAGGCTAGCCTTGAACTTGGGAGCCTCCCAAATGCTGGGGTGACAGGTGTACATCATACCTGACCTCTGGGAGTCTCTTCTCTTTTGAAAGCTTAGCTGCACGTTTCACACTTGTTCTGCTCACTAATTCACAGGCATCTAAAAGCAGGCTAGTCTTCGTGTTATCCAATCCAGCCTATTGCCAGGGAGGAAAGTCCTTATAGTGATGGTGAGATGAAGAATAAACACTTGGGTAGTTTCAGATAGGCTGTCTTGGGCTCACTGGGCATGTTTCTTAATGGGCAGTGTGCGACAGTGTCCTGCTAGTCCAGTGGACCCAGCAGTAAAATAATTGCAGAACCTGTTTTTCCCATGTTCCATCTCCTCCCTCAGGCATACATGGATGTGTGTATGTGTTGAGTATGTTTATGTATGTATGCAGACACATGTGGAGGCTAGAGATGGGCATCAGGATACCTTCCTGAATTTATTCTTCACCACTCCAGGAAGGTTTGACTGAACAGAGGCTTCAGGGAGTTGGAACAGTACCCCCTCCCCTGCAGAAAGGAGCTTAGGGTCCCAGAGGTAGACCAGGGCTACCGGCTGCCTTCCTCTGTAATTCCATCGCTAGAAGCCAGCCTGGCTCTGGGACCTTCCCAGGCACCTGGGCTCAAGGGCAGCTCTGATCCCAGCACCATGCTGTGCAGAGCTTTTTAATCCACTCTTCAAATGCAGCTGCATTCCTAAGGCCAGCAGCCACCGCCACCGTGAACAGATGGGAGGGCTTGCCCGCTCTCCTTGGTGTGTCTTCAAAGGCGGTGACTCTGCGGATCCAAAGAGAAGGTCCTGCTTTCACTCAGAATGTGCCTCAGTCTGCCCACAGCATGGGGCTCAGGACACTTCCTGTTCTTCACTTCCCCTCCCTCTCTTCTTTCCTTCCAGCTTCTCTTCAGAGACTTCGAGTGTGCACGACACACTCTTGCCTTGAAGTGTGTACGGTGCTTTTCTCATGGCCGTGACAAATATTTGACAAAAGCAACTAAGGGATGAGGGTTTATTTCTGCTCAGTTTGAGGGTTCAGTCCACTACAGCGGAGAGGGCTGGAGTCGTACTTTCTTGTTGGGACCACCAGCTCACAAATAACGACATGAAGACTTACTTTTAATCATAAAAGCTGAGCCTTAGCTTAGGCTTGTTCCTAACTAGTTTTTATAATGTAAATTAACCCATTTTTTAAAATCTACATTCTGGCAGGTGGTTCATTACCTCATCTCCACACTGCCTATCCTACTTCTTCTGAGTCTGGCTGGTGACTCTGCCTTTCTTCTTCCCAGAGTTGTCTCTCTGTCCCGACAATACCTCCTACTTAGTTATTGGCCTTCCAGCTTTTTATTACACCAATCACAGCAATACATCTTCACACAGTGTACAAATATCCCACAACAGAAAGCATGGCAGAAGAAGCTTGAGGCAGCTGGTCACAGTGTATTTATTCGCAGTCACAAAGCGGAGAAGATGCTGGTGCCCAACTTTTTCTTTATTGTTAATGGACAACAGATCACAGAATGATGCCATTCAGGCTTAGGGTGGGTCTTTCCACCTCAACTAACTCACTCTAAAAACTTCCTTATAGACTCGTCCTGAGGTTTGTCTCCTAGGTGAGTCTAGATCCTGCCAAGGTGGCAATAATAACAAGCATCATAAGGCATTTGCTCCTATAGTGATATGGACCAAACATGCAATAGCTCTTTGTGGAGCAAACAGTTTTCAGAATGAATGAATGAAAGAAAGATGGAGACTTGCCCAAATACCTCCTTCCTCATCTCACAGATAGAACACACATACGCCTCCTCCAGGCTTTACCATCTCTTCTCTGTATGGCTAGGCAAACCACCCAGAACAGTCCATGTTCTTGGGGATTTACCAGCATGGGTGCACCCATGGTTGATCCCTTTATTCCATTGCTTTCCACGACTGCTCACCACAAAAACATTCTCCTTGAAGTACCATAGGAGTTTGTGCAACACTCGGGAGTGACAGCGAGCTTACCCTCACAGTGTCCTCAAGGGATCCCTCTAGCAACCAAGGGTGATTGGGGTTGACTTCCCATCAGCCGTGGGTGAATTGGAGGCAAAACTCATCCTCACCCCAGGGGCTAGACAGCAGCAGACAGATAGCCACTGTGATGGTTCTTTTTGTATCATCTACACTGGTGGAGAGACATAACTCCTGGGTCTGTCTGTGGGGTCTCTCTGGGAAGCCCCTGAGCTGGAGAGCTGAGGGAGGAAGCTTACCCTCATTGCTATGATAGTATCTAGTCCCCTGGGCCCAGATGGACCACAAGGGGAGAAGCAGGGTGAGTATACTTTCTCTGCTGGAGCTGGGACACCTGTTCTTTCTTACTATCAAACTCTATGCTCCTGGTGTGACCTCCTGGCACAGGTACCACTGGCATCCTGGCCTCCAGCCCCCGTATTCACATTGGCTACTCTCTGGGCTTCCACCCTGAGGACGGCGTGGAGGGCCTTCTTAGCCTGTGTTCTTGTGAGCCAGCTCCTCTCAGTGCAGTCCTTCTGTGTACTGAGCGATCTCTCTCGCTGATTGCTACTCTGGACTTTTTTGAGGAGTGTGGTCACTTGGTCCAAGGCCCAACTCTCCCACCAGGATTTCCTACTCTCTTCTTCTGTTAGAACAGCTTCTGGCCAGCAAGCGATGCTCATCTCTCCTTGACAACTGAGCCACAAACAGTGTGTTCTTTGTCTGCCCAAGTTAATTCCACCTCCCTTTCTCTCTAAGAGCTTGCTCCCAGCAAGGAGTAATTATTAGACTCTTCGAAACTAGTAATTATTCTAATAAATATACTTTATTCTTGTGTATGCCTTATGCACAGGGTGGAAATCCTGGCATTCCATATTTATCAATTATTTGCCTGGATTAAGTTTTAAATTAAATTAAATTTATACCATTAGTCAGGTGGAAGGCAGAATAAAACTGGCTGCTGCAGGAACATCTTAGGTATTGAATGTGAGACAACTGGATGGAGCAAGGATGAAGGGAATTTAGAACGGTGCTCCAGAATGCTGACGGTTCTCCATCAGTTTTGTCTGTCACCATTTGGAAACTGCAGCTCAAGACTGGGCCCGAGAGTCCAGTATCGTCTTGAAAGAGCTTTCTTCAGTTATGTTGTCTTTGGTTAGTTTATTTAGAGACAGAGGCTCATGTAGCCCAGGCTGGCCTCAAACTTACTGTGTAGCTGAGGTTGGCATTGAACCCCTGATCTTTCTGCCTCCACCTCCTGAGTGCTTGTGACCACACATGTGTGCCACCACGCCCAGCCTCTTATGATTTAAATCTGGAATGTCTATATTGAATGTCTGGTCCTCAGCTGACAGTGCTACTTTGGGACCAAGACCGATCCCTCTGAAATCATGAGCCAGAATAAATCTTCCTCCTTTAAGTTAGGCATTCTGTTATGATGAGGACAAAGTCACTAACACAGAGGCAACACTTACGCCATTCTGACTCCTGTTACCACCTCAGACAGGAGGTAATTCCTCATAGCACCAAGAAACCAGAGAGTGTGCCGAACTTCATGTGCAGATTTGAGAGAGAGGACAATCCAAACTCAACCACCCTTTCCTAGAGCTCACTACATACAATTACAGTTTTGGTGAATTCACCTTATCCCTTCCTCCAACATGCCCCGCCCCCCGACTCCCCAGCTTCTCCCACTATGTAAAGTTGCAGTAACTGGCATTTACGGAGTGGACACTATGCTCCAGTGTAAATCTGAGTGGACTTATGCCCCTGGTCTTTCCAGCAACTCCACAGAGCAGGGCCTTTCATAGATGAAAAACGGCTACACTCAGACAAACAACTTATCTGAGGTAGGAAAGGGACCTGCACAGGTCAGGCTGGGAGATTAAACATAGTTCTCTCACTCCACCTTGCTGACCTTTGACTCTGCATGGTTCCTAGAACAATTATCATCCCTAAGGGAGCATCTGGGTTAGGAGGAAGCCTGCAGGAATACACGGGACTCTTACATGACAGACTGAAGAAAAACAGCACAAAAGAACGCCATGGGTGTGAGGGGAGGGAGGGGTGTGGCTGTGAGGGGAGGGAGGGGCCATGGGTGTGAGGGGAGGGAGGGGCGTGGCTGTGAGGGGAGGGAGGGGCGTGGCTGTGAGGGGAGGGAGGGGCCATGGCTGTGAGGGGAGGGAGGGGCCGTGGCTGTGAGGGGAGGGAGGGGCCATGTGATGGTTGAGGCGGAAATGTTGCCAGGAGTTTGAGGCCAGCCTGGGCTACGTAGAGAAACCATATCTCAAAAGGAAAAAAAAAAAAAAGGTCAAACCATCCAACAAACAAAAAGTCAAAAGAGAAATGAACCATAAAGTTGTGTATAGAATGAACTCAAATACCCACAAACCTAGGAGCAAACACTTAAAAGCCCAAACAGTTATGTTTAAAAAATCACCCAAGCAATTCTTGGCTAGCGAAGGTGTAGCTAACTTTAGTTTCCTATTTGAGTATACCTCATTTTCCGAAATTTCAGAGTACACATATGTTGCCTTAAAAAAGAGGTTGATTTATTTTTATTTTATGTGTCTGGGTGCTTTGCCTGCATGTGTACCTATGCACCATGTGTGTGCAGGTCCTGCAGAGGCCAGAAGAATCCCTTTGAACTGAAGTTAAAGATGGTTGTGAGCTGCCATGTGGGTGCTGGGAATTAAACCCAGGTCCTCTGGAAAAACAGCCAGTGCTCTTAATTGCTGAGCCATCTCTCCAGCCCCATATATTGCTTTTTATATAAGAAAATTGGGGAACTGGCAGATGAATGTGCTTGCCACACAAGCCTCCTACCTGAGTTAAATCCCCAGAACACATAAAAGGGCGGAAGGAGAAAATCAGTTCCACAAAGTTGTTCTCTGACCTCCACACACGCACTGTAATATGAGCACCCAGCCCCACACCTCTCTCCCTCCCTCCCCCTCTCTTCTACACACAATAATAACAATACATAAAATAAAGCTTAAAGTTATAAGCTTTTAAAATCCCAGATGGGCAGCATTGATAAAGCCACCAGGAGGGTGGTCACTATGGCCATTATGGTCAATATGGTCATATGGTCAGTCTGCCAGGATCTCAGGTGCTTTATTTTGTTTTGATATTGTCATATGTTAACTATTTAGTTTGTAGGGTAGGGATTTTAGAATTTAAAATAACTTACAAGCTAGATAAGGCCAGGCCTGTTGATACACACTGTAATCCCAGGTACTCAGAGACTAAGGCTGGAGGATTGTAAATTCAAGAAATGAAATTGAAATCACGTAGAGTGATTTCAAACCAGTCTGGGCAACTTAGTGAGAGCCTGTCCCAAATAGGAAGTAAAAAGAGGGTTAGGGATACAGATAAATGGTACAGTGTTTGCCTGGCATGTAAGCTCTGGGCTTAATCCCCAGTACCACAAAATGCATGGATGGACAGATGGATGGATGGATGTGAGGGAATTTTGATAGCACTGTGACACTCTAAGACTGTTAAATAAAATTTGCCTTGAGTCAGCAGGTGCAGTTAGTGACTAGGGCCAGAATTGGCCATGGAGAAGCCAGCAATTTGGATAGAGAAGACCCACAAGAAGGAAAGAGCCAGGACTTGAGTTGGGCACTTCCTTTTTGATTTTGGGCAGAGTGAAGAGACACATCTCTTGCTGGGTCTCCAGCCAAAGGGCAAGGTCAGCTGGTCACTAGCTCTGCCTCCTGACTCAAGGTGAACTTTAACAGTCTTGGAGTGTCACCATTCAATCGAAATTCCCAAAATGGATGAAATTAAACACACTACATCAAGCAGAGTGGCACCTCTTTTGCTTTGATAAACTTTTTGAGCACAAAGGCTTCCATCCCTGTAGGTGAGGATTGAAGGGCCTCTAGCACAGTGGCTGGAAAAGGCAGCTTCTTCAGCCAGGGCATTCTCTGCCCAGGTGGTGGGTACGGCATGGTATCGGCAGCTGTGAAAATGGTGAGGGAGAGGCTGTGTCTTATTGTAGCTTTCTCCTTGGTTCATAAAACCCTGCTGTCATGCAGAAACAGCATTAAATTATTAAAGCGTGAGCCTGCGAAGCAAAGGGAAGGGCTTATGGACACCTCTGTGACTATTAAATCCACTTTGCTCTGGGCTGTGACTTTCTTTTCTTAAATTCATGGTGACATGCTGCTCTGAATCATACAGGATAGCAGCCATGCGGCTCTATGATGTCGTTTTCTGGGTTTGTAAATACCTGGAGTATGCAGGAAAAGGAATGGAGGAGAGAGGAGGCTGGGCAGCCCAGGAGCAGTCAAGGGGGCAGGTAATCCTCAGCCTGTATTTAAGAAGGCTAAAGTGGGAAACTGAGGGTGTAGCTTAAGTGGTAGAGTGTTTGGCTAGCATGCACAAAGCCCACCACCACACAAACCAGGTAAGGTACTAGCATACACCTGCAGCCCCAACACTCAGGAAATGAGACAAGAGGATTAGAAGTTCAAGGTCACAGCAGGTTTGGGGCCAGCCTGGGCTATGTGAGACCCCCTTCTAAAAACAAAACAAAAAAGTCTGCGCATGTGTGTATCTTTTAAACTTTTTTATTACAGTTGTGAATGTGCATATGACTATATAGGCATATGATTGCCACAGCATGGTATTGCAATCAGAGGACAACTTTTGTATTCAGTTTTCTCTTTCTAGCATGGGTTCTGAGGATTGAACTCCGGTCAGCTAGCGGTACTGCAAGTCCTTTGACCTGCTGAGGCATCTTTCTGGGCCCTTAATTTTCTAATTCCTTGTTAATATTTACTCTTTGACCCTACTTTTCTAATATATTTTAAATTCTCTAAATGAGGTTTCAAAATACCTCATTAAAGGTGATGCCCTGGGCCACAAAAGGATTTATTCAATACGCGTCCTCTCAACCTTGAACCAAAACTGTGGGTCACAGTAAATCTCTTTTCTTCTTTCCAGGTCCTGGGGACTGGCACTGGGGCCTCACACATGCTAGACGAGTGTTCTGCCATTAAACTACATCCCCAGATCTCTTTTTGCTTTTTATTTTGAGACAGGGTCTCACTAAGTTGCTCACACTGGTTTTGAACCGACTCTGTCCTAGAAGACCTTGAACTTGGGTTTCTCCCGCCTTGTCCTCCCCTCTTGCTGGGGTTACAGGACTGCAGCACCAGACCCAGTTCTAATTCCTTTTCTTTAAGTCTGTGTCTTGTGCAGTCTTCAGTCAACAGCAGACGGGCTATGTTGTGCTATTCTTGGTTGGAGTGTTACATAAACGAAGAGTTGATAGATGGTGTTGCTGAAATCATCTGTATTTCACCTACACTATTGCTTCTAGCTATGTTAGTCACCGAGACACTGAAGCTCTAACTGCGGCTGTGAACTTGTCTATTTCCCCTTCCAGGTTTCCCGCTTTCACTTTTTTTCTTCAATTAAAGCTGAGCTATGGCTTCCTCTTGATCCCTTGGCCTCTTTATTATGACAAAGCAATCACTTTTGCTCATTTAGTATTCGAGTGGGTTTTTGTTGTTTGTTTTTTCAAGACAGAGTTTCTCTTTGTAGTTCTGACTGTCCTGGAACTTGCTCTGTAGACCTGGCTGTCCTCGAACTCAGAGATCTGCCTACCTCTGCTTCCCAAGTGCTGGGATTAAAGGCAAGTACCACCACTGCCAGGCTCTAGTGTATTTTTATTTCAGACATTGTGCTCTCATCTTTCCAAATTCCACTCAGGCCTCGTCTCTTTAATTTCATGGTATGTTTGCCTTTTCTTCTACTTCCCTATACAGTAGACTATATTTATATATTATATGGATATTGTTGTAAGTAACAGTGTCTTATTTCCTCATCCCAACTGTTCCTGCTGTGTTTTCTTGTTGTTTTTTATTCTCCAGATAATGGTTTATATGCTTTTGCTTTTTGCTTGCCTAGTGATCTTTGGTTACATGGCAGACATTGTGGGATTCCTATTTTTGAGGTATTGGGTTTTTTGATGACCTTTTCAGGTGTTAGGCTTCCTTCTGGCAGGAAATCAAGTTACTCTGAATCAGTTTGCTGCCGCCTAAGTTTCCTGCTAAGTGCCTATGCTTAGCCTTGGGCCTCAGACTGATTCACCCTGACCTCTCAGGTGGCGTTTCTTGAAGACCATGTCTGATGTCCTGTGTGCTACAAGGTCTGTCCTCTTTGGGACATGGGTTGTTCCCTCTCACATGTGAGCCTAGAAATGCTTGGACTACTGCATTGCAGAGCTCTTCCCAGACTCCACAGTCTTCTAGGCACATGAAGATCAGTGTTCATCTAACAACCTGACTGGTTCCTTCTATAGGCTTCCAGAACTTTCTCTGGATGCTCTTTGTTGCAGTCGATGCTATTGTTCTTTCAAGATCATGCCTCATAGATTCTAGCCACCTTGTCTTCCCAGGCCTGATCTCTCTTCTAGTCATCAGAACCTCAGGTCGGAGCACCCTACGCTAGAGCTGCAAACTGCCCCAAGTGCCATGCTGAGCCGTTGCAGAGTTGGATCTAGTCCAAACAGTCTTTCTACTGTTTGCTTTCCACAGGCTACCAAAACGCTGTATTATGATCTTGTCCAGTTCTTTGTCCAGTCTATTGTGTAGTGGGGAGGTCTACCCCCTGTAGCTCATCATGGGCAGAGGTGAAGTCTGCATATACACTGTGAATGTTTCTTGGCAAAGAAAGAAGCATCTTGAAGGTCAGACAGAATTAGGGACTCCTCTATTCATGGTGGAAAATATACTTCTCTTGAAGACATAAAGTTGGATATGGTGGTACATACTATCATCTCAGCATTGGAGAGCTGAGACTCGAGGGCTCAGGGAGGAGAATTGAGTTCAAGAGCAGCTTGAGCTACATCGGAAGAATTTGTATTGAAAAAACAAAAACTGTTGAAGGACTGAGTATGTAGCTTAGGTGATAGAGCATGCACAAAGCCCTGAGCTCTATCCCCACTACTCCATACACCTGTGTGTGGTGACTTGTGTGCGTAATCCCACCCAGCCTTTGGAGATAGAGGCAGGAGCATCAGATGTTCAAGGTCATCCCTGACTACATGGGAGCTTGACACTAGCCTGACGTACATAAGAGAGACTGTCTCAAAACCAAACAAGCAAATAAACAAAAAAACGTTCAGGCCTCAGCAAACAAGAGAGGCTGGGCGACAGACAGATGCCCTCAGAGCTCCAGTTTGGGGTTCTGACAGAAAGCTTTGAGAAGCACTTCCTGGTGACATTTATTCTCTCTGTGATGTGGGAGGCTGTGCTGCTTGAGAACACTGTGGAAGATGAAAGGTCCCTGGAGGAGGTAGGAGTTTGAAAAGACCTTACTGGAGAGGAAGGGGGCCAGAAGCTCAAACTGCCAGCCACAGACTTGTGAAGACACCAACCAAAAACAAGACTCCAGTGGAGGCAATACAGTCTGAAATGATGCACTTGGCCATGACAACAAGATTCAATACCTAAGCACCGTTGATATCCTATTTCTGAGCCGGTGTTAGAGTGAGACAGATGCTCGGAGAGGAAATGCCATCCGTGAGTGATGCTGTGTCTCCAATCATCCCAGGTCTGACCGTGAAGCCATCCTTGGATCGTTCATTCTGTTGCTACCTAAAGTAAAGAACAAAAAGCTGGGGCAATGGCTCAGATGGGAAACTACTTGCTATGTAAGTACAACCTGAGTATGATTCCCAAAATATAGAAAACCTTATCTCAAAGGAAAAAAAAAAAAGCAAGATGGCTCAGCAGGTTGAGGAACCTGCCACCAAGACTGATGACCTGAGGTCAATCCCCAGGACCCACAATGGTGGAAGAAGAGACTAGAATCTGGCCTCCCAAAGCACACTGTGGTATGTGTGCACTCACATACATACACTCACACAAAATAAACAAATAAACATATTTTTTTTAAAGACTAAAGAAAAGGGTTGAGGTGTTTCTCACTGGTACAGCTCTTGCCTGACAGAGTGCACTTCTCTCTTCCAGCAGCAGAGCAGCCAGGATGTCCATGCAAAGTCCCAGTTCAGAACCGGAGTGTGTATATGGTGTTGGTCACAGCGTATATCCAGGGTGCACCACCCAGGTTACAGATCTGCCACATCTAACTGCCCAACACCAGAGACCATAATGTGGTCCAATAGTGGGATGCACCCAGGATGGTGGTCCCCATGAAATTATATGGTTTGATGATGCCAGATCTGGCTTCATGTGCACACAAGCCCTGCTTCATTGTGTGCACACAGCATGAAATGGAAATTGCTTAGCTGTGCATTCCCTAAAGCACCTATCTTTAAGTGATGCGTGACTTTAATTGAATACATGGAAAAGGGAATAAAGCTCACTTTATTATCCAAATGAAAGAACAGGCTTACTCTTTCTAACTTAATGAGGGTGAGCAATGCCACAAGCAGAGGGTACCTGAGCAAGTAGTGGGTATCACAGAAGGTGGCATGGGCATCTGATGCCAAAGTCCCTCTCAGCTCCTGCTAGACAACATCTATCTTAGTTTGAATTTTTTATTGCTGTGAAGAGACACTGTGACCACAGCAACTCTTATAGGGAAAACATTTAATTGGGGTGGCTTGCTTATAGTTTCATAGGTTCAGTCCATTATCATTTTGACAGGGAGCATGGCGACATGCAGACAGACATGGTGCTGGCTACATCTTGTGCAGAAGACCGCAGGAATTTGACTGAGAGTCACACTGAGAGAAGCTTGAGCAAAAGAGACCTCAAAGCCCAACCCCACACTTCCTCCAACAAGGACACACCTCCTAATAGTGCCACTCCCTCTGGGGCCCACTTTCTTTCAAACCGCCACAACATCTGACATGGTAGATCAGCTACTGACTTAAGTCTAGGGCAGTGCAGTGTGTCGGAGGGGCAGGGGAAACTTCTTCAATGGGAAATCCCACAGAGAGGCAGGTAGCATCCTGACTTGTACCGCATCATCTCCATGGTGTTTGTTTATATATGTAGTGCTGGTTGTTGGGGTGATACACATGTCACAGAATGCGTGTGGAGGTCAAAAGACAATGTGTGAGAGTCAATTCTCTCTTTCCACTATGTGGGTCCTGGAAATAAAACTGACTCAGGTTGCCTTTACCCACCAAGCCATCCCACCAAACCTTGTTTTTGTTTTTGAGACAGAGCCTCATACAGTCTAGACTGACCTCCAGCTAGCTTTGTAGCCAGGGATGACCTTGAGCTATTGATTCTCCTGCCTCCATCTCCAGGATGCAGTGCCAAGGATGAAACCTAAAGCTTAGAGCATGCTAGACAAACGCTTGACCAACTACGCCACATCCCCGGCCCTTGATGACACTTTACAATCTCTGTTGACCTCTTCACTGTCCCTGTCCGGCACTGACACTTATGCATCACCATAATCTGTTTCTGTACAGGTTTTATCTGTGGCACCAGGAGGTGAGCCCCTAGAGGAAAAGGGCTGGTTTATCAACTGGTACCTTAGAAATTTCTCAGGAATAAGATGCATTTATTTCAAAGTCAACCATGCTAGAAAAAGGGGGAGGGGGGAGGAGAACATCAGCATCAGTTGTTCTAAGCAATCTGCCCGCTCATAAACTGCATGTCAACATTTCAGTGCACAGTGTCTATCTGTCTCTGGTGGTTTTGTCAACAGGACTGTTGCATGTGGATTCTGCAGTTTGGGAGTTTGCCCTGGGCACCTCGCTCTTCAAATTCTCCATCTTTGGCCTGGGCAAAACAATAGTGCAGCATCTCAAAGGAGTGTATCTCTGGTTCTCAGGCACCTGGCTCCTGCATGGTGAATAAATCCGGGAGGTTGTCCTTAGTCTTTATTGAAGAATTAAAGAAGACCCACCATCCCACCCTGCCTGCGTGTGTACACAGCTGGAAGGCAGTCTATTTTCTGCATTCTTCACTGATACATTGTTGTCATGTAGAGTGAAATTTGGGGCGGACATAGTAGTCCATACCTGTAATCCGAGTACGTGGGAGGTCCAGGCAGGAGGTTCACCCAAAATTGGAGCCCAGCCTGGTTTATTTAGCTAGCTGCAGGCCAGACAGGATTTCGGAGGGAAAAACCTATCTTAAAATACAAAAATAAAAAATAAAAAATAAAAAATAAAAAATCCAAAAGCAAACAAAACAGACTAGAACTTGACAGGTACTTAGTAACTGCTCCTGCAGTTATCTGGGTGTTATCTCAGTGGAAGTGATACTTTGAATCTTTTACCCTTAGCTACTCAAAGAAAAGCTCCGCAATTGTAGCCAATCCAGAGTCTGGGCAAGAGTCCAGACTCCAGCCGCCCCAACAGGCAAGACTCAGCCACCTGTCTGAAAACACCAATGAACGAGACAAGCTAACAGTGGAAGGCAGAGAGCAGAGATTTAATCTGTGTGTGGGAAAGAGTGAACAGACAAAGGTCTGCTCACCCCCAAGTTTGTCTTTGGAGGTATTGGCACGAACTTTAGGTTTCAATAGAGAAAGAATTGAGGTAGGGCCAGAGGTCTGTATTAATTAAGCTGTCCTGGTCAAGGTATGGTCCCACCCATCATTATCTCAGCTTTGCTTATGCAAGGCAGTCCAAAGGAGTCCTTATTGCTTGAAGGGACAATGGTCCTTAGGAAATGATCACTTCTGCTCCTGGTGAAGCCTCACCCTTATAACTGCCCTCATAGCAGGGGTGTCTGTCCTGAGGCTCTACTGTTCCTAGAATGAGTGACTGCAGTTTGGGACAACGGCTTATGTCAGCCTTAAAGGGAGGTAGGGTAGGTTAGACAGAGACTCCATGAGTGCCTATACAGAATCAAGCAGTGACCCAAATTACGGGAGAGATAGCTACGCAGTGAAGACAGAGGGCCAGGCTTCATCCTGTTTTTATTTGCTCTACAGGCCCAAGTGAGAAGTCAGCCCTGAGTGCCTGGTATGGGACTGTCTCCTCCATACCTCTTTAAACAAACATGCCCAGTAATTACCCCATTAAACTGATCGTGTAATTGCTTTGACACGGCTCTGGATGAATCTGCTCACCAAGGCTTCTGAGGGCTCACTGCCTGTTCCTTGGTTGGAACCAGCTGTGGCACTTCCAGTTTGCATGGAGTCCCTCTCTCCAGGGCTCTCCAAGATCACCACCCTGCAGAGGCCAAATGCTCTCTTCACTTGCCTATAACCGTGACCACCTCTGTTCTCTCCTCTGCCTTAGACTTCTGGCTGTAATGTTCATGCTGGCCCTGCTTAGAGAATCTGACCGAAGGCCGCTTCCTCATAAAACCCATCTTGTCTGGCATCCTGAAACAACCTGGATCATTTCTGTTTCTGGTTAAGCAGCTACTGAGGAAAGTCTCCTTCCTGGGAACAAAGCCTGTTTGCTAACAGAGGTGCAATGCTGGTGGGTTTGGGAACACCCCCACCCCCACCCCCCACCCCCAGCACATGTCAAGCAGAGCCAAGTCTTCAGGCGCTGAACTTGATCATCAGCATTTCAAAAACGAGAACCCCATAGTGTGTAGTTTTGTTTCTGTCTCATTATTTGTAGACATTCTAGGCCCAGCACAGACCAGTAATAAACACCTGTTAAAATAATTGATTGATTGACAGCCAGCTGGGCCTGCCGGATGTTTCTGTCTGGCCACAATGTCTGAGATTTTTTCGTTTTCAGTAAAAATTGTAATTATTTTCATTGCAGCTATGCACCAGATTCCCCGCATTTGTCCCTGACTTTCTTCTAACTTTCCATTTTGAAATGCTTAAGGCGCAGATAAAAGGCTGGAAGAGTAGAATAGAGATGACTCCCTTCTGCTCTCTACCTGACTCAACAATAAATGTTTTCCACATGCATTTTTTTCTCTTTCTTTCTCTGTCTCTACATAGTATATTCACAATGTTCTCTATAAATGTCCTTTTTTGCTGGGTCATTTGAAAGTAAGATGCAGGCATTAAGACATCTCACTCATAAATATGCCAACGCACAGTTTCTGAGAATGAGGACATTTTCTGTGTAACCACAATAACATTGACCCAGCCAAGGAGTTAATAATCATCTCAAAACATAACCCAATGGCCCTCAACTTATTCTCCAGTTGGAGAAGTTTACTTTTGGGTAAGACAGTGACAACCTTTTGTTGAATTCCAGTTCTAGTTTCTACAGATCCATGAGTGTGTAGGCACCTATCTCAGATTCAGTTTACACAGGCCAGTCACATTCTCTGATTCCGGGCCAACAAAGAGTTGCTCAGACTCAGGTAAGTAGTTTCCAGGATGGCAGCCCAAAGCTTCCATGAAGCCTCATCTCCTCACCCTCCAGGAAGGCTCTGCATTTTGAAGAAGCATTGCATAGAGCACAGAGCAGGAGTCCAGTCATGTCTCCACGAGTCATCTGGATCGTAGATTCACTTGGAGATGTAGGTTGAGTCACAGGAAGCAGGCCACTGCATAGACTAGGGTCTCCTAGCAAGAAGCTCATCCTAAAAGGAGGTGGCTCTACAGCAGGGGGAGGAGAGAGTAAAAAGTCTCCTGATGTTGGGGGAATGTCAGCCCATGGCCAGGAGGGTCCTGCCTCTGCTTCAGGATACAGAAAAGGAAGATATTGTACAAGCAAAGCATCTTTGAATGTAGACGCAAGCAGGGGGTTGCACCTTTGACAACCCTGACTCCTGTCCCAGTTCAGAGTATCCCAGACCTCTGGGCACCATGGAGGCAAAACTGCTCTGAGTCCTGAACACAGCAGGGAGGAGTCTTGGGAAGAGAGTGGACAAGAAAACCCCTCAGAACAACAAACTTGGCCCGGGGCGGGGGGGGGGGGTGGGCAGAGGGGGGAGAGGCAAGAATAGCTAGTGAGGACATGGAGGGGGCTGTAGGTCACCTCCCAGAACCCAGAAAGTTCCAAAGAAGTAAATCTTCTCTGCCTTGTTCTTGATGACTGCCCTCTCTGGCCAGAATGTTGGGCTGTTGTGGATGGGTTCTCATCTCGTGCCCATATGGCCTGTGGCCTGGATGATTCAGTGAGAAAGAGCAATTCAGAATTACAAGGACCATGCTGCTGACCACTCAGCTTCCAGCCACATCCTCCCCACAGCCTTGGACCTAGGGAGGCTCCAGGAAGGACACTGGGAGGTCCTGGAAACAAAGCAGCTCTCCAGTGCGTGAACAGCTCTTTCAGGGCTTACCTGACACCCTTAATGGCCCGACAGCCCTCACATGCGGAGCAGTGTTGCTTCCTCAATCCCAGGAGGCTGCAGATCCTGCTGATAATAGTGTCCCTACCAGAGAGTTCCAGTTGCAGGGCTCCGAGAATGGGGGCCAGCGACTGGCTAACTGCCCATGTGACTTAAGACTCCAGCGCACAGCATAACTTTTCTCAAAGCTCGTCACAGAGCATTGGGGTGAAAGGAGCAGGATTTGGCATCCTTTATTCTTGCTGAAGAGCAATTTGTCCATGGCAAGTGCGTATCGCTTCATTGTACAGCCCATTGGCCGTTCTGGGCTCATCTATGCACCAGCTTCAGGTCTCTCTGGTCAGAATGCCTAGCAGTGCCGATGAGCAGTGCAGTGTGGTCAAGTGCTCACTTAACAGCATACGTTCTTTGACTCTATCACCCTTAGAGCCAATTTCAGGAAGTGGCTTAGCACCTCACTGCCCTAATAGCAGCAGTGGCCACATTGTCCTGAAAACAGTGCCCAGCATACAGTGAGCCCATCACCCATGTCCACAGGTTCAGGCTGATGGCAATCTTTAGCCTCAATCTTGGTGATAAAGTATTTCTCATTCACAGCATGACAGGAAACTTCTGAGCAGGCACAGAGGGTGGTCCACACCATGCCTGGTGTCACTAGGAGCTCCTAATAGTTACTCATTAAATAGTTACCCGGGAACGGCAGCCACAGCAGCTCTGCAAGCGCCGTAGAACCTGGGAAGGACTTTTTAATATCTTGACAAAAGCCTCTGTCCACATGTGGTTTAGACTCTGAGGGGGAAAATTCTGATTACCAGTATCCGTGCTTAATATTCTGGTCCTAGGGAGGTGGCTCAGGCAGTAAGTGTGGGGACTTGAGCTCTAGCCCCAGGACACAGGGAAAAAGCCAAGAGTGGTGGTGTATGTTTGAAATCTCAGCACGGGGCGATGAAGGCAAGTGGAACCTTTGTGCTCCCCGGCCAGCCAGCCTACCCCACTTGGTGAGTTCCAGGTCCTGGTAAGAAACCTTGTCTCAATAAGTAAGTAAATAAATAAATAAATAATAAGGTGGATGGAACCTGAGAACAAACTTGAGGTTGACCTTTGGCCTCCACAGGGATGTATGCACCCACACACTCCTACATCCACGAAATATTTGGTTTCTACACAATCATAATTTTATCTACTTCCTCCATGGAAATATTTTAGGAAAAGGAAAAACAAGACAGCCATTATGGAAAGCTCTGCCACATAGGCTTGTTTATTCAGGGTTCCTCATGGCTCATATCAGGGCTACTTCACCTTTTCCACTTGTGACTGGCCACTTTTCATCTGAGAGGTTTCTATGCAAGCCGAGATACAGGTATATAGAATAGATATACAACTCAAACATGTGCTAATAATAAATTATAAAAAAATTTACTTGAAAACAATTCCCTATCTATCATCTATCTATCTATCTATCATCTATCTATCCATCCATAATTTTACCATTTACTAACGACAAGAGAAAACTTTCATACTAATGAGATTAATGTGTTGGTTTATTTTTACGTAAAGACTACATTTTGGTGGAATATTTGATACTTCAGGACACTGAGCATCTTCAGAGTTTTTCAGAGTTGATGAATATTTTGATTTTATAGTAGTCAATGCTAAGGACTACTCTGCTTCACATAAACACATAGTCCAAAATGGGAGAATGTTTAGAGACATTTCAGAAATGGGTGGAAATTCAGTCCTAATCCCAAGCCAAAATTCATTTAATAATTTTTTTGAATGAAACTGAAGTTAGTAGCTCAAACAGAAATTTTTTAAAATCAACATTCCAGTGCAACCCAAAGATCACACCAATTTGACACATGCTGAGGAAAGACAGTAGAAAAATACTAAAAGTCTTTGCTCCCTGAATTAAACCATCATGTTTCCACTGAATCAGAAAACCACGTACAGAAAATGTCCTTCAGTTCATAGCATACAAAAGTCTTGAATGAGCCTAGGTGTTCCAGGGTTTGGCTGCTGTGTCATGGCCTGATATCATGCACAGTACAAGTGCATGTGCTGTGTGTCCAGAACCAAGGCTGCTGTGAAGTCTCATGACGCAACATGGGCAAGTACTACCAGAAACACCTGATTCATAACACATTTGATTCTGAATTCTTGATCATTGTACATTTTGAAAACTTTTATTGGAGCCAGATTTTTGGTGATCCCCACATTCATTCTTGATCCACAGTTTTAAGACCCTGAGCCTCAGGCAACAGTAAGTGGTCAGTGAGCTAGCAGCAACAATTCTGGAGCTATGTTCATGCGTTACTAAACACAAAAAAACAGTTTCCACCCAACTACTATACAGTCAGGAAGCACAGCCCTTTGGGCTTCTAGCAGGAAAACGTTACAATGGTAAGTGACAGCTAGAGAGCAGTGCCCTGCAGGGGACTAAAGGACAAAGTAACAGTACTCACTGCGTGACCCATCAAAACTACGGAAAACCGCACACAGGAGAACGACCGAGCATGCCATCGAGAGGCAGGGTTGCAGTTCCTTCAAAGGATAGTTTCCGTCTTAATCAGGTTTGCAATGAAGCAAGCTGTCAGAATTCAGCACACTGTTAGTAAAATCACTTTTCAAAGCAAGTGTCTTAAAACTTAAAGGAAGGTTGTTACAATAGTGTGGAAAACCCACACATTTTACCCAGATCCCCTGAGGCTGGAGTTACAGATGATTGTGAACCTCAGTGTGGATGCTGGGAATCTATCTGGGTCCTCTGCAACAAGTGTTTTTTTGTTTTTGTTTGTTTGTTTGTTTGTTTTGGAGACAGGATTTCTCTGTGCAGCCTTGGCAGTCCTGGAACTCACTATGTAGATCAGGCTAGCCTCAAACTCACGGAGATCTGCCTGCCTCTTCCTCCTAAGTGCTGGGAATAAAGGAGTGTGCCACCACCGCCTGGCACAACAAGTGATCCTAATCACTGAGCCAATTCTCCAACCCTCTCCACCTTAACTTTTTTTTTTAATATTTATTTATTTAATAATAAATAATGTATTTATTGTATATGAGGGACCTATCTTCAGGGACACCAGAAGAGAGAATCAGATCTCATTATAGATGGTTGTGAGCCGCCATGTGGGTACTTGGAATTGAACTCAGGACCTCTGGAAGAGGTCTTAACCGCTCTTAACCGCTGAGCCATCTCTCCAGCCCCTCCACCTTAACTTTTGAGCCAGGGTTTCACACTGAACCTGGAGAATGTCTGGCCAGCAAGCCCCTGGGTTTGCCTGTCTCTGTTTTCTCATTGCCGGGATTATGATGTATGCTGTCATGCCAGGTTTTTTGTGTGGATGCTGTGGATCCACACTGAGGTCCTCATGCTAGTGCAGCCAGCGTTTTATCCACGTCATCCTTTATCACACCCACAGCCCCTTCACTGTGTCTGCTGCAGTGGTGACACTCCACTCTCTCCCAAGTGTCAGTGTGCAGTCATTGAAAGAGAGTTTGCCTCTCGCCCATATATTTACCCATTGCTGACCAGTGTGGACTCAAAGATGTAGGTTTTCTTCAATACTTGCTCTGCGGAGCAGATCCTAGGTTTCGTGGGGCTGATTGGTGCTGCAAGCTGTCTCCCATGTTGTTCTGACATGCTAGCTCCTTCCCTTTCTTTCCTGCCGTTTTTGACTTTCTATTATAGCAAGATGTCCTTGGCTCATCTAGAACCCTCCAGGAATAGAGTCACTCAATTCTCCAAAGGAACACAGCTCAGAGTAGAGCACAGTATGGTATTGGGGGACGGAGCTCCGGGCATGTCTTCGTTTCTTTTCCTGTTGCTGTGATAAAATACTCTGACAAAAGCAACTTAAGGGAGGAAGGGTCTGTTTGCCTCACAGTTCAGGTGTCCATCAGGGCAAAGAAACCATGGTAATGGGTATTTGAAAGAGTTGAGACGCAGAGAGGAATGAATGAGTTCTGTACTTACATCACTGTACCCATTTTATACACAGTCCAAGACTCCCTGCCCAGGGAACTAGGCCTACAATTAAGATAGGTCTTAGCACATCAATTAATGTAATCAAGATAACACATTAGAGTATACCCAGAGGCTGATCTCTGAGGTGATTCTAGAGTGTGTCAAGCTGACAATGTCAACGATCACAGAATGGGAGATATGTTCATCATTGCCGGCTGCAGTTGACCAAAGTCCATACATAACATTATATAACATGTATTTAAACTGCTTGCATATTGAGCATAGAGGTGGATGTGTGTGAATTGAGTTCCAGCCCTTATCCTTAGCTTTGCATCTAGTCAGTAGGAACATTCTTTGCCTTTCTCTATTCCATGTTGTACCTCTCTTCTTCAACAGTGAAAGTCCTAGTTCCCCAAAAAACACCTTTATAATTTGCTGGATGACATGATAAATAAGATAGCTTAATTTCTAAATCCATCCACTAGAGAAAAAGACGATATAACGAAGGGTCAAAATTCTTTGCAGTTCTTTTATTCCTGAGGTTGAGATGTAAGGTCCAAGCACTTTGTTTAAACATTACAAAAAGGCTGTGCATGGTGGTGTGTACCAACAGTCCTAGAATTAGAGACGCCTGAGGCAGAAAGATCAGGAGTGCCTGGTCATCTTCAGCTACATAGCAAAATATGCATAACCATGACAAACATTCATTCTTTGGTCTTTTTTGTTTGTTTGTTTTCTCTGTGTAGCTTTTGGAACCTGTCCTGGAACTCGCTCTGTATACCAGGCTGGCCTCGAACTCACAGAGATCCACCTGCCTCTGTCTCCCAAGTGCTGAGAACAAAGGCGTGTGCCACTACCGCCTGGCTAGTCTTCGGTCTTTTTATGTTCTTCACTGGCAACATAGTTGGGTCCAAATACATGGTTTGGGATTTCATTTTTATTCCCCTCCCCATCTCCATTGCTTTATTTTTGCATTTTTTTTTTTTTTTTTTTTGGTTTTTTCGAGACAGGGTTTCTCTGTGTAGCTTTGCGCCTTTCCTGGATCTCGCTCTGTAGACCAGGCTGGCCTCGAACTCACAGAGATCCGCCTGCCTCTGCCTCCCGAGTGCTGGGATTAAAGGCATGTGCCACCACCGCCCGGCTTATTTTTGCATTTTTATAGTTCGTTTTTGAGGTAAGATTTCATGTAGCCCAGGTTCACCTCCAACTTCATGTAGCCGAAGATGACCTTGCACGAATGCTTCTCTTGCCTCCACCTCCTCAGAGTTGGAATTACAGGCGTGCACCACCAGATCCGGTTCATGTGGGGCTAGGATGGAGCTCAGGTCATGCGTTCAAGGCAAGCACTCTACCAACTGAACTACAGTCCCAGCCCTACTTGTGATTTTGAATATGCAGATCATTATCAAACTCAGAAAAGGGATTTAGAGAAGTTGTTCCTCCCATCTCAGTGTCTTCTCCAGGGGTCCTCGTGAGTCACTTTCTTTTTTATGAGACAGGGGTCTCACATGATAGCCCATGCTGGTCTGACACTCACTATGTAGTCCCGGCTGGCCTCAATCCTCCTGCCTTAGCTAAGGGCTGAAATTCACAGGCATGAGACACTATATCTAGCTTTTGGCTCACCAGTCTGAATGTTTTCTGATTTATCATTAGTGTGTGTGTTTTACCCAAACAAGCAGATATAGTTGTGTTTTCTTATTTTCCTTCCCTTTTCTATAAAAAGCAGCCTATGATAATGCTCTCTGACACGTCTTTTCCTAGCATAGCATGTCCTGGAATCACTGTGTATCTGTTCACAGAAGTCTGACTTATTCTTTTTATAGTCTTGCTGACAGTGTTTTGTCAAGCTTTTGAGTTTTTGCCAGTTTGTAGGGGGATAAATAGTATCTCTGTAGTTTTAATTTGAAAAGGAGTGAAATGTAACATCTTTGCACACACTGATGGGCTCTTCTTGGAGCATCACTGGGGACTGTTTACAGTTTTCCCATTTCTTAGGAAATGCCCCCCCCCTTAGTGTTTAAGTTTTTTACATACCAGGGATATCTTTCCCTTACCTGTGTTTATGGACATAATTTCCTTCAATTTGTCATTTGTGTGTGTGTATTTTTGTAAGACACACATAGCCAAACCTGACCATTTCAATCACTTTTTTAAAAAGGTGCACGAGTGTGGTATATGCACACATGCATGGGCTTGCAGAGGCCAGGGGAGGACATCTGGTGTCCTGTTCTGTCACTCTCTGCCTTGTTCTGTTGAGACAGGGTATCTCACTAGACCTTGAGCTAGGCTGGCAGCCAGCAATCCTCCTGTCCCCACAGTACTACGGGTTATAGATACGTGTCATCATGCCTGGCTTATGCAGTACTGAGATGCTAGGCAAGTACTCTACTAACTGAACTACATCACTAATCATTGTTATTGTTATTATTATTATTTTGAGTATGTAGTCCCCAGAACACTGGGGTTACAGGCTTACATGTCCACACTGGGCTTTTTTTCTTTTCTTTCTTTTAAAGACTTATATTAGTTGGGGCGGTGGTGGCTCACGTCTTTAATCTCAGCACTTGGGAGGCAGAGGCAGGTGGATCTCTAAGTTCAAATCTAGCCTGGTCTGCAGAGTGAGTTCTAGGACAGGCTCTAAAAGTTACACAGAAAACCCCTGTCTTGAAAAACAAAAACAACAATAAAAGATTAATTTTTAAAGAGTGTGTGTGTGAGCCGGGCGGTGGTGGTGCACACCTTTAATTCCAGCACTCGGGAGGCAGAGCTAGGTGTATCTCTGCGAGTTCGAGACCAGCCTGGGCTACAAAGTGAGTTCTGGGACAGGCTCCAAAGCTACACAGAGAAACCCTGTCTTGAAAACAAACAAACAAACAAAAAAAATAAAGTGTGTATGTGTGTAGGTGCCCACAGAGGCATTGGATTCCCTTGAGCTGGAGTTATAGGTGGTTGTGAACTGCCTAATGTGTGGGGCATTTACCCACCAACCCCACAGCTCCCCAGAGTTTTCTTGAGTGCGAGCAGCAGGAAATATTAGATAGAAGGATTTATTGCGGAGAATCTTGTGGAGATAAACAGATAGAAAATAAAGGATAGCCTCAAGAGGGCCTGGAACCTTTTCCAACGGCCCCCGACTGTCTCTGCCCCAGGGTTTTTATAAAGACGCCAAAGGGTAGAGCAAAAGACCTCCTCCCCCAGCACAGCCAAGTGCAGACCATCTCAGACACCTGCACTCAGGCCAGTGGTCCTAATCATCCTCTATGCGGACCTGCTGGGTAAAGCCACAAGGAACCCGAAAACGGGCTCCCACACTAATGTGAGTTGCTGTGAATCAGACTCGAATCCTCAGGAAGAGCAATTCAGGCTCTTAACCATAAAACCACCTCTCCAGCTTGGGATGGGACCACACTTTACATACTACAAAGGTCAAAGACTGTTTCTCATAAAATTAAACTAGAATTATGATATTATCCAGCAATTCCACTGTTAGGTATATACCTAAAAGAATAAAAAAGAAGTCACCCATGTCCATAGCAACATTATTCACAATAACCAAAGGTAGAAGTGACACCAGTGTCCATCAACAGACAATGGCTGGCATAGTGCCACAGCAGAGTGCTTGTCACCCTCAAAGGGAAGGAACATCTGCTATCTCCTACTGTGTGGATGGCCCTGAAGATGTTACGTTAAGGCAGACACAAAAGGAGAAAAGCTCTGACTTAATTGATAGGAGTTGACAGGGCAGTCAAAATCATCAGAACAAAAGGTAGAATGGACATTGTTAGGGCTAGCAGGCAGGGGAGTTACTGTTTAATAGGAAAAGAATTTCAGTTTGAGTACAATCATTCATCACCGTACCTGACTTCCTGTGAGTGCTGGGGATCCAAACTCAGCTTCTCAATCTTGTGCAGCAAACACTTTACCCACTGAGGCACACAACCCCTCTTCTAGTTCAAGTAATAGGTATTTAATAGAAGTACTAGGCTATGCCTTGGTTATTCCACACCATTTTCCCAAGGTGTATGGAAGTCACCTTTCATGTATAGTGTTGCATTTCCATTATTCCTGGAAAAATTTCCAGATGATAATTGTTGAAAAATATCTATAAAAATGGAAAGTGCTGTTGGGTGGTGATGATGCTGGACTCAACCCCAGAGCCTTGCTCATGGCGGGTAAGAACTTACCCCTGAGGTACAACCCAGCAGAGATTAACTTTTTTTGGGGGGAGGCGGTGGTTTTGAGACAGGGTTTCGCTGTGTAGCCCTGGCTGTCCTCGAACTTGCTCTGTAGATCAGGCTGGCTTTGAACTCAGGGATCTGCTTGCCTCTGCCTCCCAAGTGCTGGGATAAAAGGTTTTAAAGCTCAGAGATTAACATTTTAATACTGACTTTGTTTTGCTTTTGGAGTTTCCTCATTAGTGAGTCCAATTCAATGGACTTTACTTCTCTTTCCTGGCTTCCAACAACTTCTATTTGAACCTCTGTACTTGCTTATCTCATTTCCAATCTCCTCCCCTTCTCCCCTCCCTCCCCCTTCCTTTCTTTTCTCTTCTCCATCCTTCCCTTTTTTTGCATGTGAATATCTGTATGGGGTGCACAAGTATATATGCATGTTTGTGTGTGGGTGTGTATGTGTGTGTGCGTGTATGTATATAGTGTACATGTGTGAAGGCCAGAACTTACATGTTCCTGTTTGGTGGGTGCATGTGTATACATGTAAACATGTGTGTGTGTGTGTGTGTGTGTGTGTGTGTGTATGTGTGTGTGTGTGTGTGTGTGTGTGTGTGTGTGTGTGTGTGTGTGTGTGTGTAGGCCAGAGGTTGATCTATGGTGTGGTCCTGGATAGCTCTCCACCTTATAGACTGAGACAAGGTCTCTCTCTCTCACTTACACCCTGAACTTGCTGATTCTCAGCTCGCCTAACTAGCCAGCTTGCCCCAGGGACTATCTGCCTCTACTTCCATGAACAGTTAGTTACAAGCAGGCCACCGAGCCTACCCAGCTTTTAGGTGGGTTCCTGGGACCCAAACTGCTAGTTCTCACACTTGCATGACAAAGCTTTAACTGCTGAGCCATCTCCCCAAACCACCTCTCGGTCTGTCTCTCTGTCTCTGTCTCTGCACCTCCTCAGGTTTCACTTTGTAGCTCAGGCTGGTCTTAATAGCAATCCCCCGGCTCATCCTCCTGAGCGCTGAGATTACAGGTGAACACAACCACCACCAGTCAATGGGGTGGGGGATATCAGATGAAATATTAGGACTCCTTTTCCACAATCAGAAATATGATTGCTTTTCTGTTTTCTTTTTTCAGTGGCATTCTTTCTGTCTTTCAGCTTTTCAGTTAGGAAGCATTTGGGGACAGGGCTCCAGGTGGGGGGCTTTCCCTTCTGTCTTCCGCTGAGGTACGATTTTTAAGAAGATGATGCTGGTGCTGGAGGAGGGCTGCTCTTCTCTGTCTCTCCTGGGTTTGTCATGTCTCCTCCTCACTCCCTTCACTCCCTTCACTACCAGGCCTCTGAAGGGTGACACTTGTTCCCACTCATCTGACTGCCCCCAAGACTCTGGGCTTTTCAAGCCTGTCCTCTGTTGTTCGGTGTTTTGCAAATCTCTTCCCTGGTCATTACAGTGTTCATTCAGGCTCTAGTTCTCAGAATTGGACATCTCCTTACGGTGGCAACAAGCCTGTCTTCCTTAAGATCTCGGCAGCAGTGAAGGACATCTGCTGAATGTGAAGATGTCTGCTGGAGTGGGGTGTCTGCTGGAATGGGGTGTGTGCTGGAGTGGGGTGTCTGCTGGAGTGGGGTGTCTGCTGGAGTGGGGTGTCTGCTGGAGTGGGGTGTGTGCTGGAATGGGGTGTCTCCTGGAGTGGGGTGTGTGCTGGAATGGGGTGTGTGCTGGAGTGGGGTGTCTGCTGGAGTCGGGTGTCTGCTGGAATGGGGTGTCTGCTGGAGTGGGGTGTGTGCTGGAATGGGGTGTCTACTGGAGTGGGGTATGTGCTGGAATGGGGTGTCTGCTGGAGTGGGGTGTGTGCTGGAATGGGGTGTCTGCTGGAGTGGGGTGTGTGCTGGAGTGGGGTGTCTCCTGGAATGGGGTGTCGCTGGAATGGGGTGTCTGCTGGAGTGGGGTGTCTGCTGGAGTGGGGTGTCTGCTGGAGTGGGGTGTCTGCTGGAATGGGGTGTCTGCTGGAATGGGGTGTCTGCTGGAATGGGGTATCTGCTGGAGTGGGGTGTGTGCTGGAATGGGGTGTGTGCTGGGGTGGGGTGTGTGCTGGAGTGGGGTGTGTGCTGGAGTGGGGTGTGTGCTGGAATGGGGTATCTGCTGGAATGGGGTGTGTGCTGAAGTGGGGTGTGTGCTGGAGTGGGGTGTGTGCTGGAGTGGGGTGTCTGCTGGAATGGGGTGTCTGCTGGAATGGGGTGTCTGCTGGAGTGGGGTGTGTGCTGGAATGGGGTGTCTGCTGGAGTGGGGTGTGTGCTGGAGTGGGGTGTCTGCTGGAGTGGGGTGTGTGCTGGAGTGGGGTGTGTGCTGGAGTGGGGTGTCTGCTGGAGTGGGGTGTGTGCTGGAGTGGGGTGTGTGCTGGAATGGGGTTTCTGCTGGAGTGGGGTGTGTGCTGGAGTGGGGTGTCTGCTGGAATGGGGTGTGTGCTGGAATGGGGTGTCTGCTGGAGTGGGGTGTGTGCTGGAATGGGGTGTGTGCTGGGGTGGGGTGTGTGCTGGAGTGGGGTGTGTGCTGGAATGGGGTATCTGCTGGAGTGGGGTGTCTGCTGGAATGGGGTGTCTGCTGGAGTGGGGTGTCTGCTGGAATTGAGTGGCTCCTCCTCCTCATTTCTGAGAAGTCTGGAGTTCAGGAGAGACTCAAAATCCTAGTAGCAAAGACTTGCTTGTGCCCCTGGTTTGTTCCGGATTGGGTAGACACCTCTTAGGCAGTCCTCACCTCCTGAGGTCTGTGCAGAGCTCAGAAATATTTGCAGTCTCTCAAGTACTGGACAATCTTTTTCAGACACAGGGACTTCAGAGTCACAAGGGCATGGCCAAGGTTACAGCCACCAGAGAGCTGCTGTCCGAGAACTGGCTGCCTGCTCTATTAAGTGGACTCCTCTGCTCACTTCGTTCCTTCAGGGAAGCAACCAATGAAAAAGAAAAGATGTAAAAACATAAATTACATAAATTGCCATCCTTCTCCCCTCGTTTTCATGTTTATTTAAAATCCATCACTATTTTGCTCTTTAGACCAGGTGGGGTCATCTTTACAAGCAAGTTCCTTGAAATCTACCTTCCCTGTCTCAGTCTTGTTCAGACCGCAGGGTGGTGCATGCCTGCCATCCCAAGACTCAGTAGTCTGATACAGGAGGAGTGTTGTGAGCTTGAGGCTAGCTTGGGCTAGATGGTGAGTTCGAGGCCAGTCTAGGTTATAGAATGAAACCTTGTACTTAAAAAAAAAAAAGGAAAAATAAAAATCCAATAACCCACTACTGCCCAAATAGTAAATGAGATGGACGCCGGGCCAGAGCGACCTCTGCAGACTGGACTCGGACCACTCCAGGTCTTCTGGAACCCGCGTGCAAGCCTCAGAGACCGCCACCTGCCACTCCCGGGGACGCGCGGTGGGCGGGGCGCTGCTGCCATGGAGACGCGGCCCCGCCCCCCCGAGCACCCCGCCCCTCAACGTCGATTGGTCGCCCTTTGCTCCCTGACCTCGCTGCCGGGCCGCCGCTTCCTGCCGGGCGCTGAGCGCCGCCCGCCGCCCGCTGCCGCGTCTTCCCGCGCCGCCGCCCCGCGCTCCGCCCGCCGCGCGCTCCGCCCGCCGCGCCGCCAGCTGCCCGGCGGCCGCCCAGTGCGAGGATGCGGCGGCGCTCGCGGATGCTGCTGTGCTTCGCGCTGCTCTGGGTGCTGGGCATCGCCTACTACATGTACTCGGGGGGCGGCTCCGCGCTGGCCGCGGGCGCGGGCGGCGCCGGCAGGAAGGTGAGTGCCGCGAGGCCTGTGCGCCGACCCGGGCCTGCGGCTGGGAGGCGCCGTGCGTGGAGAGTGGTTCCCGGCTCGGGGCAGCAACCGCGGGGACCCTGGCCCGGACGCACGAGTCAAGTTTCCTTCGGGCCCTCAGGCCAGGAGTGCGAGCTCCGGCCCTGCTCCGCTTACCCGGGGCTCTGGCTGGGTCCAGCGACTTGCCTCCCTCACACGGGGCGCGGGCACCCCGAGGCCACATACCGCCCTTCGCTAGGATCTTGAGGACTGTTGTCTCGCTGGAGCCTCTGCGCTCCACTCCATGTGCCGGGATCCTAGGGACCAGACTCCCTAGCCCCTGCTCCTCACTCCGCCCAGCTCGCCCCAGGACACCCACTCCCTAGTCCGGGATCTTAGGAATCGTTGTCACCCGAGACCCGGTGCTCCCTGAGCCACACTCCGCCCAACTCGAACCCCGACCCTCGATGTCCTGCTCCGGGATCCTGGGGATCTCGGTCCCGCCAGAACCCCGGTTCTCCAGCGATCACAGGCATGATTCCACCCGATGCCCCTCACCCTGCACCCAGGCAGCGAGGATGGACCGCGGTCCTGCCAGACCTCCCCTCCCACACTGCCCACCTCGGCTCTTGGCCCCGCACAGCGGCGGGAACTGCCTAGCCTCTTGCACTTGCTTTTCCCAGCCCCCAGTCCCTTGTCCTCCGTGTGTGTTTCTGATGGGTCCGGCGCCGAGGACCGAGCGGTGAGGCCGTGGGGACCACTGGTCGCTTAGAACTCAAAGGTCCCGATTCGGCAGTCGGCTTCGCTTGGGTGCCGAGTGGGCATAGAGCGTGAGGTCCTTGCCGTTGTGTTGGTGCTGTCTGCTCTGGGCTGCCGTATCCTCTCCGGAGGGGTTTGTGATGTTTTACTAGCTAATGAGCTTCAAAGCATAGTTATCTTTTCCAAAGCCTTGTAACCTTCTTGATGGTGAGTGACACTACATGACCGGAAAAGACCGGATGGAAGTAGACCAAGGCTGCGGAAGGTAGGGGATAGGGTCTTGAGTTAGGAAGGACTGTTACTGGTCCGACTTTACCCCTCGTCGGACCCTGAATGTCAAGGGCACTTGGCTGACTCCCTTTTCCTTCTGACATCTTAAGTTATTCCCAGCTGCTGATAGTGTCTTATTCCGCTCTTGAAGGATTTCGTGATTCGTTTTTATTTGTAGTAGCGAAAGTGGAAACAGTGTTTCTCTGTGCTTGGCTTGTGTGGAGTTGACACTTAGTCCCAGCTCTGCTTTCTGAGTGGTTGGTGTGTTGCGAGCCCCTGCTAGTTTTGAAGTCTGGTACGTGTGGCGGTGGCAGCAGCCCGGTTTTCTTTCTTTCTTTCTTTTCTTTTTCTGAGACCGACAGTGGCTCTGAGCAGGTGTGGTTTGTACCACCTTTGCTTCCCCAGTAGACGTCCCCCACCTAGGGAATAGCCTGGCTGCTGACAATGCTTTTT
This sequence comes from Peromyscus californicus insignis, assembly GCF_007827085.1. Lineage (NCBI taxonomy): Eukaryota > Metazoa > Chordata > Mammalia > Rodentia > Cricetidae > Peromyscus > Peromyscus californicus. The sequence continues at coordinate 86,082,193 of NW_026294606.1, read as the reverse complement.
CATATGCACACAGAGAAAAGCAAACTGACAAAGCCTTGGATCAGCACAGGTATGTAGAAAGGCACCTGTGGCATCAGCCTCCCAGGGGTTATCGCCCTACCTAGAGGGGATTCACTGGGCAGACAGTTGGCTGGTCTCCCCATTAAAGCCCTCTGCCTCTGATAAGCTTTAAGTGTGAAGAAAGCCCAAGACCTCTTTGTGATCTGATGGAGACCCCGCAGAAAAAACTGGGGGGAAATAAACAGCTGTACATGGATTGAGGACCCGGGATTCTGTTTTGTCAGTGAGCCATAAAATGTAATCCTGCCTGGAAGTACCACGGCTTAGTGCTCTGCAGGGGGAGGAGGAGGTGTGGAAACGCAGGAGGTTTTGAAATTTCAGTAGTGCTTTCATTAACGAAGCAGGGCGGGCCTTGATAGAGGCAGAGGATGCCCTCAAACTGTGGAGTGCCATCTTGAATCCCTTCGTGGGTTTAAACACTAGAAGGCTCCCCACATTTAGTTAGTTCATCTTCATGATGAGAGAAAATGTGTGGTTTGTTTAGTTTGTACATCATGAATGTGAAATGTGAAAAGAAGAGCGGAGTTATTGAAAGCCTGTAGGCTTTTTTTTTTTTTAAAATAAGAAGGCTGCGTTTCTTCTTGTGTTTGGTACTGTTCATAGCCTGGCTCTTGTTCTATCTTCAGTTAGTTTCTTCATGCCCTGGTGTTTTTTTTCCCATGGGGCTCCAAGCTTCAGGATTGTGCTCTGGGGACTGTCTGAGGGCATCCTGTTAGGATTTCTGCTGCTTCAGCAGCCAGACTAGGCTTTGCACTGTGTGCCCGGCCTGCTAAACAACTCCTCTCAGAACTACTGTTCTCCATTTAGCAAAACCCAGAAAGTCCGCTCACCTCAGACTACAGATTGAATGAACTAAGGAGTTGAAAACCAACTGTCAGCATTTGCTGGAAAACTGGGGACTCGATGCGGTGATTCCGCAATGCTGAGGCTCCACGTTAAAGCAATTTATGCATAATGTTTAAAATTGCATTTCATTTGTATAGGTATCTCCCCCTGCCATATTTACTCTTCCTTCCTAAACTGATGATTTGCACTTCAAGAATGCCTTCCCTTTGAGCATCTTAAATGCTTTAAAATTTTAATCATGTTAAGTTTCCCTGGGGCCCTGGTATGCTGGCAGTGGATGGAGCTGCAGAGGAGAGGAAAGGATTTCTGTTGAAAGGAAGCTGCCTCTGGCTGAAGTGTAGTGACAGGAAGGGTTCCCAGTAGGAGAGCAGTGAGCTCTGCTGAGACTACAGGGCCCCTTGGTGGACTGCCCATCACTCTTCCTGGGAGCTGGGACCTGTGCTGCACCCTTGCTCTGGGTCTCAGGTGCAGGTGTTTGGCATTTGGGCTCTTGCAGGAAGCACTGGGGAGGGGCTTCTCTTAGAACTAGGAAGGGACCTCTGGTGGGGACACTCAGTGGAAGAACAGAAGGATATAAAAGTAGAGAAGGGACTTGGGGCTATGCCGCCTGTAGAGGGCTTCCCATGACAAGCTGGCTCCTAGTTCATTTGGCTGATTTGGAAGGAACCAGTACCATCTTGAGTAGGCAGTTAGACATGCAACTGGAAGGAGGTGGCACAATGACTCCACTGGTGCCAAGTGACATCTTGTTTTCTTCCTTTTGCCTAGGGACCCTCCCTCCCTCTCTGCTTGTCTTTGCCTCTCAGTTCTCTCATCATAACATTGGGAGATTAGCATCCTTATACCATGGCTTTTTTTTTTTTGATTAGTGCTGAATAATTGATACAGACAGAAGGAAAGAAAGCAGCAGAGAAAACCCCCCAACCCTGAAAACGGAGTGAGCCAGAATCATGTGAGGGTGTCTGACTGTATGCACTGATGTCTTCTCTGCATACTTCCTGAGGAACAGGTCTGCAGGGTTCCTTCTGGATTTGCACTGGAATCTTGGATGCTGTTAATTAGCCATTTATGGGAAAATCCTGGGGACACTCACACCCGCTCTGTACCCAGCTGTGGTGTCATAATAGGGTTCCTGGTAGCCAACTGCCAGTACAGAAAGTAGGTGAGGTGTGGAGGGTAAAGTCCAGGATGGTGAGGGCTGGAGGTGCACCTGAGTTTTGGCAGGATAGGTAGGCTCCAAGCTCGCACTCTTCCCTGATCCCTTGTCAGGAAGCGTAGCTGTGATTATTGAAGGCTAGCAAGAGGCTGCCGTGCACAGTGTTGTTACCTGTGCCAGCAGGTTACCAGTGATAAGTGTGCAATTTCAGAAAGGCCATTTGCACTAAGTATGATGACATAGGCCTGTCATGCTAGCACTTGGGAGGTGGCAGCAGGAGGATCAGGAATTCAAGGTCACCTTTTCTTACTTATCACATTCAAGTCCAGGCCAGCCTGGGCTATATGAGATCCTGCTTCAAATCAACAATGAGGACTGTAGTGGAGGTGGGAAGATTGCCAGGGAAAGTCCAGCAATAGCCACATCTACGTAGTAAGATTAACCTCCTTAAAGAAAATGAAGTCCCCTGTTCAGTAATTCTGTTTGGCTGCCTGTGGGAATGCAAACAATAGAAACAGATTGTGACCTGTAAACACAACAGAGATGATGAACTGTGCCCTGGGCCCTCCAGCAAAGGTGAAAATGAACCTGTTTACCAGTGGCTTGGGACCATCAGTTTGTTCGGAGTGCAGGGCTAACCACTGTGGGGTGGTGGGGTGACAGGACCTTGGGAGCAGGGAGTTTTTCTGAGGCTTTTAGCCTGCTGTGATCTCCCCAGCATGACTGGAAGAAAGGGAGTGGTGGGGGTCGGGGGTGAGGGGGTGGGGAGGGGCTTGTTTGCTGCCCTTTGTTCATAGGAAGGACAGTTAGGTTGGGAAGAGGCTTGTAGCCTCTCTGCTGTTGCTATAATCTCAGGTTTTGGGGTTCTGTGTTTCTCTGAGAGGAACATGATGTCAGCCCAAGGCTGCTGTGATGCCCCTGCCCAGAGTCATGTTCAGAGGTGGCTGGCTGCCTGGGCACTGAGTGGAGGCTCAGGCAGAGGCCAGGAAGGCTACAGGTGTTTCTGAGGAGGCTTTGGACAGTCTCCTGTAGGCCCAGATGAATGCACAGGGAGAAACCTGGGCCTTGGCCAAGCCCACTCCCCCAAGACCTCGTCATTTCCTCCCCGCGCAGCCTGTCTGAGAGCTCGGCTTGAGGGTGACACTGAGATTTGCTGGCTAGGCAGAGGGAGTCATGGCTGGCGCCAGGCCATACAGTCTGGTTGCCACTGTCTTAAGCACCTAGAGCCCCTCCCCTAGGCTCTAGTTGCTTGTCTCTCCCTGCCCACTCTCCCCTGTAGTTTTGAGAAAGTCAGTTTCCCTCTTGGCCCTTCTTCCCACATTCAGCAGGAAGGGTGAACCCTGTCACCCAGGAGGGCTCCTGTCACTTCCCTGTCCTGTCAGAATAGGCGCTGACTGTTGGAGCTCCCGCCCCTGTCAGTGACTTGAGGCCTGGCCTTCCCTGAGAAGTGCTTCCTCCACCCACATGGTCTCAGCTCCTTCCTGCCACAGAGGCTGCCGACGAGCTGCCAGGACAGGCGGAGCCAGGTAGGCAGCTGTCTTAGCTGGATGGCCACTGTTACTCTGATATGCCAGAGGAGCTCACCACAGCCTCTCCTGACCTGGGCAGAACTTGCCCTTCTTCTCTCTGGGTTGGAAGACTCCCCAACCTTTGACCCTAAGCATTATATTCAGGACTAACCTCAGGCTCAGAGGTTCTCCTGGAGTGCATACCTTAGTCTAGAAGGCCTCCATCCCTATCTCCCCAGAGACTGTAGGCTCAATTCCAAGGTGGGGGTGGCATTGGGGGTGGGGTATCAGGCTTCAGCACCAATCAACTCACCTGCTGGAACCCTTTGCTTCCTTAGGTTCTGGTTCCTGGAGTGGCTCTGGAGCCGTCCAGCCCTCTTCTGGCATGGTTTAGACTGTAAAGCTGACATGTCTATACTTAATCCTGTCCAGTAGTGTGGGCCTAGGAAGTGTGTGTCATGATGAACAGATTGAGTTTCTTAGTATGCTGACATGTAGACAGCTGTGATTCATCTGGACTTGATATGTAGAAAAACAGGCCCTCTTACTTGAACTCTCCTTTGGGGAGCTGTATTTTGAGTTTTCCTAGGAGCCATATGTCATTCTGAAGCTGGTTCTGACAAAGCTTCAGTGGAGGGTGGCTGTCACCATGGCCCAAGCTATCCTTGCAGGCTGTCATCCCGGTGAGTGGCCCCTTCCATTTGGTTCCTTCTCCTAAAAGCGCCCAGTGGAGTAAGCAGTCTCCTTCAGGCCACCTTGCTGCCACCTGGTCTTTCAAGGACCCGTCTCTCTCCAGGAAGAGGGGTGCCTGGAAAGGGGCACACAGGGCCATTGGATTGTAGTGTTTGTCTTTGTGGGGGCAGTGGTTGCATCGTTTGGGGTTTTTCATATCCAGCTGGGCTAGCTTTGGGGCTGGAGGATGTATCTTCACAGGGTCCACCCTCTCCACCATGGGAGATTCACAGCATTGCCAGCCTCTGCATACTGGGTACCAATACCCCTCATAGGTTATACCAGATGCTGCCAGGGCATGGGACAGAATTGACCCACGTGTTGAGGGCACTATTAACTTTGTGCTTTTCTCCCTGCACCTTTGTGGCTGGGCTACTCTCTGAGGTCTGTGGTGGGCCCCCTTTAGGGGCTGCTTGAGTGAGTACTAAGTTTTAAAATCTAACAGATGCATGCTTGGTACCTGCTGCATGCCAAGGATGTCCTTACAGTTTCTATCCTATTACTGAAGAAACTAAGGGTAGGGAAGGCAAGAGGCTCTCCCAGGGTCACAGAGCTTGTGGTGTGTGGACTGTGGTGGCACCTGTCTCTGAGGTCTTCCCATCGTCAGGATGTGAGTGTGACTCCCCCCCCCCCCAGGCTTCCTAGACCCCCTTCCTCGATTGTCAGTGTCCTTTCTCTTACTGCCGTGGTGACTTCCTGTCTACCATAGATTTACCCTCTTCCCCGCAGGCTTTGGCCTTACCTGAAGTAGCTATCCTCGATGCCACACTGCCCAGGAGAATGAGACCAGGGTCTGTGCCTTTCATTCTCTTCCCAAGTGTCTCTTGAGGTTCCCTGTGTGCCCAGCACAGCTGTGTCTGGAATCCTCTTGGGAACCCAGGAGACTGTGATCCGTTACTCCACTGGAGTGGGGTGGGGATTCAGACAGCAGACAGTACAACATAAAGAGCAGTGCAAGGGGGATGGGGGCAGAGGACATGTGGGTCATGGAGAGTGTGAATCCAGCCTCTGGCTTCCTTTGCTCCTGAGGCCCCCAGGTTCCTCATGGCCAGCCTGTCTGCCCATCCTCATCTTCTGCTCAGTGAATAGAATGAACCAGTTTCCAGGGGTCATTGCCTATAGTTTGCCAGCAGAGTGGCTCCTCTATCACAGGGAAGCCTGGTCTTTCTGTTCCTGTTCACTTGGTTATCACATGTACCTGGTTGAATGCCAAGTTACCTGCCACACCCTGGCCCCTTACTCTCATATGGCTCCCAGTTCCAAAAGACACCTATAGTTCAGTGTGTGGTAGACTAGCTAGGCTGTGTTGTGGGATAGTCTCTGGATTCCTGAGCTAGTCTGTGAGGTGCAGCAGGGCAGGCAGGGTGGCAGTTCATGATTTAGGGTCTATGAAAGGACAGTGTGAGTTTACAGAGTTGTCCCCACATGTCAGAGCTCAGGGAGTCATCTTTTTGTGGTCCGGGGTCTCCATTACTGCTCCAACCCCAGAAGCAGCTGGAGGTGCATGTGGGGTTGCTCATCACTCACAATTGCAAGTGGGCAGAAGCCAGAACCTGCTGGTGCCCTGCTTTGGAGAGGTGGCACTTGGTAGTGTAGGCTCTGATCTGTGGTGTTTTTGGAAAACAAGATGAAGCTATGACCTCACTGTCTGGACATCCACTGGCAAAAAACATAATTCCTGCAGGTTCCCCAGGTGAGAGCTGTCTGTCAGCTGTATTCCCAGGGCTGGCAGGTATCTATGGGGGAGGGGGTTGTTACATGGGGGCTTCTGGGTACTTCTGGAGGAAACAGCTAGAGTGACTATGTGTCAGCCCAGGACAGGCAGTATGGAGGCCTTCAGGCTCAGGAGTGCTGTGGTGGCTTCTGACATCTGCCTGGAAGGCCAGCCCAGGTGTGACCTTTTATTCCTTGCTTTGGAAAAGCAACAGGCTTCAGATGAAAGGTCTTTCTCAGTCAAATCACTTGGGTTGGGAGCTTGAGGAGCTCGTGCAAATTAAAGACTTGGTCTTGAAACTGCCTGTAAATTAGGCTCTCTCTAGGTCTGGAGGAGTATAGACGCTTGTGCTGGGAATTTGTGTGGCTGCCTCGGTGCAGAGCTGCTTGGCCCAGCATGGGACGCCTTAAGGCCTGGTTGTCCTTCTGAGGGCCTTGGGCTTTCCTGTTGACCCACTTGCTGACCCTTTGCTTCCAGAGGCCACCTCCTCTCTGTTCCCTCCCACCCTGCCTTGGCAGTTGGCCTTCCTAGCTCCCTTTTGGTTCCCACTAGTTTCCCTCCATCTGTAATCCTTTTTCATCAACTCTAAGGCTGGCTCCCTTCTTTGTAAAATACTCTGTAGTTTATGTGCCACTAGGAAAGAAAAAACTGTCCATTGAGCAGAATAACATGGTTTCTATCAGTTAAAGCTTTTATTTTCTACGCACTGAAAAAGCCCTTCAGACTTAATTAGACATTGATTTTTCTGTGTATCCCTCTTGCACATAGACACAAAGGAAAATATAAGTGGAATATATTGGGTAAGGTGTTCCCAAAACTTTTTCTGAGCCCAGCTACTCTAAGTCACTTTCTGTCTGCTTTTTTCAGTTGTCCACTCTATCACCAAAATTGGTGGTGACAGCATTTCCCAAGGGATGGGGCAAACCATAAAAGTGCTAAGGGCTATTGGCTCTGTACCCTTAAGGTAGCTTGGCAGTTGTTTAATTAGCCACCCCCAACCCTAGACCCCTCCCCTGAGTCCTGCTGAATTCTCAGTTTCACTGTCTGTTCCCATCTCATCCTGATGGGATTTCTGGGAATTATTGGTTTTGTATTTTCTTTTAAGCTTTTGGCATGTCCAGCAGATTGAGATGCTGAGTGCAGTGATGTACTGGGACCTTAACCTGGCATACAGAGACTTGGGTGTTTTTTTGAGAGACATACCAATTTCTCAAGTTCAACTGTGGGCAAAGATCATCTCAGACTGGACCAGTTAGGGCCCTGCTCTTCCTCACCCATGAGAGTCCAGTTGCTCTCTGGGTCTCTCTCTGGCAGAGGAGGCTGGTCTCTGTCTACTCCGTTTCCAGAATCCTGATAGACAGGTACTTGTTATTTCAAAGAGCAGCTGTGAGTGTATGCCCATTCAGAAACATTCTGGAGTATTAACCATGTAAGAGGTTTCCTTGGGTGCCAAGTTACAGAGGGGCAATCCTGTCTTACATAGAGATTTCAGTTACCAAGCAGCTAGCATAATTTGAGGAGTCCCTTCTGTGGTTTAGAAACACCAGTAAGGTTTTATCAGGGCTGCTTTGAAATGCTGTAAGATCCTGACAGGAAAGCACGCACCATTTGTCGCCAATTTTTCCTGTAAGAATCACCTGACTGCCTTTGATACCCTTCTAGGAGCACTTGGTGGCAGAGTGTGAATGAAGGTAGGCACAAGCCCCTGTCACCTAAACTGCCATCAGCAACTCACAGCCCCTTATCCAGTAAGGCTGACGTGGCTATTCAATGGTGATTTCTTGATTGCCCTGTATATCTGCGTCAACACCTTGCCTTATCATCAGCAGGAAGCTGGAGCGGGAGACGATTAATAAATATATATTATTCCTTCTTGTTCCTCCACCAGGATGTTATTGCAAAAGTCCCACATATTATGCTGCGTCTGTAACTGGCGATTTTGGCAAGGATGTGATACTGCATATTTTCTGTAAGGTGTAATTCCTGGTGACTTCAATTTATATCAGTCTGTCGCTGCAATTCTTGAAGGGCCTGAGCCCCTATGTTTACCTTGCTCCTCTTTAGGCCTAGGGCAATACTGGGCTGGGAAGGTTTTCCTTTGTACACGCATTTAATTCCTAGAAAACCCCAAGGTTACCAGACTATCCCCCAGGTCATGCAGTAGCAAAGGCAGGGTGTTGTAAGGTCCCAACAGCTGCCTAAAGTAAGGCTTCTAGGAAAGGCAGCACTGGCTGGCTTGTTTTCCAACAGTGTCCCTGATACACAGGCACAAATAGCAGGTCTCCCTCTCTGGGACTCAGAGCCACAGCTTCAGGCCAGGAGGGTGCTGATTACAGGGCTATTGTCTGCTTATCCTCCATCAAAACTGCTGATGTGGATGAGCAGAAAGCCCGGAGTTCAAGTGTCTGGGTTTCTGGGTGGTCTGAGGACAGACCCAAGCCTGGCATTGTGAAAGGGGTGTGACTACAGCTACCCAGGCTCGCCATTGACCTCAGAGGCACGGGGAAGGGCTGGGGTGTCTCATTCCTGATACAGAGAACCCAAGAACACATATCAGTAGGCATCAGGGATTAGTGTGGGCCACCCGTTATCTGCCTACCATGGCATGAACTAGTTCGCGTCCTTTGTTTTAGGAAAGAATGAACTGTGTGGCATGAACTAGTTCGCGTCCTTTGTTTTAGGAAAGAATGAACTGTGTCCCCTTCCTGCTTGGTGTTGTCATCGTTACAGCAGTGTTTTATGTTAGAGTTTTACCCCTAACAGCACGTGGATGGCACAAAATGTTGTTGGCCTCTGTTGGCCTCCGGGTTGCCAGGCTCCGTAAGCAGGTCCGGTGTGAGAACTGAGAGCAGTCCAGTGCTGGCAGCGGTGGTTTCCCTGCCACCTGGTCACCAGGGCATGGGGATCACAATACCAGAGGGTTGCACAGAAATTCTGAAGACCATGGGGGAGGGGGGGGAGTTTGGAAACCGCCTGGATCCTGCACTGGAGCTGGCTCTGGGTTTCTCTGTAGGACTGGTGTGATGTGGCAGAGAGGACATAGCAAAGTGCTGAGCCTGGGCCTAAGCCAGGCTGCCTGCCTGGGTATGAGTTCTGGCTTCCTGGGTGGCCCTGTGACCTCAGGCAAGTCACTTAGCCTTTTTGTGTGGTTTCCTTTTGTGTCTGTCTCAGCAGTTTTCACTGAGGAGCATGTTAGCATGTCTACACTGTTGGATTTGATCCTGATGTGCACACAGCAAATGCTCAGTGTCGTGACGGTTGTTAGTGTTAAGTGGTACGTTAAAGGTGGGAGCCAGATGACGCACTGTGAAGGGAGCCTCTGTACAGTAGGGATGTTGTCCCACACAGTGGATTGTTTTGGAAGAATTGAGATGACAGGACTCTGCACTCTTGCTTCTTCTTCACCCGAGGAAACTGAGACCCAAGAGGATGGCAGGCTGGGCTGTGTTCCTTTGTGAGAACCAATGCATAGACCTCAGCCTTCATCCCCAACGCTGGGTTTCTCAAAAGTTCTTTCCCAATTCCCTCCCTCCCTCCCTTGTAACTTGTCCTGGAAAATTTGTATCAGGATGTGTGTTTTAACTGTGTGGCTATATAATTAAGTTTTAAAACTAATTGTTAATTGTTTTTTTTCAACATCTTGAGTTGTTATTATCTGAGTGTTGCATGCTACCTGAAACTTTCCCACAAGGTTCTGATTGGTAGACATTCTTTTCATTTCACTAGTTCAGCTTCTGCTTGTCTTTGAAACTGTAGGTGAGTGGCACATGCAGGACAAATTAATAATTGTAGCAATACAATACAGCTGCCTCCAAGGGCGGAGAACTGGTTCTGTCAATTGGTGCAGTTTCCACGTTTACTCCTGGATCTCAGATGAACAAACTTTCACTTCTAGCAAAAAATAACCTAAAATCTGAATGTTGGTGAGTGTCCTAGTTAATGTTACTATTGCTGTAAAGAGACACCATGACCATGACAACTCTTTTTTTTTTTTTTTTTTCTTATTTGAAACAGGGTTTCTCTTTAACTGTCCTGGAACTCACTTTGTAGATGAGGCTGACCTCCAACTTATGCTCAGCTTACAGCAACTCTTACAAAGGAAAACATTTAATTGGAGTGGGCTTACAGTTCAGAGGTTTAGTCCATTATCGTCATTGTGGGAAACATGGCAGGGTGCAGGCAGACATGGTGCTGGAGAGGAGCTGGGAGTTCTACATCTTGATCCACAGGCAGCAACAGGATACTGTGACTGTAGGCCTGGCTTGAGCATATAAGACCTCAAAGCCCGCCTCCACAGTGACACACTTCCTCCAACAAAGCCACACTTCCAATAGTGCCATCCCCTCTGGGCTAAGCATTCAAACACATGAGTATGTGGGGGCCATTCCTATCCAAACTACCACAGTGAGGATGTTGGGTATGAGAAGGCCACCACTCAGCCCCTGAGTGACTCTGGATCCCTGTTTGTACTGCTCTTGGTGAAGATGGATGTGGTAGGGTCCATGAGAGATGGAGGTGGTGCCCAAGGGTGTAGTGAGGCTTTTTTGCTGCCCCTACTTACCCATGTGCTCATTCGCGCTTCTGTGAACGGTGAGGCCCTTCTGCTGGAGAGGGCCTTTCTGGGAGCAGATGCCGGTGTGTTGTCAGGTGAGGAACAGGATTTTTATCTTCCTAGATTGCTTCTCTCCTTTGGGCCTCCTGGTGGTGTCTTGGATCTAGGAAGGTTCCTGTTGCTATGGTTCTGTGAGGCTGTCATTTGTGGGCCCTATTTTAAGGTATTTCCACGAGTCAAAGTGTAATGATGTTCCCAGGGCAATGAAAATTGAAGGCCTTGTAGATTAGTAGATGGCTCTGGTAAGCTGGATGAACTGAACATATGTATCTGGCTTGCTTTGCCTTTCTGGTCCCACAGGTGTCCAGGCTGGTTGTATGAGGTCCTCCAATGGTCCATGCCCACCCCTTTGGTGGCCCACTCCTGAGATTCTCTGATGCACCACACCTGTCCCCAGTTGTCCCCTGCCTCTAGGTGTCCCCCCAGGTCCTTAATTCATTACACCACCCTGAGAGCCCAGTGTAGAACTATCCTTCAAGCATAACAACCATTACCATCTGAATCTGAGCATCCGCGATCGCCTGACCTTTCTTCATGGAAGGAGTTTAAGATAATGACCCTCATCTCGTATTCCAGCCACTCCTTCCTACACCCCCTCCCAGCTAACTCTGTGTAGTCTGTCCCAGCTGCATGCGTGCTGTAGTCTTGGGAGGGGATATGCTAGACTGAGTTTGGAAGGCTGACTGAGCATTAACTCCATCTGTGTAGCCGTAGGGAAGTCAGCATCCATGTTAAGGTGAGGCTTTGATTGGGGGTCACCTATGCTCTCTAAGTGAGCCCAACAAACCCCTTGGTTCACCAGGTTTGACTTAGGTGGCCTGGTTCCCTTTAGCCTGTTGTTGGTGCCTTGTCCAGGCGAGGAGATGTTTGTTTACATCTCCCCAAGGAAGTTCACACACCACCTGTGTGTCCTAACCCCAAGTGGCTGTTTGTCCCTTCCCAGTGTTGAGCTGCAGGAGTGTCAGGCTGAGACACCTTCCGTATTTTCTGTTTACCTCCAGGCAGGGAGCGTGTCTGTCAAGAGGTGGCCTCTGCACAGAGAAGTCTAGCTGACAGAGTCTGGGAAGTTGGCCATCCTGGCTGACAGTCAGAAGGCCGTAGGTGGGAAGGCACACAGGAAAAGGCCAGTTAGCAGCTGGGCCAGTGGAGCAGGAGTGGGCTAGAGTAGGTGATCTGCAGCCTGTAGTGCTTGTGGTGTATCAAGACCTTTCAAGATTTAGATCCCTCCTCCAAGGCATTGGGCCATCCTTCAGAAAGCCGCCTTGCTGTTAAGTGATGCTGTGTTGAGGGGGAGGTATTCAGGGTTGAGCTTTCCCAGGGGAAAAGCACTGTGGACTCATCTTTACTCAGTTGACTCAGCATCTGGATTGATTGGGACTAGCTTTAATTTCATGGCCCAAGGTGGTAGATAGCCTTGTGGCCTGTCAGCCTTCTCAGGCGTTTGGTAGCTCTATTGTCCACATTCTCCAACCTGCAGAAAAGGGGCACTCCCCGTTCCCAGGTGCTGTGTGCATGCTGTTGACTAGGCTATGTCCCCTTCCCCTGGACCCAGCCTATGGGTTCTAAGTCATTGTACCCTTTATACCAGGATCTGTCGTGTGAGGTGGTCCTCAATGCCACCAGAGTCCAATTTGGTGAGCCAATGAGTTTTACTGGGGTTACTTACAGGGGCAGAAATGACTCAAAGACAGCTGCATCACCAAAGCCCACCCCAGCACTGGTGACAGTTCACAAAAGCTGGGAAGCTAGAGAAGCCCAGGGGCACTCTCAGCTTTTAGTGCTTATTCTGTCGGCAAGGGCCTAGTGAATATGGTCAGTTTCAGGGACTTCCTGAAATTATTTTGAGTTGTTTGACTTCCTGTTTAAGAAACTTCCTGCAGGATGGAATGTTTCAGTCTTGGAGAAAGCTGTTTCAGAACACCAAGATAAAGAGAAAAGCCCTTGGTAAAGCCCATGGGTGGTCTCCTCCCAACACTGGTGATACCTCTCACCTGTGAAGGGTCCTGGCACCTTGCTGACGTCTACCCTCCTCCTGTATGCAGACTCTAAGCCAGTGTTGGTACAACCCCTTTCAATTAGTGCAGCTGTCCCTGGAGGGCAGGGGTCTGGCCTGCCAAAGCATCCTTGTCTCCATACTTTAAGAGTTGCCTCGTCTGGTGCCTAGTACTAACTACTGAATTTCCTAAATGGAAGGTAAGCAGGGTGAAGAATCTGCCTTTTGGCTATGCTTGAATCCTAAGCCCAGCAGGAGCCTCTGATTCCCTCCCTCTGCCCTTTTTTGTTCTCCCTATCCCACCCCATCTTGTTCTCCCTGTCCCACCCCATCTTGTTCTCCCTATCCCCCCCATCTTGTTCTCCCTGTCCCACCCCATCTTGTTCTCCCTATCCCACCCCATCTTGTTCTCCCTATCCCACCCCATCTTGTTCTCCCTGTCCCACCCCATCTTGTTCTCCCTGTCCCACCCCATCTTGGTTTTTCCATCCCACCCCATCTTGTTCTCCCTGTCCCACCCCATCTTGGTTTTCCTGCCCAGCTTGCCCTTCCCTTGGCTCTTTTACTGTTAGCCCCCATAGTGGTCTTGTGGTTCTCAGTGTGGGTGCACTTAGAAATACCTGGGCAGGGCTTTAAAATGCAGAAGCCCGGGACCTACCCTGCGCAGTTCAGTAAGAGGGTCTGTGTCCCCATGTGTACTCTGTACACACCCCTCATGTTGGATCCCAGTACTATCAGATATGGAGCAGCTGGGATGCATTTCTGTGGCTTCATCTTGGAGGGGTTGCTCAGAGCCTTGTGTGATGCTCTTGTGCTGTTTGGTATTCTGGTTTGGAAGACTTGGTTACTGGCTTCTACAGTCAGAGTTAGCTCTGTTGCTGGAGTCTTGATGAACTAGCTTCCTTTCCTGGAGCGCCTTCCTGAAGAACTGGTACCTCCTCCCCAGAGTCTCAGTGTGCTGTTTATCCTAACCCATCTGGCCCTGCTGTGACATGAAGCTAGGACTATGATAAGCTTTGTTGAAATACCTTGCCAGCCTCCACAGAAAGGGGATGAGAGAGAGGGACCAGTGAGGTGGGAGGTGAAGACTTGGTCCCTCTTTGGCTCCTGTTGCCGTGCCTCAGATTTTAGTTTTCCTGGCACTATGGCCCCTCACCCTTGGAGATGCCAGCCTCAGGCAAGGAAGATCTTTCCCTATGCTTCTCTGTTCCAAGGGCCCCAACCTTGATGTCCCAGCCCTGGGGGTATAGAGGCTTAGTTTGATCTCCTTCCTGGGTTTCCTTAGACCCAGGTGGAGGCTGCTCCTACCGGTGTGGCCTCCTCCCTGACACATTTATGAGTAACCTGGCTGCCAATGTTACCCAGGTGACCATTTTTATGGAAATCCTTCTGTTGGAGAAATGCCTGTAGTTCTGACTAGGTTCTGGCTGATTCATGTGGCCTGCTTTCCAACACTGTAGTGGACAGTAGTAGGTGGATTGTACTTATTTAGACTGTGGTTCATGCTCACAGGAGTTGTGCTAGCTCCTGACAGGACTACTGATGTGTGTCTCAGAGACATTCTCTTCTCTCTAGCCACGATCTTAAGCCTCAGTGAGACTGGGTGGGTTCCTGGAAAGGATCACTGTAGATGGCTGCCACTATCCATTCTCTTTTGGCTTTACTTTTAAAGAACAATGGTTTCAACTGTACCTCCAGAGTCTGTCCATTCAGTAACTATAGTTACCGTCAGCTTCAGATGCTTACAGATTATTTGTTGTTGTTTGTTTTGTTTTTCAAGACAGATTTCTCTGTGTAGGCCTTGGCTGCCCTGGAACTCACTATAAAGACCAAGTTGGCCTCCAACTCAGAGATCCACCTGCCACTGCCTCCCAAGTGCTGGAATTAAAGGTGTGCACCACCACCACCCAGCACACTACAAATATTTCTAAAGAGACTCCAGGCAGCTTGTTAGGGAAAAAAAAATGTTTGAGTAAAAACAGATTCACTAAGAGTCTAAACTATAGGACTAAGCCATCCAGGTTACTCAGTGGGTAAAAGCACTGGCTGCATGTCTGTTGCTGTGATAAAACACTGTAGGCAGACTTTCTCTGTCCTGCCAGCCGGCTCCAAAATAGCCGCACAGAGACTTAATATTAATTATAAACGCTCGTCTAATAGCTAGGCGTGTTACTAACTAGCTTTTACAACTTAAATTAAGCCATATTTCTTATCTACACTGCCATGTGGCGGTACCTTTTTTCAGCGTGGCATGTTCATCTTGCTTCTATACACACCTCCTGGTGACTCTGCCCTCCTCTCCCCACGCTTCCTTCTTGTCTGAAAGTCCTGTCTAACCTTTTCCTGCCCAGCTAGTGCTCAGTCAGCTCTCTGTAAATCAATGAGAGTGAGTAACACATACTCACAGTGTACAAAAAGATTGTTCCACAGCAAAACACTGGACAAAAGCAATCTGGGGCAGAAAGCGTTTACTTCGTTTACGGTTACAGTCCCTCTTCAAGGGAAGCCGAGGCAGGAACTGAAGCTTAACCATGGAGGAATGGCTGTTTACTGGCTTGCTTCCCATAGCTTACTTAGCTTGCGTTCTTATACAAACTGGGACTATCTGCCCAGAGACAGCATCACCCACAGGTGGCTGAGCTCTCCCATGTCAATCATTAGTCAAGAAAATGCTGCACCGACTTGCCCATAGGCCAGTCTGATGTAGGTAGTTCCTCAATTGAAGGACCGTCTTGTTTGTGTCATGTTGACAAAAACCAGCCAGCACAATGTACAAGCCTGTGTTCATGACCTGAGTTCAGTTCTCAGAACCCATGATGGAGGGAGAAAACCAGCTCCTAGAAGTTGTTCTCTGATGCCACACACACACATCCTACACATGTATGATAGTAATACAACTAAAACTTTCTATACAAATTAAAACCAAAACAGGAACTGTAGGATCGTATGATGCGAGGGCCTAACGAGAGTAGGGTGGAGAACTGATGAGGGGTCCCGGCGCTCCTGCAGCCCCTGGACTGATCCTGGGGCTGCTGCTCCTCTGTGGCTAGTTAAGTGCTCAGCACAGTCTAGCATGGTATACTGTCCCCCTGGTCAGGCAGCAACCTGAGGGGCTCCAGGACCCCCCTGGTTTTGGCTTATCAGCCAACAGGGTCCAAGAAAGCCGCTTTGGTTAAGCATAGTATGTCTAGGTAGCCCAAACAAGAAAGCCAACATGTTGGGCTGCACAATTCACCGTTTCTCAGAAGATGAGGCATCTCCGTGTGAAGTCACTTTTGGTAGCCTTTCAACTTGATAAAAATCATTGTGGGTGCTGAGTTCAAGGTCATGAAACAGTAACGGTTATTGTTAATGGGGGGTGATACTGAGTGAAGGTGTGCTCATGCAGCCTGTTCATTTAAGGCAGTGCCTGGATCTGATGCTATAGCTCTGCCTGAGGCCAGGGTGACGCTTGCTGCCACTTGGCTCTAGTAAGCCAGGAAGCTTTGGTGAATAGCACAGATCACCACTGGACCAATCAGAAGCTTGTAAGCCTCATAAACTCTAAACCCTTAGGCTCATTCATTGTTAACTTGGGGCAACGGTATCTTGTTGGTTTGTACTAAAATTTATTGCTTCCCCAAGGTGCCTGGGCTGCCAGGGGCCAGTGGTCCCTCTTTTCACAGATGGGAAGTAGATTCCAAATGTGCTCATAGCTCCTCACGAGGTGGTGAGGGCCTGGTGACACTATGCAGGTAAAACTGGGCACAGACTGGAGATGCCCAGAGCTCATGGTTACCTGGCGGCCTCAGCTGCTGCAGACCGACTCTTCCACTCAGGTGTGCTGTCAGTACATTGTCCCCAGTGTCTCCAATTGTGTAGTTGTGAGGTGTTGGCAGGTAGTGAGGTAGCCACTGGAGCCGAGAGCTGCCCCTGAATTGGGCATTGACCAGCAAATCACAGGGGTATGACTGGCCTTGGGATTAGTAAAGAATGTGCCCTTGAACATGAGTAAATGCTGGCCAATACTACATGCTCATGAAGGACCGTGAGCATGAGGGCTCAGATGGAGCCCCAACACCTTTAATCCAAGACAGAGGCAGGTGGATATCTGTGAGTACCATGCCAGCCTGACCCTGTTTTAAACCTGTTGCCTGAAAAAAAAAAAAAAAACCTCACAGAAAAATCTCTCACCAAACCAAACCTTTGGTGGCCTTCTTGCTGTTCCTGTCTCATCTAATGGCACACACTGCTGGCAGGGAGGAAGGGTCTTGCCTAGGGCACAGGTGGTATTTGGGTAGGACACCCTACCTGCTCTGCTCCTCACCTCAGTGTGAATTCTGAGAGAGCTGGGTCTGCATTCCAGACAAGTGTAAGGAGTTGTCGAGGACTGTGTCTTTCTCGGGGATTGGCTAGCCTCAGAAGGTGACCCTAGGGTCCATGTTGGTGAATGGTCTGCCACATTGGGTCTGGTACTTTCTGCTACTTCTATCCAGGTGCTCCTTCTTACGCCTAAGCCCCTTGGACTTGGGACAGCCTGTCTGAACAGATGTGACCTTGGGCCTGGCTTCCCTGCAGTGATAACTAGGAGCCCAGCTGCCAGGCTTAGGCATTCCACCATTGTAATGGGGAAGGAAGCCCTGTGGAGGGCCAGGTAAGTTGAGGCTGTAGACAGTGAGAGGCCAGGTGTCAGCACCAGCAGTCTCCCTGGTAGATTTGCGGGCCCACCCATTCGCCAAGGATCTGAGATACAGACCTTTGTTCACGCCAGTCAGTTTGCAGAGTGTGTGTGTGAGAAGGGCAGCTGGAACTCCTGTCTGCTGTGATGAACTCCAGTGTTCATGTGAAATGGGGTAGCCCAGCTGCAGAATGGGACCTTGTTCAGCTGGACACGCAGGGGTGCATACCAGCCTGGGTACTGCCTAGCTGCTTTTGGTTTAAGAAGGGACCCTAGCTAGCTGCATGAGCCTTCTCTTCTAGTACCTGCCACGCTAGGTGGAGAGAGAATTTTCTCTTAAGAAGGTTCTAATTACTGAGCTGAAATATGAACGTGTGCTTATCTGCGGTGATTAGGACTAAAGCAGTCTGGTCATGCAGCTTAGTCATCTGCTTAAATGACCAGGAGAGTGTGAATGCACAGCTTATCGGGACCCCAGGGCAGGGCAGCTCGAGGAGTGCTGGCAGCCTCCCTCCTCCCCTCCTCCCCTCCTCCCTCCTCCCCTCCTCCCTCCCTCTCTCCCTCCCTCCCTCTTCCTTCTTCCTGGCCTTTTCTTCTTCCATTCTCATCTCTCCCTCTTCCTTCCCTGCCTGCCCTACTTCCGCCTGTCCATCCCTCTCCCCCATCTACTCCTTCCTTCTGTTCTCCCTCCCCCTCCTTTTTCTTCTCCCTCCTCCTCACTTCCCTCCCACAACCCACCCACCCACCCCGCCTTTTCCCTCTTACTCCGTTGTTCTTCTATTCTGGGCTTCTCTCTTCCGCTTCCCCCTGCCTTTCCCTCCTCTTTTACCGCTCCTTCTTCCCCTCTGTCTTCCCCAGGACCTCTTTCCCCTTCACTGCTCAGAGATTGCTGTGCAGTGACTCGCGGAGTGATGCTGGTGGCTGAACCTAGAAGTCACGCTTCTCTCTGGGTTTCATCCTCATGGCTCCTCCTGCCCAGCCTCCTGTGAGAAAGGCTGCCTCAGCTGATGAGTGCATCCCACAGTGAGTGGTTCCTTCTTGTGTCTCATGGTTGGTGAGGCACAAACAAATGGCCCCTCCTACTATAACATTTGCTGTGAGGATTTCAAAATCATGCTGAGTGCTGTCTAGAGTTCATGGAGAAGGCAGATAGTGGCAGAAAGGGAAATGGCTTGTTGGGCATTGCAGAATTCTGCCCTAGAGTCACAGATGGCTTCTGTCACAATATACACCAAATGGTTATTATTATTTGCTGTGCTGGAAATCGAACAGCCATTGTGTGTATGAAGTAAGTGCTATGCCACTGAGCCACACAAAATAAACTAAAATAAACACACACAAAGTAAATAAACTAAAATGTAATTGTAAAAAAAGATTCATGAATGGTAGGCTTTTTTTTTTTTTTTTTGCGCTAAGGGGGAATACAGCGTCTTGCAGATGGGCTATATTTCTTTTGTTTATCCAGGTGACCCAGCTGAGGACACTAACTAACTAGGGTTGTTTTTTTTTTTTTGACTGTTAAAAGTTACACTTCTTATAGTTTCACATTAAAGTGAAATGTTCTATGTCCTTACTATCTTGGGAAAATTGAAGGTATCTTTGTTTTGGAGAAATAAGGTAGTATGTACCAAATGTACATTGCATCAGTACTTCAAGTACTTTATACTCTATTTAGCCTGGGCTTAAACTATCTGTTTAAGCCCGGACTGTATGTGGAATGAGGTTTGAAGCTGTGTCTGAATTCTGGGTGTTCTCTAGGAGGAGGGTAGAAGGACCACTGGTGCCTACTTAGAACTGGCTTTCTTTGTCTCCTGTCTTTCTCCTTTTATGTAACTCTGTCCTTACAAGTATGCCTTTATAAGGAAGGGGAGCAGTCTTTCTTAGACCTCCTACATACAGGCTGTACTGTATAGCTTGTATGTAGGTTTGCTGAATCCATTTCTAGGATGTGTTTATTGAACACTGACTACATGCACATGGCTGACCAAGATGGGAGTTCACTCCAAGACCAATCTGTGAAGCAGGTGAGAGGTTCCAGATGCTAAGGCGTGTACACAGTCATGCCTGGAGCAGTTGGTCTGCCTAGTCTAGATACATAGACTGAGGTTGGAGCTCTCCGGCAGGCTCACTCAGCCATGGGCTTCCAGTTTTTATTGTATTTTATTGTACTTTTACAGCCTTGGCCTTTGGCTGGCCTTAGCCTTCAGCATTGTGGCCAGGTATCTTTGGGAATCTGGCCTGTGCAGAGTTGGGTGGACGCTGTGCTCCTCTAATCTCAGAAGCTGTTGATGTACCAATGTCCTTCTGGGTCCGATGCCTACAGGAAGGGCACCATCCCTCCCTGCAGTGTTCCTGAAACATCTGCCTTCTGAGGAGCTGCTTTCCCTTGGCTTGGTGTCTTGGGCACTACAGGGGTGACCTGTTAGCTAGTGGCGTATTCCCTCCCTCAGAGGCCTAGGCTCTTCTGGGCAAGGACCCCATCCCCTGCTCCCCGTGTGCATGCTCCCCTATGGATGAATTCCCAGATCTTGCAGTTAGAATTACAAAACCAGGTTGTTCAGCAAATGATTAAAAAGTGAAGAGTCTGGTCCTGGCAGCAGTTTTAATTCGCTGTAATTCTAGGCAGCTTGCCCAAACACCATGTTGTCTAGATTTTTTGAGTATATTGAAGTGTTTCTTGAATGGGTCCAAAGGACGTGGGTGGAACTTAGGCAGGTCTGCGGCAACTATGAGCCTGGTAACTATACTCGTGCATGTAGACACCCTTAGGAAGTGCAGGGGGGCAGATATACTTATGTGCACAGGGGTGTGTGTGTGTGTGTTTTACACCTAAGTGTTTGCTGTCCTAGGAATGCTCACTGTAATTCTTGCCTACCCCCACCCTTTCCTTCCTTTAGGGAAACTAAGGTCCCTGGCTTGTGTCCAGCTCCCTCTGGATGCCATGGTTTTGACCTTCTCAGTTGCCTGTCTCCACAGAGGGCTTCTCACCTTGAGTACACATGCTCTAGGGCATGTTACTGTGGGCAAGACTCCTAAGCCTGGAGTATCCTGATAGGAGAGGCTCCTGATGACATGCCGGTGGTATCAGACTCTAGCCAGCTGAGCTCTGGCTCAGAAGGCAGTATTGAGGGGATCGTCCCGGAGCACGGGCTTCTGTAGTGTGTGACAGTTTCATGCCACTCTTATTTCCCCAGTACCACCCCTGCTGGCCCCTGCACGGTCCCTCCAGTGTTGTATGAAGGGCTGCAGACACAGCAGCTTACAAAACTCCCAACTTGGTTGTTCTTTTACAAGAGGCACTCTTTCCCTCCTGAAAACAAACTTGCCTTGTCCTTTTAAAACAAACAGGGAGAGCAGATGACACTCTCTGTTGGCCAGCCAGACTTGCTTGCTGAGGCATCTTCCGTGCCCACTGTGACCTCTGGCTGCTACTTGACACGTTGGCCGCCTGCAGGCCTGGTAGATCTGATTCTCTGGAGTGTGGAAACAGGACAGAGACAGGGAGCTCCTGCCAGAGGCAGCCCACGGCTTCAGAGAAACACAGTGACTTGGGCCTGAAGTCAGAGGAGAGACCCAAGTGGACATTCACTTCAGTTTCTAGTTCTGGGTGCAGTTCCTGGGAGGGTGTGGCTGATATGGTTCTGTGAGGAGTTTACACTACAGGGGTCTAGCCTGGGGTTAGAATATCACTGTTTGCAAAGTGTAGATAGTAATAATTCCTAGATGTGACACAGGGACAAGCAGACAGTGCCTAGTCAGGACCCCTCCCCCACCAGTCAGAACAGCAGACACCAGAGTGGCAGCCCGGGACTGCCGTGGCCTTTCTTAGAGCAGGAAAACCACACACTTTCCCTTTGGTTCACAGTCACCGTAGACATGAAGAGTCTATGGTAGACAGCAGAGTCTTGGGTAGTGGAGGCTGAAAGTAGCTGGCTGCCTTGATAGTGTAGGTGTGAAAACTTTCATTGAGGGGCAGTAAGAGACTGGGCCAGAGGAACAAGTAGGGACCACTCAGAAGGCAGATGTGACAGTATGCTGGCATGTCATGTTGAGCTAAGTCTGAGGAATGATGGCTTTCCCAAGACTGCATTTAGAGCTGCACTTCACAGAAGGTGTCTCGTACTCAAGTTCAGTTTGCACTTGGAGACCTCGTAAGCACCTTGCCTCCCTGCCAGCCGTGTGCAGGAAAGGGGCTGCTGGGCGGGGCTGCGGGCAGAGGCGGCAGGTGTGGACCTTTGGGCGTCAGTGATGGTTCCTCGGATGGCAGGGAGTCCAGAACCTGTAGACTTTAATGATGTTCCTGAGACCTTTGTGTGGCTCTCTCCCTGTTCTGTTCAGACCTTGCCTCTGTGGCTCCCTTGCAGCGGTTGTGGGAGGTGATTCATTTCCTGGAAGAATTAGCTAGAGATGAGAACCGAAACGCCTTCCTGCTGAAGGGCTGCTTGCTTTCCCTAGGAAAGCCTGACCTCCGACAAGTTTCCGACTTTAAAAACACTTTGGTTGGCATATAGTAACCGTACAAACCAGTGGGTGTCCAGCTTTCTATCTTACACCTTGGGTGTTGAAAGAAAAATGCAGTCTTCTGCTTGGCTCTGGGCAGATGTGGGCTGCTGCAGCCATCCGCTTCTCTGAGGGGGTTTCTGCTCCCAGGAAGCTGACTGTGGCAGCTTAGACCTTAATTCTAGCTAGTTAGGAGGCTGAGACAGGAGGATCACAAGTTCAAGGCTTATCTGGGCTACAGAGCAAGTTCCAGGTATCTGGGTAACTTAGTAAGAACCTGTCTCTAAACACAGTGAAACAGGACAGATGGGAATAGCTCAGTGGAGAGTGCGTGTAGCAAGGATGAGGTTCCAGGTGCAGTCCCTACACTGTAAACCAAGTTCCTAGAACCAAAGTGAAACAGAGGCAGAAATGGAAGAGAAGGAAGGGCCGGGGAGAAAGCAGGTGAAACTCTGGCAGGTGTGTGACTCCAGGAACACAAGTGGTGGGCGGTTTTAGAAAGCGCCCCTCCCCCAGCACATAACCACTCTGCTCTGATTTGGACCTTGATTCTGGAATGACCCTGGTTCAGACTCTAAGGTCTTGGAGTGCTGTTCTCTCCTCCGGCCATTTACCTTCAGCAGTTGCTGCCTCCTGGCAGGAAGTGATCTTGGTGGTAGCATTTCTAGGGGACCATACCTTCCCCCTCACTCAGGGTTAGGGTTTTCTGCTAGAAAGCCCATATATGCAAGGCCTGGTTACCCTACTGAGGATGTACCATGCTGGCTGGTCTGTGCTCCTCCAGCTGCTAATCCTGTACCTGTCCTTTGGATACAGCTGAAAACCCCAGACCTGCTTGGGCCACGAGGCTGAGATGTCACTGTGGCTGTTACACAGCTGCGGTTTCTCCCCCTCCTTTCTAAACCTCAAAGGAACTACTGTCTAGAACAGTGGTTCTCACTCTTCTAATGCTGTGACCCTTTAACACAGTTCCTCATGTTGTGGTGACCCCAGCCATAAAATTATTTTGTTGCGCCAGGCGGTGGTGGCGCACGCCTTTAATCCCAGCACTCGGGAGGCAGAGCCAGGAGGATCTCTGTGAGTTCGAGGCCAGCCTGGGCTACCAAGTGAGTTCCAGGAGAGGCACAAAGCTACACAGAGAAACCCTGTCTCGAAAAACCAAAAAAAAAAGAAAATTATTTTGTTGCTACTTCATAACTGTAATCTTGCTGCTGTTTATGCATCACAGATGTTTTTGGAGATAGACGTTTGCCAGAGGGGTCTCAGCCCACCGGCAGAGAACCGCTGCTGTAGAAAATCAAAGTCTTGTGATGGGTTGATGGAGGAGGAGGCTGGAGAACTGCCTTTCTGTTGTTACAGGACAGGTTGTTAGTTCTGACAGCCTCAGCTGATGGTTGTTACTCCAGCTCAGAGGTCTTTCCTCTTACTTTTGGGGCTCCCCTTACCCTGCTCTGTGTGCCTCAGGACAGAGACACCTGCATCTTTGGGTACAATGTGTGATGTGTGGAGTGCTAATCCGTAGCAGCCCAGCAAGTCTCTGTGAGATCAGGATCTGAATTCAGCCGTGTCCCAGGGATAAATGAGGGGAAGTCTATCAGAGTGCTACCTCTCATTGACACTCCCCAGGCAAGAACAGAGTTTGAGTTTTGGACTGCCCTGGGGCTCTTGCCGAGTCTTTCACAGATTCCCAGGAGTATTCCCCACCCCACATTTTGGCACCTCTGAAATTGTGATGCCTCTGTCAGTGGCTGGTGTTAAGAGGTTTGATGCTTTTACACACCACTCCAGAAGGTAGTGTTAAGCACCTGCCCTACAGCGATTGCATTGGAGGCTCACTGAGCCCAGGCACTTCTCCCTTTCCCACTCTCCCCTACATGGTTGTCAGCAGCCCGGACAGGGAGAGTGGCAGAGGTGGCAGCCCTGTAGTGATAGGGCCTACCAGTCCCCAAGGATCTTCACAGTTCAGATATTGGCCTCTGAGCTCCCTGGGGGCCAGCATCTGGCTGACAATTGAACTTGTTCATGTGCTTTGTGAACACTAGGTGTCAGTCCCAGAGAAGAGTCAACAGATAGTACCTGTCCTTCCGTCTCCTCTGTCCAGGCCTCTGTCCTTCCATTCTGTCTGCGGTTTTGGCCTTCTAGGCCTCCATAGTGACCATAGTAAATACAATAAGGATTATTCACTTCTTCAACCTGCTAACTTAGGGCCTGCCTTCTCAGAAACTTGTGCAATGGTTGCATGGTTATCTGGATACACAGTTGGTTGCTCACTCTGTGAGGTGTTATTTCCAGGTTTTGCCCATGGTTTCCCGGATTTTGGTTCACAGCTCTGCATGTAGTCTTTGCTCAGGCCTTGTGTTTCTGGATAGCATGGATAGCATGCCAAGTCCCTTACAAGGTAGCCAGGCCTGTGGAGGCCACTGCGGGAGGGTTTCAATGAGAAGAAGGGATGGTGGGAACACTGGGCAGAGTGCCTGCTTAGAGCCATGCATCTCTGCACACCTGAGGCTCTGAGTCCTTTAGTGTGCTGGAACTGACAGTGGCTTGGCACATTGCCTGGAAATCCAGCTGCCTGAGGTGGTGCGTTGAGAGCCTTTTGTTTTGTTTGGCTTCAGTCCCCTGTGAAGCAGCAGGTACAGTTCATTTCATATGTGCGAGGCACAGGACTATACACCAGCAGTGAGTAATGCTGGAGCATCTGCCATGTGGTGGACAGGGCAAAAGTGCCACACTGATGCTCTTCTCTTTGCTTGGGGCCTGTGGGTGGAACCATAAAGCTGCTCTTACCTGGCTCTTTGCTGAGCCTCAGAAGGCAGGCTGCAGGGCATTGTGGCTGCTGCCTCAGTGAGGAATGAGCCTGCCGTGTTTCCTTCAGTGGGACTGGAATCCAGTCCAGCCTGGATGGTACTGGTAAGTCCATCCTGTGTGTCATCTCACTTAATTCCGGTAACACCACGAACTAGGCAGTAGTTACTTCACAGTTACTCCATAGCACTGAAGGGTTCTGCTGAGGACCTGGTACTAGAGGAGAAAGCAGCTCCCGAAGCAGGGCAAGGCCTGGCTTCTTTGGACCTTCTCTGCAGGAGGTTGTGTCCCTTCAGAATGGTGGTGTTGAAAAATAAGGCCTTAGGTCTACAGGGAGGTACCTTGCTTAGCTGGCAGCCAGGGGAGACTCTTACACAGGAAAACCAGGTGTACAAACAGACTTGGTGTCTGGAGGGCAAAGACAGGTCATGGACGGTTTGTGTGTGTGTGTGTGTGTGTGTGTGTGTGTGTGTGTGTGTGTGTGTGTGTGTGTATGTGTGTGTGTGTGTGTACACACATGCATGCCATTGATTAAAGAAAGGAGAATCACAGCACTAAACTCCCACACTGCCATGATTAAGAGTGCTTCCAGCCGGGCGGTGGTGGCGCACGCCTTTAATCCCAGCACTCGGGAGGCAGAGCCAGGCGGATCTCTGTGAGTTTGAGGCCAGCCTGGGCTACCAAGTGAGTCCCAGGAAAGGCGCAAAGCTACACAGAGAAACCCTGTCTCGAAAAACCAAAAAAAAAAAAAAAAAAAAAAAAAAAAAAAAAAAAAAAGAGTACTTCCATCCTCACTGCACAGAGCTTTTGGAGGAGGTTGTTTTTGTTTTGTTTTGTTTTTTTTTCTGAGTGATTAAGCCAGCAATCTTCATAGCTGGTGTTCATTAAACTTGGGGAAGTACAAGCTTGGAGAAGAGATGCAGGCATGGCAGTCCCTTTGGAGTGCTGGGGTAAGGCTGTATTCTAGGGGTGGTTATGCCAGGAGCTGCTGCTCCTGGGCTCAGCTTGGGTTTCTGAGTTGTCTCTGTTGGTATGCTGGGACTTCTGGGTCCTCTTATTTGTGCAACTATGAAGGAGAATGTTACCCTGTGAGGTGTGATAGGATAATGCATAGTTTAGACAGATACCGTGGTGGAGCTTCTGGCTTGGCTGAGAATGGGATGCTGGACCAAGATCCTTACTGAAGGCTGTGTCAGGCTGTGCCACAGGAACTCAGCTGACTGCTGTGACACCAGTTACCCCATGAAATGGCAGGGAAGAACTACAGAAAACGACAGCCTAGGACATGTTTCCTTCTTCTGTTCATCTGTGCCTGTGCCCATGTGTAGAGAAGCCAGAGGACAGTCTCAGATGTTGTTTCTCTGGTGCCATCCCCAAGTCCTAGGAGTCTGCCTAGTATATGGCAAAGACTTACTATTTTGTGTGTGTGTGTGTGTGTGTGTGTGTGTGTGTGTGTGTGTGTGTGTGTGTGTACACGCATGCATGTGTGTGGGTGCCCAAAGAGATCATAAAAGGGCACTGAATCCCCTGGAGCTGAAGTTACAGATGGTTGTGAGTCACCCAATGTGGGTGCTGGGAACTGAACTCCAGCCCTCTGCAAGAGCAGCACGTGTTCTCAACCGTGAATCATCTCTGCAGCCCTCAACCCAACTTTTTCACATGGGAATTAAACTTGTGTCCTCCTGCTTTTGCAACAAGCTCTTTAGTAAGCTCTTTCCTTTCTTCCTTATTTTTGAAAGTGACATCTATATGTGCATGACATGTGTGTATAGTTCCTTAAATAATGAGCTAGATAAGTGATGGTATATATGTGGAAGTGTGTTCTCAGGATGAGAGAGAATACAGGACAAGGTGCAGGTTCTGTGTAGGAGAATGTGCAAGCTGAGGCATTTGGAGCATGTACTCACACAGAAGAATGTGCTGCCTGGGATTCATTTCTGTCAGCACCCCCCCTCCCCTGCTGCTTTCTCTCTCACACACTCACACACTTGGTTACTGTCCCTAGCACAGGTGCCCACCCACTTACTTCCCCCCTGTATTCCTCCTCAGTGAGTCTGGCTGGGTTTAGAGGTTTCATTTGGAGGAGCAAACTCTCCCTGGGGCTGGACCACTGGGTAGAAAGCCTGAATAAGGTATGGGGTCCACGTCTTCTGTGGTTCTCTGTCTGCTCTCTTGCTTTCTCACTGAGTGGGGAGAGTCCCCCCTGATCCCTCCTACAGCCCCACACAGATTTCTTGCTTCAGATTCTTGTAGCACAGGGTCCCAACTGGTTATTTGGGCAGGTTGTCCTGATACTAGAGAGGCTAATGTCTAATGGAATGTGGCCACTTACTTCCTTGTAGCTGGAGATCCAACCTTCATCTCTGTGGTGGATGTGCTGCTCAGGTAGTGGGCTTTGAAGTCTGACCTGTTTGCGCTCTGAGCCTTGTTCTTCTCATTGAAGAGGGTTTTCAATATCCATGTGCACCACATCTGAAGAGCCCAAGGCTTACTGCTGAAGATACTTAGGATTCTTATTGTCCTTCTTGTCACTGTGACATTCCTGGAAGCTGCTATACCTGGATCCCAGGGAGCAGAAGGAGGCCTCCCATGCTCAGGGTGCATGGGAGGAGCTGCCTCTGAGGCCAAGACTGGGGGTGTCTTGACCCTCACTGTTCATCCTACCCTAGCACAGGGTCACTGGCATCCAGTGGCTGCCTGCCATGTTTATCAGCTAGCAGAACATGCTGAGGGACTTCTGCCCCTAGACGTCTCTCTCCTCTCACATGCAGAGGTAAGTCTGCAGACATCAGCCCTCATGCTGGTGGTGGAAGGGTATGTGGAGCCTGGGCATTGGTTGCAGAGAGTCAGTGAGGTTTCTGCTGATTCCAGGCTGCTTGCTGTGTGTACTGGTCCAGGTGTTCCAAGATGTTGATTCTACATCACTATGCCTCTGCACTGTCCGCAGAGACACTGTATTTAGTTGGTTTTATTTTGATTTTGTTGTTGTGTGTATGCATATGTGTGTGGTGCATGCACATGTGTGTGTGTACTCGAGAGTGTATGTGTGAAGGTATACACTCATGTGTGACTAAGCAGAGGCCATAAGAGGATGTTGAATGTCTTCCCTATTGGTTTCCACCTTATTTTTTGAGATAGGGTATGTCACTGAATCTGAAGCTTGCTGTTTGAGTTAGGCTGGCTGGTCAGTGAGCGTTGAGGATTCATGTGTTCTACCTTTCAATGCTGAAGTTATAGGCATGTGCAGTCTTGCCTAGTGTGGGTTCTGGATATTTGAACTCAGGTCTTTCTTCTTCTTTTCATAGCAAGCACTGCTAATTTTGGAAGCCATCTTTTCAGCCTGATTTTGACTTTTGAGACAGGTATCATGTAGCCCAGATTGGCCTTGGACTTGTTATGTAACTGAGACTATCCTTGAACTTCTGATCCTCCTGCCTCCACCTCCACCTGTGCTGGAATTATGGGAGTGTACCACCACACCTTGAGGTGTATCACCAGCTTGAGGGCACTGTTTTAAGGAACTTGGAGAAGGTTACATTTTGCTCTATCATTGATAGAAATGGCCTTTGACACACAAAGAGCAAGCAGGAAGCCTCCCAGACACACTGGGCTATACATTTGTGAGCTCATGGGACAGAAATGGCCTCCCAGAGGAGGGCAGTGGAGGAAGAAGCAGGAGGTATTTGAAGAGTGCTGGGAGGAAAGGGGGATGTGGTTTGGATGCTGACATTTGTGTGTGGGGTACAGAGGCCACAAGATGGGCCACAGAGAAAGGCCTGGGCATAGGCTACAGTCATGAAACTTGGCTGATGTTGTTTGTTATGGCTAGGGTGACTGGAAAGGAAGGAGATGCCAGGGCCCACAGAGATGTGTGCTAATGGGGCTGGAGTCTACTTTGGGAAGGAGCCGTCAGAGGCAGATGATAATCCTTCAAGTTTATTGGTACTTGCTGCTGGTGGATGCAGGGCCTGTGGTTTTGTTTCTGTGTGTCCTTCCTGTGTGTTACTGATGGGAAAGGGACCAACTCTGTGTTGTGTGCCCTAGGCCTGCTGAGAGTGACAGTCATGTCAAGGAAGGGCAGGGTCCCTTCCTGAATCATGTCCCCTTTTTTCTCTCTTGAGCCTTCGGATCACTGAGAGTATTTTGGTGGTTTTAATTTTTGTGACTCCTTCCTCCCTTCCTGACTGTGTTTCTCCTGTGTGTTAGGGGTAAAAGCATCCCTGTCTCTACTGTGTGCTTTGTCTAAGTCACAATGGCTGTCACTAACACCGGGAGGAAGCCCAGTGTCATCCCTCAGGACAGGAAATGGAGCCAGACCCCAGTCCTGTCTTGGTCATGCCTGACTCTACACTCTATTTCCAGATGGAACTCTAAGTGGGGCTGACTGGCCTTGAGCGAGGACCCCGTGTGGTTGTGTGGTTGTGAGAACACAGTGCTGGGCACAGGCCGAGGAGGCTGTGTGCTCGGTGGCTCACTGTTACTCTTATTTATTTATTTATTTATTTATTTATTTATTTATTTATTTATTTATTTATTTACGGTTTACAGTATCTGTGTGTTTAGGCCTGACGTTCCTACTCAGCTCTACTTTTCTGGTATTTATATCCCCAACATAATTTTCTAGGGACTTTGTGGCAAAGTAACACTAGAGATGTGGTTGTATTGATGACGAATAGAAAGTGATGACCTTGGACAGCTAGGAAGGACTGCAGAATTCCTGCCAGGCCCTCTGATCTCTGAGGACTCAGGTTCTTTCCTGTAAATACAAGATAATACCCACACCAGACAAAATATAATGAAGCAGGAGGATTGGTCATGCTTGGCTCATGGGGATGCATACATGTACACATGTATGTACTGTACACATTCACAAAAGTGTGTGCACACTAAACATGCATTTGCATTTAGTTCCACATGGAAATTTGATGTGTATGTTTGTGCGTGTGCATGGACATGTGTTTGATACGCAGTACATTTACATACATATATGCATATGTGTTCAGTACTCCCATTTGTGTTTGCACACATGTTCATGTGTTTTATGTGTGTTCATAGCATGTTGTGTACATGTATGTGTGCACATGGCACATGTACATGCCTATTTGTATATGCTCAGACCTATATGTGTTTGTGACATGTGTGCACGCATGAACATTCCAGGTGAACTCCCCAGGAGACAGCCTGGCCACACTGTTTATGCCGAAGCCTGAGTGAATGTGTTTTCTCTTCCTGCAGAAATCACCAGGGATCCTTCCAGTCGTAACTCCCATTTTCACTCCGCTGAGTCCCAGCGCCTGCACTTGAATGGAAATGTTTGCTGTTATGCTTCTCGCTTTGATTAGCTCGTTTGATTAAATTAATTGTCAGCTTGCCTGGAACTAAAGCCTCTTAAAATGAAAACTGTTTCACTTGGGAAATTTATGCAAGATGAAGAATGAAAGATTTTCCTGTGGAGGAAGGCCAGGTCCCCTGATGTGGAATCCGGGGCTTTGGACCTGCCTGTCCTGCTCCCTAAGCAGGACACACAGGCCAGCAGGCTCCTTTGTCCTTTGTTTCAGGTGTGTCTCCCTTTAGAGCCTCTTGGTTACAAGTAAAGACATCCTAGGTCAGGCTTAAGCCAAAGGCAGTGCTTGGGGTGGAAGGCTATCTCACTTCACTAGAGGAAGAACCTGGCATCAGCCTGGGCCACCACAGTCACAGGGCCTGGCCCTGTGCCCCCAGAACAGGTGGCTCTGCTTCTTTTTCTGTGGAGATACTTCCTACTCAGGGACCCTGTGTCTGTTTGTCCCTAGCCCAGCTTCTCAGCCTGGACTGAGCCTCCTTGAGGGAGCCCAGGAGCCCAGTTTAATATGGGCCTCTGCTGAAAAGGGTGAATGTCGTGCAGATGTGGCTAGTTGTTAGAGGATGCGACTTCAGTCGTCAGGTGGCCTGTGTAGAGCAGGTATCGCACGTGCAGGTTCTATTTTCAGGGTCTCAGATAGGAAAGTATTTTGTTCCTGTGTGGTGTTTTGGTCTTCACCTGAACAGCTAGGATGTGGTGGAGGGAGAGAAGGAAGGGGCTGGCAGCACAGGTCTTAGGATGCAGGCAGTCTGCCCTGGGAGGTCCCTTTCTGGGTTGGGACTTGCTCTTTCCTGCATGAATTAAACAGAGACCTTTGAGCTTCTCTGTGGGGTTGGAGACAGTGCAAATCAGAGTGAGGGGGTCGTAGTGTGGGGAGGGTACTGTATTGTTGAAATTCCATCAAAGCTTGCCTTCTGTGGGCATTTAGGGCGGGAAGCTGGTAAAGCCCAGGCTGGCCCTGGTTTACCCTTAGACTGGGGGCCAGGATGAAAACTCACGCTGAGTAAGCATCTTTTCCAGAAAGCAAACTGTCCTCGTGGACTTTAGGGTGCTCAGGGATGTCTTGGCTGTGTTCTGGATTTTCTTCTGAATTCTGCTGCCCCTTCAGCATTGACTAGTGACCACCCCAGGGAGCCAGAGTCATGGCATCAGGGCCTGAGCACCTAATGACTTCTAAGCACACTTGTGAGCATGCTTGCTAAGTTTCTGGCATGAGGAGATGTCACCCCACATGGTCAGCCAGAGAGGCAGAGCCCCAAGCCATGGTACAGACCTTGTTGGGACAATTCCTGTGGTGCCCAGAGCACCACCCACTCAGAACAGGCAGCAAGATGAGCTTTGTTTTTTCAGCCCCATTCTTCCCCATGCCTCTTCTTTCACAGCTTAGCAGTCTGGTTTGCACCGCACTTCCGGCACCAGGTTTAGGCTGTATCTATGGCTACAGGGCACAGCTTCCCATGCCTAGGTGTATGGAGATAGGCTGGGGCCAGCCTTCCTTGGTACCATAGTGAGGCTGCAGAACACCGTGGGCACAGTCTGTACATGAATTTGGCATGGCATCTATGTGATGTGTTGAGTAAATGATGAGACAATCCTTACCAAAAGAGTTGGGAGCCAGAAAGATCTTTGGGTTATGATGGTGCCTGTAGACCTTTCCCATGTCAGGTGTGCAGGATTGAGATCTTGTCTTCAGAGGTCCACAGAGTAATGCACTGGTATGTTATGCCTGGTTGGATGGAGGAAGTCATTATCTCTGTGTAGGGCGCTTAGGGAAGGCCTAGTATATGATCTGCAACCTAGAGCATGAAACATGCCTATTCTCATCATATGCCTAGAGGCAAGTTGTCCCATGCCTTTCTTGGCAGAGTACTGTCAGCATATGCCAGGTGTCTGACTCGCAGAGAGAGACAGTGGACAGAGGACCAGATCCTCCTGCATGTCTGACATGAGGGCCATTAACCTTGTTCTAAGCCTGGGTCTCTGTCTCATTTAAGACAGGCTGGGGTTGATACAGGTTTCTTTTTAGTGCAAAGCTAGCGTCAGCTACAGCTGTAGAGTCTGACCTGCTTCACTATGTCCCTGGTCATTAGGTTCTTGGGCCATGGCACTTGGTTAGACCTCTGTCAAGATCATGTTTCTACTCCATTTCCCACCATGTCCATGCCTGGCCGTGTCCATGTCTGGTTGAGCCTGCTTGTCTCCTGCTGTTGCCTGGCAACTTCAGAGTTGCTCCCCAAGGAAGAATTTTCCCAAACGTACATTTCTTGGTCAAGTTCAGGGCTGCCTGGGGTTCATTCCCAGGTTTTTACCCCCCTTGACCTTGCTGCTATTGCGTCTGGGTGCTGTGACGCAGGAGAGACTCCCGTGGAACAGGCAGCACAGCATGAAGAGCATGGTGGACTGCTAAGTGGCCTGGAATGCTGGATGGGGGTGGAGAGCCACCACAGAGTGTTGTGATTACAGGGGTGCCTGATGCTTCTTCCTGTCTGGCTCACAGGCTGATGAGCTCTGATTCTTACAGACGTATGCAGTGCGGCCCCCGTGAGAATGGTAAAGATATATGGCATGCACTCTGTGGAAAAGACAAGCCGATCTTTAATAGGTTTTATTTTTTTTCTGAGCAGTTTTCTGTCTAGGACAATCAAGGAGACAGTATGGCAAATTCTCTGCCCCCACCCTCTGCTCTTCCGCCTTTGCCGTGCAAGGACTGACTGGCATTTCCTTCCACATGCTCTGTCTTAGGGCACCATATCTCCCTGTGTCTCCATCATGCAAGACCTGGCTCTACAGACAAAGTCTTCATACTCTTGTGAAGACATCCTCACAAAGAACTTCAAATGTACATAAGTAGACTGAATCGTAATGCCTTTCTTCCTACTTCAACCTCCCAGCAGCTGGTGGACAGTCTTACCCTGTCCCTATCCTTCTGAAGTGGACTCCAAAACTGGAATTTTATCTGTACTTTATTGTGTGGCTATGAAAGTTGCTTAAAAACACTCAGTTCCACAAATGCACCCGCCATATAATGAATGAGCACCTTTACATCATTAGGTATCAATTCACACACGTTTTAACTTTATTTTGAACTTTTCTTAATCCAGCATTCATATCAGGCTCCCTCTGTGGTTAATCACAGCCTTTAGTCTTCTCTCCCCTCAATACCTGCTGCTTGTTTGCTGGTGAGCTTTTGTGTGTTTTGTTTAGGGACCTGGCTTTTGCCCTTGGTAGGTGGCATCCCCATGGTATAATTTCTTGGGGTCCTTCAAATCCTTCCTTTATGCAAGTTGGAAGTTGGACTTGAGGCTTGTTGAGAATAGAAATTATTTTCTTTATGTCCCTTTTCCTTTCTCAGTGGTGGGCAGGATTTATTTCCTGTGTGAGGTGTGTCCCCTCTTGGGTGGGGGCCCCTTGGCACTGGTTGACTTTCTGTGCTGTGGGAAGCCCTGTGGACAGTGGCTGGGGCTCAAGGTTTTCAGGCTTTCATTGTGGTGCTGTTTTGTCCATTGTTGTTTAGTTTTATGCTGGGAAGGACCTGTGAAGCATGCTGCCATCCACGTCGGTGTGGTGTGTAGTCCTGTCTCTGGAGGGTGTGAGCTCACAGCTGAGTGCTTTGCTTTCACTGGTCAGTGTACAGGCAGTGGTGACCCAGGAGGGCTTTCATTTGATTTTGAGTCATTTGTGCCCATTCTGACCCTTGCTCTTCCCAGTGTTTGAAGTGCTCTGCTTTGGTCTATGAGCACTACATGACGTGGCCCTGGGTTTGTCTGGTGACCCTCTAGCCCTGGAGTCACGTCTTTCTGTCTTAATTATAGGATTTCATTGTCCTTCCTGCCCAGGTTTAGAGTCTCCTGCTTCACAGAGCCCAGGGTCCTCAGGCCAGGCAGCCCCCTTTCCCCATTCTACTCCTGTGCACTTGGCCTAGCTATACAGTTAGAGTGCCACCACCAGGTGTGACTGTCATTTGCTGCTGCTCTGCCCTTCCTTTTGGGGTGGGGGGCAGTGTCCAGAGTCAGGCCCAGGGGGTCATATGGGTTCTTGGCCTCAGTAGTGGTCTTGCTGCATAGCACGTGACCTTTACCAAAGCAGGTGTTTGTGGAGTAGACGGCAATGCTGGTTGTCTATACCTTGCCAGCCCGTGTCACATGAGATACAGTTGGGAGAACTGTTCTCTCCTGTCTCCCAGCAGTGCATGGGTGTCAGTCAACAGGTCAGGTTTTGGCACCTGTGGCTTTCACCTGTGTGCAGAATAGCTGGCTATCACCAAGTTCTTCCTGGAAAGGGCCGGCCTCTGATCCTCTGGGTGTTTCCTATGGTGCCTCCACCCATCAGAACTCCGCTCTAAGTGGATCCACGTGCCTCCCTCCCTGTGTCACCGTGTCTCTGTGCCAGCTGAACACCAAGCCCTCTAGCTCGCAGTCGTGAGACAGGCTTGTAGCCCTTGATCTTTCATGCTCTCCTAGGGATGAGAGCCCTGTCCCTCAGGGGATCCTTTCCTTGACTGCCTTCCTCTTGCCCTTCCACTTACACAAGCCCCTTTCAAAATTTCTTTCCAGGGTTAGGGTCCCCTGGTCATCACCCTTACCAGGCATGCTATGACCAGGCCATCTGATGCCAGCATGGCTCCCCGCTTCAGTTATAGTAAAATTTCCAATGGCTTCTTCAGCTGTTTAAAAAATTTATCTAATTTTGTGTGTATGGTTATTTTTGCCTGCATGTATGTCTGCACTGCATGTGTGCCTGGTGCCTGTGGTGGTAAGAAATTGTTGGGAACTCCTAGAATAGAGTTAGAGATGGTTGTGAGCCGCCATGTAGATGCTGGGAATTGAACCTGGGTCCTCTGTCAGAGTGGCCAGTGCTCTAACCAGAGGAGCTAGCTCTCCAGCCTCTTCTTCTTATGTTGTATATCTGTGTACATTATGGTCAGGGGCACAACATTTGTTTAGAGGTCAGAAGACAACATTGTGGAATCAGCTCTCTCCTTCTACCTTTACATGAGTTCTGAGGATTGAACTCAGGTCATCAGACTTGCACAGCAAGTGCCTTTACTGGCTGAGCCATCTCTCTGGCCCTTCCTCAGCTTCTTGATAGGCTAAGGACCTTACAAGTGAGTGTCTGTGTGTGACAAAACTTTTCCTGGGGAGCTGCAACATATGTCTACTCACCCCACATAGGGAGTCCATAACAGACCAAAGTACACTGAAGTCCAGCTTGGTGAGCCAATGAGTTTTACTGGGGTTACTTACAGGAAAAGAAACGATTCAGAAACAGCTGCATCACCAAGACCTACCCAGCACGGGTGACAGCTCACAAAACTGGGAACCTAGAGCACACTGTACAGCCTGCAGGCAGCTCAGCAGGTTGGAAATGTCCTTTCCAGGTGCCTCAGTTGGTTTAAATCTCATGTGGGCAGGTCAGCTGGTTTCTGCTCCTTCCAGGCAGCTGATCCCAGAGTCTTCTTTGCAACTCAGCTTCCTTCAGTCTGAGAGGGACTCTCAGCTTTTATTGCTTACTCTGTCAGGGAGGGGCTTAGTGAATTTGGTCAGATTCAGGGACTTCCTGAAACTATTTTGAGTTGTTTTCCTTTCTATTTAAAGAGCTTCCCTGCAGGATGGATGTTTCAATCTAGGAGAAAACTTACACAACAGCATCCTGCACATGCCAAGCTAGAGATGAACCAGTTAGTCTTGGCTAGTTAAGACCTCTGCTTGCTCTGTGGGGAGCATCCCTCAGACTTAAACGGGTGTCACTGCCCTATGTTGTGCCCCCTGTGGTCATCCCCAGAGCCATGAGGAAGAGCCAGCAGACACATGAATGCAGCCGTTTACCTGTGCCCTCCTGAGCACAGGCCAACTGTTGCCTTTGCTTCTTTTCTTCCTTCCAGAGCTGTGGGCCTCCATGTGCCTGCTCTGTGCTTCCGAGAGCCCATGGGTACCAAGGGCTTCAAACACATCCTTGGATCTCACTCAGAACGGCACTGGCATAGCACCTGCGGGGTAGCTCCTGGCTTAGAAGAGATGCCCACGGCGCCCAATGTGTATAGATAGTCCCATGCTGTCCCACCTACCCATTTGTTGGACTTCTCCTAAGTTTGTGCTGACTGTTGCTTCGGTTCTCGGGCCTTTTCCTGTCAGTTTCTATCTTGGTAATAAGGCAGGTACCTGCCAGTGCCAGGTACTCAGCCAGGCAACAGGATCCCAGGCACGAGTATACTTGACAGGGCTTTGTTTTGCTGCTGGACACTAGTGCCTACCCTAGTCCTGACAGGTGTTTCTTTCAGACTTTCCTGGAGGTGGGTATCTGTCTCTTCATGCGTCTGTCTGTCCCTCCTCTGCAGGAGAATTGCAGGCAGAGGGTAAGATCCATCATTTGCAACAGTTATTGCTTGTATCCAAGGCCCTGTGTGTGGAACTTTTCCGAAGCCTCTTGCTTGGGCCTCATGACAACTCTAGAAGGTCAGTACCGTCATGAACTCCACTTGACAAGAACCCCCTAATACCCTGTGGTGGTTTGAATGAAAATGGCCTCCATAGGCTCATAGGGAGTAGCACTGTTAGGAGGTGTGGCCTTGTTGGAAGAAGTGTGTCACTGGGGGTGGGCTTTGAGGTTTCAGATGCCAGGCCCAGTGTCTGTCTCTTCCTGCTGCCTGCTGATCCAGATGTAGAACTCTCAGCCATCTCTCCAGCACCATTTATTTCTGTCTGCATGTGATGACAATGGACAAAACCTCTGAACTGTGTAAGCCAGCTCCAATGAAATGTTTTCCCTTGTAAGAGTTCCCATGGTCATAGTGTCTGTTCACAGCAATAGAAACCCTAACTAAGACACTCATATTGAGAGGAACTTGCAAAAGCAGAAAGAGGATGCTGAATTCAGACCTGGGTTTGTGGTCAAGCATGCACCTGAGATCCTGAACAGGATGGTGGCCTCCTCAAACAGGTTGGTTGTGGGAATTGCAGAGTGCTGTGTTCCTCACAAACCTTTAACACACCCCCACCCCCACGCCACCACTGTGGATAGTGGGTGCTTCTCCCAGGCATATTCCATGAATTAGGGGACCAGATCTTCTGCTTTTATTTATTTAAGTGAGCTACATAGCTTTCCCTTAACAGTGTTTGTTCTCAATCGAATTGAGGGCTAGGGACTAGGTCACAAGCCTGAGGCTGACTGGTGGTGGCCGCATGGCCCCCACTGCTCTCCCTGCTCGTCTCCACTCCTTGCCGCCGTTGCCACTTCCTCCATCTAATGTTTCTAGCTGTGCTTTTTAAAAATTCTTTTCATTTTTTGAGATTATAGTTATATCATTTTTCCCTTCCCACTCATTCTTCCCTAAACCTCCCATATACCCCTCCTTGTTCTCTTTCAAATTCATGGTCTCTTTTTTCATTGTTATTATATACATACATACATACACACATACATACATATATATATTGTGTGTATATATATATATATATATTCATAAATACAGAAATTCAACCTGCTCCTTCCAGATATCTCCTTCTATACATTCTCTCTGCCTGCCAGCGCCACCCATCCTTTCTCCTGCCTCGCCATTCAGCTCTTTATTAGACCATCAGGTGTTTTAGACAGGCACAGTAACACAGCGTCACAGAGTTAAACAAATGCAACATAAACAAAAGTAACACACCTTAAAATAGTATTCCACAACAAGTTCTAGCTCAGAAGCCTCTGGGTCCTGTGTCTGAAGTACATGATGTCTTCAGTAATAGGGACTTATCTTCCACTTCTGGGGTGCAATGGCAATAGCTTATAATGTTTTGGGAGTCTTTTGTACAATCCTGACCAGTAACTGGTGCTGGGGTTTTTGTTAGGTAGTCTTTGGATCTTGGAGGGAGCATTGTCAGCCCAGAAGGGAAAATTCAATTTAAACTACTTTATGTGCACACATGTGCGGGGCGCTCTCTCTCTCTCTCTCTCTCTCTCTCTCTCTCTCTCTCTCTCTCGCGCGCGCGCGCGCGCGCACACACACACACACACACACACACACACACACACACACACACGGGGGTGTGGTGTGGTGTGGTGTATGTATTATAGGTATCTAGGCATTGTAGGTATTTTTAGGTAGAGGTTAATGGTATGATTCCTTATGACCTTTGCAGATACCTGTACTGTTATTTTACCCTCCTCCCTCCTTTTTCTGTATCTATCTCCCTCCTCCTCCTCCCTAAATAGAGCTGCTCTGTTTTTCCCATTTTCCCCTTTAGGTCACTTGTACCCCACTATTCCCCTCTCTGTTGCTCCCTACCTCTACCCTGGCAATGGTTCCTTTTTACTTTCCTGGTTTCTGTAGTTGCTCCAGAATATTTATGTACTCGCATCATTTGGAGCTAGGAGCCTCTGATGAGAGAGAGCATGTGATGTGTGTCTTTCTGAGTCTGATTACCTCACTCAATATGAGCATTTCTGGTTCCATCCATTTACCTGCAAAGCTGATGACTTCCTTCTCTTTGCTCTAGCTGTTCTCCTCCCAAGAGTAGGAGGCCTGGAGTCATGGTTGCTTAGTCAGCCTACAGGAATGTGTGTGCATGGGCATGTGGATGTGTTTTCCTCCAGAGCATTTTTAAAGGTCTCTGGTATTATTAACATGAATTTGTTATCCACATTTAGTATAATGCTGATGAATAAGCTGTGAGTCCATGGTGTGTGTGTGTGTGTGTGTGTGTGTGTGTGTGTGTGTGTGTGTGTGTATGATTTGTACACGTGATACATATTTATGTCTGCCCCAATCCTGAGTGTTGGCATCTGTTCACAGAATGCTGGCATCTTGTCGCTGTGCACACTGTTACTCATCGTCATCTTGGTTGGCTGAGATGCCCCATGTCTCATCAGTAACAGCTCATTTGGGGTTACATTAAGGAGCTATGTCCAGGGACAACTTGTCAGGAGGTGGTTATGAAGTCAGAACACTGGGTCTCATCCTCTTAGCAGCATGTCTTTTTGGAGAAATTTTGATCTCCCAAAACACTGTTTGGGATGTTGGCTCTGCCTCTTGCTTGACTGACGCTGCCCTGTTCAGAGCAAGTTGGAGTGCTGGTTATTTGGCTTATTTTCTTCTTTTGTGAATTCTGATCAAAATTAAGTTACCAAACTTGATTACTTCCTGTGTTCATGACTCTTAGTTATGGGTAAATGCCAGAAATTTCCAAAACTGAACACACCTTTGAGATCAACAGCCATGATTTTGGCTTTGGGGCCGTATATCTCAGGAGCTTCCACCAGCTAATGGCACCATTATGGTGACTGCTTAGGACCCATCACAATGGGCACAGCTGATGCTCAGGTCTTTGTGGGAGTTCCAGGGTTTGAAGATAACTGACTCATACCATCCTGTCTGAGTGTTTGACTCACACAGTGAGGTTCAGACATCTGAGCCTTGCAGATCTCACCTTTGATTTCTGGTCTTGTCTTTTCTTTTTTTTTTTTTTTTTAATTAATTTATTTTGCAATACAATTCAGTTCTACATATCAGCCACGGATTCCCTTGTTCTCCCCCCTCCGGTCCCCCTCACCTTCCCCCCAACCCCCCCCCCCCCCATTCCCATCTCCTCCAGGGCAAAGCCTTCCCCACAGACTGAGGTCAACCTGGTAGACTCAGTCCAGGTAGGTCTAGTCCCCTCCTCCCAGGCCGAGCCAAACAATCCTGCATAGGCCCCAGGTTTCAAACAGCCAACTCATGCAATGAGCACAAGATCTGGTCCCACTGCCTGGGTGCCTCCCAAACAGATCAAGCCAATCAACTGTCTCATCCATTCAGAGGGCCTGATCCAGTGGGGACCCCTCAGCCATTGGTTCATAGTTCATGTGTTTCCATTCATTTGGCTATTTGTCCCTGTGCTTTATCCAACCTTGGTCTCAACAATTCTCGCTCATATAAACCCTCCTCATTCTCGCTAATTGGACTCCCAGAGATCCACCCGGGGCCTAGTCATGGATCTCTGCATCCAGATCCCTCAGTAGTTGGATGAGGTTTCTAGCACAACAATTAGGGTGTTTGGCCATCCCATCACCAGAGTAGGTCAGTTCAGGCTGTCTCTCGACCTCTGCCAGCAGTCTGTTGTGTGGGTATCTTTGTGGATTTCTGTGGGCCTCTCTAGCACTTTGCTTCTTCCTATTCTCATGTGGTCTTCATTTACCATGGTCTCCTATTCCTTGTTCTCCCTCTCTGTTGTTGATCCAGCTGGGATCTCCCAGCTCTCCCAAGCTCTCTTTCCCTCAACCCTCGCCTTTCATTACCCCCACTCATGTCCAGGCTGTTCATGTAGATCTCATTCCATTTCTCTGTCATTGGGTGATCCCTGTGTCTTTCTTGGGGTCCTGTTTTCCAGGTAGCCTCCCTGGTGATGTGAGTAGCAGACAAGTCATCCTTGTTTCATGTCTAGTATCCTGCTATGAGTGAGTACATACCATGTTTGTCTTTCTGAGTCTGGGTTACCTCACTCAGGATGATTTTTTCTAGATCCATCCATTTGTCTGCAAACCTCATGATGCCATTGTTTTTCTCTGCTGAGTAGTATTCCATTGTGTATATGTACCACATTTTGTTTATCCATTCTTCAGTTGAAGGGCATCTGGGTTGTTTCCATGTTCTGGCTATTACAAACAATGCTGATATGAACATAACTGAACAAGTGCTCTTATGGTGTGGTTGAGCATTTCTTGGGTATATGCCCAAGAGTGGTATAGCTGGATCTTGGGGGGTCTTTTCTTATTGTTCCCATCAGCATGATTATGTTGGAGCACCTGTAGAGATAAACCTTTACTTCACTCAATAACCCTCTTTTCCTGGTTTTCTACTGTTCATGGAAGGAAAAAATGTGTTTATTATAAAGCAACAGGGCTGTGTCCTCCTGTAATACAAGTCATAGAAATGTTTTGGCCCCCCACCCTGCCCATTTTGAAATGGTCTTATATCTGGAATTTGCTATATAACTGAGTATGACTTTAAACTTCTGATCCTACTCCCTCCAATCCCAAGTGCTGGAATCGCAAGCATGTGCCACCATGCCCTTTTTATACAGTGCTGAGGATGGAACCCAGGGCTTCATCCATGCTAGGCAGGTGTTCTGCTAACTGAGCCGTATTTAGCCCCATAGAAGTTTCTAACCGCTATTGGTGGGTTGTTCTACTTGAGCTATGTGGCCACAGTTTTGTTAGACTCTCAGCATCTGTAATTCTGAAAATGGACTGTACACTTGACAGGCATGATATAAAACCGAACCGTCCGACATTCTGCAAATAAAGACTCAAGTGATAATCCATCGTGAACTCTACACCACCACCACCACACCCCCCCCCCACACCCCACCCCTGCCAAGATGCACCTTCTCCACACAGTCCAGTCTCCAGGGATGACATGTAATTGGCCTGAAAGAATTTCTGCTCACTGTCCTCTGGACTCCTCACAAGGTGCCTCAGCATTTGAGAGGCAAGGGCAGGTTGAACTCTTGAATTTGAGGCTAGCCTGGTCTAGGTTGCAAGTTCCAGACCAGCTAGTTATATAGTGAGACTCTGCCTAAAATAAACAAAACAAAACAAAACCCCAAAAACCAAAGA
Organism: Peromyscus californicus insignis; assembly: GCF_007827085.1. Taxonomy (NCBI): domain Eukaryota; kingdom Metazoa; phylum Chordata; class Mammalia; order Rodentia; family Cricetidae; genus Peromyscus; species Peromyscus californicus. The sequence continues at coordinate 86,040,692 of NW_026294606.1, read as the reverse complement.
GACAAACACAATGATTATCACCAGATCCGTATAATATCAAGCCCTGATTCAGATTGAGTCAAATGGAATCCATTGCCTACCAGATGCTTCTTGGAGTTTATTCTCTTATTTCTGTTTCTGACTTGGGCGCACAGAAGAAGACAGGAAAGTAGAAGACAGCAACGCCTGAGTGTGTGCTTTAGACGGTGGATAAGTGTTGCTGAAGGGGCTACCCTCTGACCCCGGCTTTGGGTGGTCTTAACTAACATGTCCCCTTGTCACTAGTGGTATGCCTGATACTATGAAGAAGCAGGAAAACAAAAAGTAAGCTGGACTTCTTCCAAAATCTGCCCATGATGTGAGTCATGCTCAGAAGCAGCCGTGGTGGGGCATGACAGGAGCTGGTGTACAGAGGAGGCAGACGTGATCTTCAGGGATTTGAAGAGAGGCTGTGTTTTCTCAGTGGTTCCGAGCACACTCAGTTGTAGCTAGAATTTTCCTGCCTGGCCCACAGTCAGGATAAATCTCTCTCACCTGCCAGTCCCACAGCTGCTCAGACCCGACCAAGTAATCACAGAGACTTATATTGGTTACAAACTGTATGGCCGTGGCAGGCTTCTTGCTAACTGTTCTTACAGCTTAAATTAATCCATTTCTATAAATCTATACCTTGCCACATGGCTCGTGGCTTACCGGCATCTTCACAGGCTGTTTCTCATCATGGCGGCTGACAGTGTCTCTCTGACTCAGCCTTCCACTTCCCAGCTTTATTCTCCTCCTTGTCTTGCCTATACTTCCTGCCTGGCCACTGGCCAATCAGTGATTTATTTATTGACCAATCAGCAACACATTTGACATACAGAACATCCTACAGCACTTAGTTCCTTCAGATCCTTTGAGAAATGGGGGAACTCTCCTGTGGTGTCAGTGGTCACAGTGGTGTCAGAGTTGGGTGGTCTACACTCACCTGGGTTCACTCTGTGACAGGATGGAGTATAGTCAGTTGGGTTTGGGGATGTGGTCTTACTCCTGAGTACCCAGGTTTTTCTTTTTTTGGTGGTAGTGGGGGCAGTTAGTTAAGGTTTGGTGAGAGGTGGCTAGACACAGCCTACTGTCCACACTAGGAGGTCACTTTTCTGCTGTTTTTTTTTTTTTTTTGTGAACTGTTCTCAGCCAGTCTCCTAGATGTGGCCTTCCTGGCGGAGGAAATTCGAGAGCCGCCTGTAACCTGTGACCTGCTCTGTCCTGAGCCTACATTCTCTGTCCTTAGCAGGTGAGATTTGACCCAAGTGGTCACATCTGCTGGCTGCCTAGCACCACAGTATGGGAAAGGTCAGAAGCCACTACTGGGTCAGAGCTCAGATGGAGCCTGGAAGCTGTTGAGTGAGGGTCTCGGGCCCATGTGTAATGGAGGAGGGCGTGGCACACAGAGGCGCAGAAGCAGCTGCAGAAGGTACTGCCCTAGTCCACTTCACAGTTTGCAAGTCACCCTCCTGAGAGTGCCAGCCGGTTTGGCTTGAGTTTGAGAGCGGAACATGTTTTAAATCAAAGGCAGATGGGATAAGGAGAGAGGAGGGGTTTGCTGTTAGGATCAGGAGCCTTTCAGCCAAGATCGTGTGTTCAGTTTCGTATTGTGTAGTGTTATACTAATAGGGAATATCAGAAGTACTGACAAAGCTCAGATCTGTGCACAAGTTGGTCCTTGGATGGTGTCAGTTTTGATGGGCAGCAAGAGAGCTGGATGTTAAAGGGTTTAGTAGCTGCCTCAAGCAGGAGAACATTGTCTGGTGTGAGGGGTAGCAGAACTTTAGGTTGGATGACATTCAGAGCGTGGAGTCAGGTGCCCAGCTTCTGTCTCAGTGGATAAACTGCTCTTGGCACTTACATCTGTTCTACCATGTTGTGTCTCCAAAACTGGGCCCTACATGGTTTCTAGAAGGGTTTTCATCTTTATTTCCTGTTTGTCTCCCTGAACCTACTTTCATGTTTCAGGGACCAAACTGACAGGTGCTGGGTGGGATGGTGGCCTCTCTGGTGCTTAACCATATGGAGGTCACATGCATATCCATGCAGACCCTATGAAACAGCTAGGCCAGGTGCAGGGTTTGTGTATGCGGTGTTCATTGAGAGAAGAGCAGGGAGACAGCTTGGAGCATGACCCCAGAGCCACCCCAGAGGGTAAAGGGCCACATGATGGGAGTGTGTTTACTGCTGGATGGCTGACGTCAGGTGAGAGCAGATGGGATCACTGGACTGTGGAGAGGAGTGGGTGTAAAGTATAGTCAGGGGAGGGGGACGATGTGCACAATTTGGGGGCTGCCTGGAACATTGTGAGGAGGTCTGGAATGGAGCAACCTTGGAGTCTGCTGACCAGGGGACTAAACCACCGTTTGGCCTGGGTCCTAAGGGTAGGAGCTGAGAGTGACAGGTTTTGGTGAGAAATGATACTTTGGGAGAATTTGGGATGGTTGAGATAGGAGGAGGAACTCTCCTGACATGTTAGGAGTGGCCTCTGAATAGGAATATTTCAGGCTATCACCTTGCAGGCCCAGGGGAGCAGTTATTCTCTCTGTAGGCGTCAGCCCTGTGCCCCTCAGAACTGAATGGAGAGACGTGTTTAGGACTGATCTTGTTCCCACAGGTGACCACAGGTAAGCCATCACTGCACAGTCAGGGCCTGTGGTGGGATAGAGGGATAGTCTCTCCCTCCTCAGGATGGATGCTAGTATTTGTGCTGTTCCAGAATCTGGAAAAATTTGTTAAGCACATGTCTCCTGTTGGTGGCTGAGGCAGGGGTGCAGGCCCCTCCTGACTTATTGGGAAGAGGATCACTGCCAGCCAGGGTGAGAGGCTCCCCCACACCCTACTGTGAGCTTTGCCCAGCTGGTGCTCTGGAGTGTTGTCACCTCTCCACACATGCCGGGCTCTCCTCATTTGCTTGCTTTGGGAGCCTGTCTTAATAGTTTGATTTAAAATTCATGGTGAAAGGCCCTTTTATTTTGAAGAATGGCATGTATTTGAGCACCTTGCGGCGGGTTGTAATGTTTCTGGGTGATGTGTTCTGTTTAGAATCCATCATAACGCTCTGTCGTCTGCCCTGTGTGCTCTGTTGGGTGTGGGAACCTTTTCGAGGTGTGAATTATTGGTGCTATAACTCATTCCTTGTTACTGCGGTATTGCTTATATGGCATGAAACACGAGTCGCGTTGATGAGTTCAGACAAAGCCCTACTTTGCAGTGCCCTCTGAGGATCCTGCAGCCCAGCACATGGTGAAGTAGATGGGTCACATACATGCAGTTCTTGTCTTCTCTAGAGCTGCTAATGGCAAATTTGTTGGGTACAAGATCGGCTCTGAGTCCTTTCTAGTGTCTCTGGAGTTACTTAGTGTCCTTTTGGCTACCCAGGGACATTAGTTCTCTACCACAGGTGCTGCTGTTCTCCACAGGCCTCTCATCCCAGCTCATTATTGAATGCATTTGGGTTTTGTATGTGTGCTCATAGAAACCAGAGTGTAGTTTCCTCTACACCAGAGGAGCTGGACAACGTCCACATTGTGTTTTGAGACAGGGTCTCTCACTGGGACCTAGTTGGGCTAGGCTGATTGGCTGGCAAGTCCCTGGAATTACCTATCTCCACTTCCCCAGCACTGGAATTGTGTGTACCACCAGCCTGATTTATTTCCATGGATGCTGCGGCACAAACTTGATCATCTGAGCCATCTTCTTGGCTCATGAATGCAGGAGATCGTACACATGGCTCAGGCAATGACCTGGGCCTTGATTACTACCATGTTCAAGTGGCAGGCTCAAACAATGATTTTCTGGGCTCCAGGACCTTCCCAGGAGCTCCACCAGACACCAGGAGTGGGCTTGTGCTGTGAGTCTGTAGAGGGTGTGGAGCCCAGTGCTGCATTATGTCTGTTAATTAAAAGCCCCACTCAATTCTGTGGTGAGTTGGGGTCTTTGGTTTCTGGGTTTGTTTCCAAAAAAGCAGAAGGAACTCTTAGCAGAGAAAAGAGTTAGACAAGGATTCTGGTGGGACTTCAGTCTTTCTGGTGTGTTTCCTCTAGGGTCAGAGAAGCCTGAGCTGTGACTGGGTAGAACTCAACAGCTGTCCTATGGGTCTTTCCCTTCCCCAGCCTTCCCATGTCTAGAAGCCCTTCTTCTCTACTGGATCACCAGCCTTCCTGAACCACCGTCCCTCATGTATGTGCTGGTGACTGAGCAGTGCCCAGGGATAGCTAGTGGCTCTGCATGGTCCCAACTACCCACTCTGGCACGTTTCAGATGTTTTAATCAGGAGGGATGCCCAGCAGACCCCTTCTGCCCATACGAAGCAGTTGTGTTTCCTCTGGTCCTGTGCCCCTGCTCCAGGCCCCGGGAAATGGGGATATTCGGGGCGCTGTCACAGCTTCACAATGTGCCTGCTGTTCGTTTGTAGTCTGCTTTTAAGCTGGCTCATTTGGAATTAGCAAATTTGTCTCATGCTCAAAATAGATTATGTTGCCAGGAATCAAAGCCAAAATCTGAGTGTGGATCTGCTGGGGCTGTTGCTGTTCTTAATGCCTGTTTCTCCTGTCCTGTTGCCTACCTACTACTGGGGAGAGAATACAGACAGGGAGCTCTCAGAAAGAAGCCGTGAGTCCAAGTGTCCTGCAGTGGCCACATACCCAACACCAGAAGGTTCTGTATTGTGTAAATCTATGGTGTCAGAGCCTTGGGTCTAAAGAGGCACAGACAGTCCCTGGCCCAAGACTCAGCAGGTAGGTGTTTCTTCTGCAGCCACTTGAGGGCAGATTCCAAGGATTCTGAGAAATAGCAGGGAGTACACCCCAGAATGTGGTCAGAGCCTTGTGTTCCTACTTTTAAATGGGAAATGAGGGCAGATGATCCTTGAGGTCCCTTGTAGTGGCTTTAGCCCACTATAGTTCTCTTACTTTTCTGTTCCTATGAAGAGGAATAGAACCATGACCATACATCTTATGAAGGAAAACATTTAATTTGGGACTCACAGTTCCAGGAGGGAGTAGAGTTCATGACCATCATGGCAGGGAGCATGGCAGCAGGCATGGCATTAGAGCAGTAGCTAGGAACTTAATGTGTTGAAACAACAACTAAGAGGCAAGGTAGGAGGCTAAGCTAGCTGGGAATAGCATGAGCTTTTGAAACCTCAAACGCCGCCCCCAGTGACACACCTCCTCTAGCAAGGCCACACCTCCTAATCCTTCCCAAACAGTTCCACCAACTGGGAACCAACCATTCAAATACATAAGCCTATGGGGCCATTCTCATTCAAACTACCATAATAGACTGAGGATTACTTGTACATAGAAACCTATCAACTGCCTGGAGACATTTGAGAGCTCCCCCCTCAACCCCACAATAAACTCTAATTCCACTGGCTCAGTGGTTCACTTGCTGGGAATAGCACCTTAATGCCTTGCACATGCCTTTTTTATGGCATGCAGTATGTATTGTCATTGGTGCCTGCTAGTGCCATTTGGGTTATAGAGCTGCTCCTGCTTTCTCTGGGATCAGCATTTCTCAACCCTGGCAGTTAGAAACGCTCATTTAATACCTGCTTCTGAGTTGCTGCAATGCCATAATTTAAGCTAGAGATGCACTGAGCCCATGCTTTGCTGTGAAGATCTAGAAGCCTGCTGTTTAGCCCCACTGTTGGGTGAGGTGCCCCAGGAGACAGGAGTTGACACAGAGCCATTTGGATTTCACTGGAAAGGCAGCCAGCGTGAATCATATGCCTGTCTATATGGAGAAGTCCTGTGCAGAGTGGGATAGGCAGGCGGGTGCTTCTGTACAGCTATGCCCACAGGGGACTCTGGAATTCATACTCAAGTAGATATGGATGTGTCAGCAATGGTTTCTGTGTGTTCAGAGTCGAGTTTGGTGGACCCTGGTCAAGCCACCTTATTAGTTCATGGAATAGCAGCAAAATGGCAGACCAGATCAGGAGACTCAGCAACTTGAAAGGTAGGGACTCATACTAGGAGGAGGATGGGCCCTTGGGTGTTGGGACTGAACCTCTGGTCACTAGAGCATGGAAGTGGAGAGCCAGGCCTGGAGAGAGTTACAATGGCTTGATTGATCCAAGTAGGTATCCTGTGGATATCCCTGCTCCCAAGTAGTCACCACTGTCCCAGAGGAGATAGGACCCTGGAAAAGCTTGTGGAACTGGGTCTGCCCCCCTCCAGCTGCCCATGGCACAGCTGTGTCCACCTGTGTAGACCCTTGGGGTTTGGCAGGGCTGGGTCTTGATAACGGTGAGATCTAGGGCCTAAAGAAGGATTGATGTGGTGACCCACATCACATCTGTCAGCTATCAAGAGAGGGGTTTGGAGGCCTTCCTTAGAACGTCTTCAAACCAAAGGCAGACAGATCCTTCCCTACCCAGCTTGTTTTAAACCACTTTTCCCTTGGGAGTCCCCAGGCTTTGCTGGGGGAGTCAGGCAGAGCTTGTTGGACACAAGTAGATACTGGGAGGCTCCTAATTGTCTTCTTGTGCCAGGTCTCTTGGGAGTCTGACATAGACAGGGCCGGTTCTGCTCCATGGAAAATCTGCAAAGGCTACTTCTCAGTTAGGATTGTCAGCAGATGTCCCACTGAGAAGGGCCCATTACCCAGGGGTGCCCCTTGTCCCATAGGCCTTAGGCTTGTTGACCTTTGTCTCAATACCTTCAAAGGTACTTACAGGGGGTTCTCTCTGCTGGGTGGCCATGGGAGAATCTAATCTTTGAGGGTATATGGGGATTGCGCCTCATGGATTCTTCCTTCCCCCTATTGTAGCCTCAGGACTGATCTGGACAGATGCTCAGCATCTCACACAGGCCCTCAGGATGGGCCAGTACTATGTTATTTATTACCCAGTCATCAGCCCACACTGAGAAGCTAAGAGGAGAGAAAACAGCGTTCGGCTAAGGAGCAAGACTGTGTGCCTCAGCTTTTATTGTCTTTCATTAACAAAAGTGGAGATGTGTGCTTCCTGAGTTAAGGAAGAAAATGGAAATTTCCTTCTGATGTTCTCATTCCTAGGTTCTTAGTTTTAGAGTTGTACCCCGTTTTGATCCCTCATGAATCCGTTTTACCGTTTCCTCCTTGGTTTTTCTTTAGTGATGATGTAGTGGGAACAGGTACCCGCTTGTCACTCACCACTTACCGTCTACTTCCTGCAACACCATGTGTAGGAGCAGTGCCCAGCGTTTGTTGTGCTGCCAGTGCTCACTGCCCGAGAGATCCCCAGCAGTCATGTCCCTCGTGGTACAAGAGTCTGTCCACCCCTGTCTCTGGGTATGATTGAAATGAGGAAATTTGAGTGAGAGCTCCAAGGTCAGTTCTTACATCTGAGGTGTGCTGGTGGTAGTGTGGAGGCCAGCTTCTTTCCCCTCCATGTGTTTCTCAGGTAAGATGCTCCCCATGTGGGTCCCTGTCCAGCCTCTGTGCCACACCAGCCAGAATGAAGCTAGGTCCTGGGCCGAGTCAGCACAGCATGACACAGACAGACTTCCAGGTCTTTGTTTGCATCTCGGCACCGTATATGGAGCCCATGGCCCGTTGCCCCCGACCTGGGGGCCCCTAGTCACCTCCACCTATGGTGCGGAGGCACATTGGAAAAGAGTTTGTCTTTCCAAACACCACAGCAAACCTGGGGGGAAAACCCACAGGATTCAAGTGGAGCTCTGATAACCTGAAGATGACTGAGGTTTCTGGAGAACTGGGTTGTTTTGAGTCATTGTGGAAATATCTGCTCAGCATGACTCTCTTTAAACTCTGGAGACCTGTAATGGTTGTGGATTCATAGGCTTATAGCTCAGTTGAATACTGGAAGGGACCAGAAAGAAATTAGTGTAGCATCCCTTAGATCCCAACAGGCCATTCCTCCAGACCTCCTGTCCTTCTCGGGTGTTAGCCTCATAACAGTGTATCCCTCTAGGATCGTGGGCTGTGTGGTGGGGGCTGGGAACAGGGCAGTCTAGGGGATTTTTTGCTCACATTGTAGGCAGTTCCGGAGTCTTTAGATGACACTCCATCAATAAACAGAGTGTGGCCAGGAGGTTCAGCCAAGAACCATGTGTTTATTTCTGCCCTGCCAATGCCTGGCTCTGCCATGCTGTCCACAGCCATCACCTCTGGACAGAGTGCTGGGTAGCTGTGACTGGACTCTGCCCTTCCAGAGATAATGAGACCATGGTGACTGGTTTCCCATTGGAAACCACTTCCTATCTCTGTAGAAATTTGGGATCAGATCTAGAAGCGAGGGACAGTGCCCGTGGGCGTGCTGCAGTGGCCCGTTCCCAGGTGAGGGCTTTTCTGCAAATGTGTCATGGTTTCTGCTTCTTTCTCACTCTGCATTCTCTCTGTCAAGGGTTACATATCCTCTTTCTTGCTGCCCTCTCACCCTGTTCCTTAACTATTAAGGAACAGCCCATGTTTACCCAGTGCTAAGTCATTCAGAATAACACAGTGGGGTGACTTGCAGCAATGTATGCCCTCACAGCACCTGCTGTAGCCTGTATTTCTGGGGTCTCCTTTACATTACCAGAGGATAGTGCTGAAGGGAAAAAAATAACATCAATATGGGGTCCTCTGTTGTCTCTGATCACATGTCACCAGAAAGTGTTAACTTCTCTTGAAATACACACACCTGGGCAGACCACAGGCTGAACAGGAATACCTCAGAGTATGGACAGAGAGGCTTCTGGTGTCATTTCCAGAAGACCTGTAATTTCAGAAGCTGTGAGTGAACAGAAATTAGGTCACCCCAAGAGATTGGAAGGAGCTATTCATCTTAGAAATGTTGGTACCTAATATTACAGCTGGAAGAAGAGACCTTAACATCATTTAAGGCATATGGATGTGAGCTGGGCTGGCTCTGGCACATCCGGCTCTGGTGTGCTTCTGTGTGTGTGTGTGCATGCATGTGCAGATGTGCATGATTTTTTAAGTTGTGCTAAAGCGCACACACCATCAGACCATCTCATCTGTCTTGAAGTACACAGTTTTCTGACATTAGTCACATTCACACTGCTATGCTGCCATTACTGTGGTCTCTCCTTGGTCTCTGCTCATCCTTCATAACTGTCTGACTGAGCAAGCCTCGTGTGGGTGGACACACTGTCCTTTACTGAGGTGTGCTTTGCTGACCAGCATCTTTAGGATTTACCTGCCATAGTGTGTGTGTGTGTGTGTGTGTGTGTGTGTGTGTGTGTGTGTGTGTGTGTGTGTGATTGGTCTCCTTTTAGGCATGGATAATACTCGGCTGTGGAAGTGCACACTTCATTGCATGTGTTGATGGATACAGGGCTGCTGGTATAATTCCACTGTAAATACAGCATGAGATCCTCTTCCAGACCACACTGTCCATTCTTCCCATGTTTTCTTGGAGGAGTCATGGTGACTATACAGTCATACTTGGTATCATCTCAGTCAGACAGGGAAGTCCTTGCCACTCTGTTCAACCAGAGGTGAGCTGCGCTTGGGAGCTGGGGAGTGGGAGTGGTGGTGGAGGAAAAGTTCTGTAGACACCCATGTCGGACAGGAGTGTCTCCTCTCTTCCTGGCCAGTTCTCTTTCCTACACTTGTGTCCTGTTTCCACTGTGAACCAAGACATCACAATAAAAGGGCATTTTCACTCAGACGTAGAGATGATTTGTACTCTAGAAGCACAGGTATGGTTGTACCCACTTGCATTTGCTGAGGGAAAGTGGTTCAGGCTTTGTAACTGGGAAAAGTGGATATGCTGGGCAGTCAAGTTCTGAAGTTCTGTGGTCATAAATTCTGCACATCCATGGGAATGTCTGGGTGAAGGGGTAAACCAGCCAGCCTGTTTCTTGCAAAGGTGGTGTTATATGTGGAAGACTATTCTCTGTGGCAACTGACAAAGTACTTGTCTGTGTGGCAGTATTCTCCATCAGTGTGATGCCCCATCAGTGGGATACCCCATCAGTGGGGCATGGGAGCTCAGCAAAGGCCTCTTAGGACTGCGCTGCTGCTAGATCGGGTTTATGTCACCATGTGCAGCACAGTGTGGTACTCACCCAACAATCTTTGAGGTGAGCCAATGCTTTCTGGGCACAGGCTTTGTTGTTCAGTGGTTAGGGAATGCCAATCATCTTTGCCATTTGGCTACTGAACCTGGGGCAGGTGGGTTACCTTGAATGACCACTCTCTTGTGGGTAAGATGAGTATACAGAGTGAGTGTAGCTCAGGCCACTGCTAAGTGTGGGTAGAGATCTAAGATTTGGCTTCCATGGATGGAGTGAAGCCTGCTGGTAAGAGGATATTTTTGTCTGTTTGCCGATCATTTGTGCACACTTTCTGGCTTGACACTTGTGCTCGTGTTTCTATCAGAGAGGCTGGAGTTTTCTCTGAATATTTATGAATTACCCTTTTTGTGTTTGTTTCAAAACCAAACATTCTAAGTGGGCAGGTTTTGGCCTCCTTAGAGTCCCAGGGCAGCAGTCTCACGGGGCCTGCTTCCTTGCTTGGTATCACTCTTCAGAGCCACAGGCAGATATGGGGTCAGTTCCTCTGTCCCCTGCAACTTGCAGGATGTTCTAGAATGTCTTCCTGATAGTGGACCACTGGGGCTGAGTCATCATAGACTTTTATTACTGCATTCTGGCTGCCACCTGTTGAATACAGCCCTGCATGGTTAGGTCTGGGCGAGCATGGTGGTCTGTGTCCACCTTGGCGTTCCAGGAGGCTGCAGATGATACCTACTAAAGGAATGTCAGCACAGATTGCCATGGAGGCTGCTTGTTAAAGTACCTTTGTACCTTAATAGGCAGGAATACCATAAGGTGGCCCTGGGAGAATGTGTTATAGAGCTCCCTGGCTTGGCCCTGTGCCCACTACACAGACTCCAGGAGCAAGAGTGGAGTCCAAAGTCTGTGGATGGCTTCACCTGTGAACAGAGGCTGGGAGGGCTCACCCCCTCCCCTGAAGTGGGGGAGCTTTACTCCCTTGCTCCCTTGATTCAGGCATGACCTCCTGGCTTCACTGCAACTGATGTTGGGCAGGAACCTCACATGCTGTCCAGACACCTGGGCAAAGTTTTCCAGTTGAAAGTTGTGACCCAGTAAGTAGCTCATGAAACTGCTGTAGAAAACAGACAGTAAGCCCAGAGCACACACATTCTGTGTGTGTAAGTAGACAGTGGTCTTTGAGCCTCGTACAGTGTGCTGACTGTTTCTGCATCAAATCTGACTTACTGTGAGTCTGGTGAAGTCTGAAAAGCTCTGTGCCTTGTGCATGCTAGGTAATTGGGTTTGGTCTCTTGTTGAGTCCTGATTTCTCATGTCCCGTCTTCCCGGAATAGAGGGCATTTCACCCTTGTCGTCCTTTACTCCAGGTGCACACCAGGAGGGGCCTCTTCCTTCTTCTTCCTGGACCTTCATCCCCATCAGGCTGGGCACAGCCCTTCTTCCTCTGTGCCTGCTGCCTCCACGCTGGCGCTGGGGTGAGGAAAGTGACCCTCTTTACATGCGTGACTCGTCCCAGTGTGGACTGTCTTTTGAATCTCTTTAAATGGGCTAAAATTAAATGATATAATCAAGAGAAGCATGCTGTGCTCTGCCTGGGACAGGCGCAGCAGAGAGCCTTGATATCCTTCCCTCACCACAGGGTGTTTCTGTGGCTGTCTTAGCCATGGGTGTATAAAGCATACAGGAGCAGTTCAGCTTGTAACTCATCCTTGGACCCGCTAGGGCCTGGCTTGGCTTGTCCTTTCCCTTTCTTTTGTATGCACGTTTCTACAAATCAGAGGAAAACAAAACAAAGCAAAAACGAAACCCACAGCACTTTCTATATGGAAATAGGCTTTACAGCGACCTTGCTGTTCTGGCCTTTTGAAAACAATATCCCATTTTGTCTGAGGACGCCTTCTGAACCCACCAATCACCAGTCTGAAGTCTGCTTCCAGCCCTCCCATGCTTGCTTTTAGGATTCCACCCCGAGGTCTGGGTCTGAGCTTCCTTTTGTCAGACCCATGAGCTCAGGCTGTCTGGGCTGCTCCCCACCCCTGGGAGATAGATTACATCCATTGTTCTTGAGGCCTCCTGGCACAGCTGACGGCAGGGTTAGGCAGGGTTAGGTAGAGGCCCAGGCTCCCCAGAGGCACTGGTTTGCATTCACTTGGCCTCTGGAATTGATACGTTAATAAAAATCCCTGGTGCCCAGCCCCTCTTACGCACGTATGCAGATTTATTGTGTGGGTCTGTCTGCCTGAGTGTCTAACTTATTAAAGACAACAAAATGGGTTCTTTCTCATCCATTATTCGAGGAGAATAATAAGTCTCTGTCAGATTAGCTTCTTGGGACTCAAAGCTGAATAGTAGCTGTCTGTGGAGCTCTTGGGCCAAGAACTCACCTCCTCCTGAAGCCGAAAAATGTATTCTGAAGATTTAAAATACTTTACTGTTCAGTCCTGGCAGAAATCAAGCGGCTAGAGACCCTCAGTCACATGGGGCTGTGTTCTTCTCTGTGTGGGGCACATTGCACAGAGGAGCATGGTCCCTTGAGCTTGCTGGCCTCTGCACCTGCCCTCCCAGGGCTGGGCTACAGCCAGAATTGCCAGGCTTTTTAAGATCAAGCCACTGAGGATGGGGCGGAAGCCAGAGCCAAAGGAGGCCCCTGGGACCTTCTTTTCATATCATCTGTCTCTTGGGAAAATCCTGGGGTAAGGGTTGTTCTCCCAAATACAAATGTGGGCTAGAGCCCTAATCCCAGGCCTCAGGATGGGGCTATATTTGGTGACAGGGTCTGTGCAGAAGAAATTTAGTTGCAATGAGGTCATCAAAGTGGCTCTAAGCCATGTGACTGGTGTCCTTATAAAAGGGGGAACTTAGACACTGAGACATACTCTTAGAGGGAGTGATGAGAAGATACGGTAATTAGGCAGCCACCTGCAGGCTTAGGGACAGGGGCCTGGAGAAGACATCTCAGCCGCCAGAGGAACCAGCCCTGTGACCCCTAGGCCTTGGCTGTCCAGAGCTATGAAAGATAAACTTCTGCTGTTTGAACCTCCCAGATTGGGGTCCTTTTAGGGCAGCCCCAGATTCAAGTAATATCTTCTGGATTATAAATTAACTTCAAGACATGAACCATGTAGTTATACTATTTGGCATGACTACAGCCTCTCCTAGTTGAACCCAAACTAAATACTTTACTGTTAGACCTTTGTCTGGGGCTTTGCTCTAGCACATCCTCTGGGCAGGCTGGAGCTCTGAGCGGCTTTGAGTTCAGGTCCTGGGGAGCATGCCTCTCTCTACTGTAGAAATCACTCGGCTTTGGCTGAGGTTCTGCCGGAAAGTTGGGTGCTAGTTTTACCTGCCTCTGGTGCCCTGTCCAGATCCGTTCACTGGATCAGGTCCTTGGTTTCTGCTGTGACCTTTAGGATACAGGCCTCTGATGTCATGACCACTCATTCCCTGGGATCACTGCAGGTGATCCATAAACTGAAAATTAGAATATAATCCCACTGGGAGGCTTTTCATGATGACTTAGTTCAGAGGTTAAGATAAACACATTCTCAGTTGTCCCATGTTCTTTAAAAATAGACTGGGAATTGGGGGTGTTAGTGGCTATGTCTCCGTTCCCACAGTGTTATAGGTTGTGTAGTTACACAGAGCCTCCTCTGTGGGGCTGGTAGTACTCTCCCAGCTATGGGCAGAGCATGGCTTTGTGAGGCCTGAAGTTTGTCTATGAAACACCATTTCTGAGGGGCAGAGGGTTTATAACCCCACATCAAATTCCACCAGAAGGGATAGGTTATATATAGGTCATGCAGAAGAACATTCTTGTCTATCACAAGGCCTGAGGAGATGACTTACTTGGTAAAGTACTTGCTATACAAGCATGAGAAGCCGAATGTAGTCCCCAGAACCCATATGAAAAGGCTAAGCATGGTGGCACATCCTTTTAATTGCTTTTTTAAAATTGGTAATCCTTTTAATTGTTGGGGTCTACTGGCCAGCTGGACAGCTCCAAGTCAACAAGAGACCCTGTCTCAAAGAATTAGGTAGAAGGATGTGAAGTTGATCTTTGGCCTCTGTACACACACATGCACACAAACATGTGCACACATGTATACACACCAAGGAAGCTGTGTCAAAGTGTAGACAAGGCCCATTAGAACAAGGATGCCCTGCTGAATGGAAGGTCTGTGTTGGGTGAGAGGGCACCAACTGCTGGTTGGGGCAAGGAGTGCTAGCTTAGTGCCTGGGGGTAACATGTGCGTGCATGGGTGTGACAGTGTGAGTAACCACAGAGATGGATGTGATTGTTTTCTGTGGAGGGTTGGCTATTGACTTGGATTGCAAGGAGGCCTACCACATCTTGGGTGGTGTGTGTGACCCAGGGAGTGAGGCCGGAGAGTGGAAGGAAGGACTGGCAGGGGCCTGGCTCTGGAGTAATAGAGAGAAGGACGGTGTGTGTAACAGCTCCCTTCACTGTATCTGTTTTCCTGCCCATATTGGGCAGCTCCCAGTGGTTGCAGGGTGAGACCTGCCAAGGTGTCCAGGTCATTTTTCTTGCAGACAGGTTGTGAACCAGTGTCTGCAGGCCCCATCCCGTCTCTTCCAAGAAGGCTTTGGTTTGCCACTGCTTACAGATGAAGGTGGAATGCCATCAGCCTGTTGGCAAGCCCGTGGGCAGGGTGGATTGTTACATGGGTGAGAACAGAAGGATAAGGAGGACCTTCAGCCTCTGGAGGCTGTGCTGTCTCCTGCAGGTGTCTGACGAGCCACAGGGCAGGCCTGTGAGGTTGGCCAGGGGCCTCCTCTGCCATGGCTGCTGAGTGGCTGAAGCGGAGCATCCAGAGCAGCACCTGCTAGTGTCCCTCTGACATCATGTGGTCTGGAAAGGTCCTGCCGCCCACTGCCCTGAGCTGTCTCCCGTGAGCTCTTGACTCAGGAGTTACCCATAGTCTATCAACCAGTTGCTCTTCTCTCTGCATTTATTGTTGCTTGATTTTCCATCTTTGAGGCCAAAATGTTCAGTGCTCCTTGGAGCTCACTAGAAGCATCAGAAAAAGGCAGCATTCAGGAATTAGTGAGCCCAGGGATATGGGAATTTCCCTGGTTACTTCATATCTTTAGCTCTTGCTCTGCCTCCCTGCAGTCTGAAGAAGTCAGTTGGGATGTAATCTCGTTCAAATGCACCAGGCTTTCCTGATAAGGGAGAGGGAGACCATTCTATTTCTTGATTGGTCCCTGAGGGGCACATCTAGGATATGGGGTACTGTGACTTCAGGATGCCACCCTGCCCAGTGTCTTTCTGGTTCCCACTAGGCCAGCAGTTCTCAATCTATGGGTTGTGACTCTTTGCGGGTTGAATGACCTTTTCACAGGGATCACCTAAGACCACTAGAAAACACAGATATTTGTTTACATTATGATTCATAACAGTAGCAAAATTAGTTATGAAGTAGCAACAAAATAATTTTATGGTTGGAGGTTGCTACAACATGAAGAATTGTATTAAAGGGCTATAACATTAGGCAGGTTGAGAACCACTGGCCTAGGCAGACTGCTCTTTGATGTAATGAACTTCTGGTCATGGGCAGAGTGTGGCCAAATGTATCAGTCTAAGAAGAAGCAGTGAGTCCACCCACTTACCTGTAGGCAGGCTGGCTCCCTTCCCTTCTAGTTACTCCTGAACAGGCTGTGCATTGGGCTGGGTGGCTCTTGGGGGATCCCTAATTGTTAAAGCTAACTCTTGGCTCTGGAAAGATGGCTGACCTTTCAAAGTGACTTTCGAGAGACACAGGGGAGACTGCCTGTGGATGTCTTTGGAATCCAGTGATCACCCCCATCAGGTATCCTTTGTGTCCCAGGACCACCACTACTCCTAATGGTTCTCCCTCACTTCCTTCCACCAGTGTTCATATCACAGCAAGGAGCGCTCCTCCTGGTGTTAGGTTTCTGCCATGGGAGTCGCAGCACCTGGTGTTACTGCCATGCGGTACATGTTAGACATGGCACCTGGAGGTTGTGGGAAGTCCTGTGTGATGACTGTTAGCCCTCATCTGGATTTGGCTGCAAGAACGCAAGCTCAGGGAAGAGTCAAGGTGTCCAGGACCACACAGCACAGCTTAGACCGTCCGACAGCTCGAGGGCAGAATGAAGAGTGTCTCTGGCCTCGTCCTCCTGGCTGGTCATATGAGAGATGGCGTCTATACATAAGGACTGTTGTCGGCCTCTATGCACACCCACTCTCCTGGGTCTGCCGTGTTTACAGGAGAGTGTAGTGCCCAGAGTGGGGCTGCTGGCTTAAGCTGTGGGGATGCCACTGGCCTTCACTCCAGGCAGGCTGTTTAACAGTCTAGGACCTGCTCCTGCTTGTGGAGCAGCTGTGGTTGATGACTTCCTGCACAGTTTCATGTCACACCCATGTCCAGTTATCTGTTCCACCCAGCAAACCACCCTAGATGTGGGTAGTTGGGTTTCCTTCCTAGCCTTGTGGTTGGTAGTGCCATCTTCTCCTCATCCAAGATAGCCACAACACATCTAAGCACTCTCCAGCTCTTGTGTGGGTCTCACAGCTCTCCACGTGGCAGCTTAGTCTGGTGTAGTTGCCAGAGTGCCCTCGAGGCCTCATGCAGCTTCTCACAGCAGCTGTCGATGGAGGAAGGGCAAAGCAGCATGGCCATTTCTAACCCACTGCAGCCCATTGCTCCACACCAGTGTTCTTCATGACATTTCAGGATTTAGTGCCAGACCTCAGATCCTGGGCAGGAGACTTCTGGCTTCATTTGAGCAGTAGACTGTGGGTCTGTGACTTCAGCTCTGTGGGTTTTGTCAGCGTCCCCTACTACCGTCATATGTGCCATCTTCATTCCTCCAGTGTCACCGTAGATGGAAAACATGACTCCTGTGGCTCTGGGCCTGGGGCAGGATTTGAGTTCACTTCAAAGCTGAGTGCAGTCACCCCTGGTGCCTCATAAGGATCAGGCATGATAATGTGTGGCCACAGAGGTGGCTTTCAAGACAGGCATGAGTAGGTCACAGAGTTCCAGAGATGCTGAGAATAATGAAGAAGACGGGCAGGACCCTGTGCTGCCAGGACAGCTGTGGCCCAGGCTATGGCCAGCATGTGCTGGGGGACTGACCATGCATCTGGTCTGCCAGTCAATCCTAGACTGTCCCTGTGATGTGAACAGAGCTGGCACCCTGGCCTGGGCAGCCTTGATTTCAATGTATACTTGTTTGCCCTCAGTTCTGTTATTTGGGTCTCAGTTTTCTCCTTTTTTGAATGGGATGCTGGTGCTGCTCCACAGGCATGATAAAGATCACGCACTGACTAAAGGGCACCGAGAGCTTGATAGTTTCAGCAGGTGGGATGTTCACAGGAAGCAGCTTCAGGGAGGAGTGTTGTCATTCTCACCGAAACATGGTGGGAGCATCTGGCTCTCTGTGCACATGACCAGCCTCCTGTGAAGACATCAGCATCCAGTATTCCCCTCACACTTAGTCCAGCAATGACTGTGTGCTCACAGGGCATCAGCACCCAGCATTTCTAAGGCTTAGTTTGGCAATGGCCATGAGCTCATAGTAATGACTATGTTCTCACAAGGCTACTTTGGCCTCTCCTTAGCCAGTTTTCCGAAGAAAACAGAATTATGGATATGCTGTTTACCAAAAAGACATAGAGACAAGCCCAGCATTGCTGAAGTTCAGGCTACAGGGCTGTCTCTGGATACTTACGTGAATTCCTAGGGACCTTTGGATTCTGGGCTACTGTGTGGACTACATCTGAGGAGCAGAGGCTGGGCTCACAGCATCTCCGGAAACAGCTCTCCAGCCCGGTACTGTTGGCAACCTTAGGCCAGGTCTGGCCAGGACCTGACCAGCTCGTCTGTTGCTTTAGTAATGCTGAGCACTATGTAGATTCATAATTCCACCTGTAACATATTTGGGCTGGATTTAAAAATTATTCATGAGAATAATTTAAGAACATGAAAGAAAGTTGGAGAAGTGGAAACACCACCCAGCATTCTCAGCCAACATGAGCTTTTCTACTTCCCTGCGTCTCATTCCAGGCTAGTCCATATGGATGCGTATTTTTAGATAGTTGTTTTATTGTGTACATAAAATTTGGTCTCCTGCTTAACATAAGCATTTTGCATATTTGATGTGGTCTTTATCATTATAATTTTTAATGAATCCATAATATCATCTTAAGGGGCTGTAACATAAATTAACTGCTTAGTGGAGAATATTTTAAGTTTCTTCTCTACTTGTATAAGTAATACTGTAGTATTTGTGCGTAGAACGTGTTCCTTATTTGGGATTAGTTCATGGTGATAACTCTGCAGAAGCCCTTGAGTAGACCTCAGGGGGAGTGAGGTCCTGTCTCAGAGCTGCATCTGTCTTTAGGGTTGGGGTTCACTGGTCACTCTCTTAGGAGACATGTGAACACTGCAGAGTAACCGCAAGGAGAGCTTGGCACTCTGAGAGGCCAGCCTTTGGATCAGACGTGGTAGATCCTGCTCCCACTGATTACATTTTATCAGCCACCTTTCACCACGTGTGCTTCCTCATCAGGGAAAGGAGGCCCGCAAACCACAGCCCACTGTGAAGGAAGACTTTGTATTTAGTCAAAGGAAGACCGGACTGGGTGAAGAAAATAGCTGTGTTAGCTGAGGTTGATCAGAAGTTAAGTGTTCAGGTTTCATATACTGAAGCCCCTCCATGGCAAGCCCCTCCCACAGCCTCCCTGAGGTGTCCTGGTCTTTTTCTTAGTGTAGGCAGTCCTTGCTGTGTAGGGCCTGCCTCACACCTGCTTCTGCTCCTCTGCTGCACTCCCTGTCTTTCTGAAAGACTCCCGAGGTTACCCTCTTTCTGCTGGGAGTGTTTTTCACACGTCTCCTCTCAGTCCTCCACCTGGCTGCAAAACATCATGGATGTTCATAGCAGACATGTCCAAGTATACATGCACCTTCTCCCCCTTTTAGCTGTGACCTGCTGGAGTATGCTGGCTCTGCTCTGTCTCCGTGAGCAGAGTTGGGATGGCCCCTCCGCTCTCCTGACTGCGCACTTCTGTATTCCAGAATCTAGATAGAAGTGATGTTTCCATGGGGAAAGCACAAGGTCCTCTGAAGAGGGCACTCTTCTGAAGGACCGGCTGGGTCCAGCTTGGAACTAGTGGGCATTTGCAAATACCCGTCCTTTCTACTCATGTTGGGATGGCCTCCCTGGACTTTACTGTGGGTGTCTGGTCCATGGTGATTTGTGAGGAACAAGGAGACAACCTGTGTTCATGTTTCTAACCTCTGGCCCCCAGGGCTCCTAGCTCTTCCCCTGAGTCTCACTTTTCCCCTCAGAGATAATCTGCAACCGGTTTTGGTTTGGGTCACAGAACTAGCCAGGGTGTAGAAGCCAGGCCCACTCAAGGTGTGGCATGGATGGTGGTGCCTACTGGAGCAAGGCGGCATTGCATCGTGGTCACATAGGACCTGATCAGCCAAGAGACAGTGGGACTGCCTGTGGATGTTTGAGGCTGACACGGACAGACAGAATCCTGGTGGTGAATAAGGCAGGAAGCAGCATGGTGTGAATGTGCAGGTAGTGGTGTGTAAGGCCATTGTCACGCCAACAGGAGAGACCCTGTCTCCTGCTCTGTTGCACTCTGCTGCTACCCTCACCCTTGGCTGTACCCTGTGAGGTACTGTCTGACTGCTGGGCCTTTCCACCACGGTCCTGTCGTCTGTCTGGAAGTTTTACTTTATTTTAAGACGTGATTGACTAATATGAGTCACAGGGGGAAACATTTGCTAAAATTCCTCCTTTTTATGTGGAAGACATTTTTCTAGTCAAGCTTCTGACATGTGTCACATCTGTAATGTAAGAGGATCTGCTTTGGCTGAAGTTGGAAGCCCAGAGCAAGCAGAATGGAGCCTGAGAAATGGCTGTCCATACTGCTATATATGCAGAATTTCCATTTACAAGAAGAGAATGGCCGGGCGATGGTGGCATACGCCTTTAATCCCAGCACTCGGGAGGCAGAGCCAGGCAGATCTCTTGTGAGTTGGAGGCCAGCCTAGGCTACAGAGTGAGTTCCAGGAAAGATGCAAAGCTACACAGAGAAACCCTGCCTTGAAAAACCAAAAAAGAAAAAAGAAGAGAATGGATGCCTAGCCCAAGTCACGCCCAGCTCACCCATGGACTCCATTACCTTATCCTAGGGCCACTGCCCTGCCTGCAGAGACAGGACGGCAAATTGACTTGGTTCCCAGACTCTTAGTCAGAATCCAGAGTGAGGTCACACTGCATGTGAACCACTTACCTGTACTGTCCTCCCACTGTCCTCTTGTGGATGTCATTGCCATGGTTGGGGGAAACCAGTTGCTCTTTTTAGAAAGGGCCACAACGTGAAATAGATCACTCCTAGGCCTCACCCTTAGTATCTCCTGAGACTGGCTGATCTGTCTTATAGTACGTTGAGTAACTCAGCGTTTTCCCAAGATTTCTGTTTTAGTGTCTTTGAAGGGGAGTGTGAATAAGATTGCGCTAAACTGATACTGGTCTAAGAGCCACTTTCTCTTTACGTAAATTCCCACATACTCCCCATTCAATTCTTGCATTCATAGGATGCCAATATGGGTATTTTATTCATTAAAGCTCTTGCTTTATTCTATTGTTGGTGCCCAAATCCACACTCAGGTATGATGACTCATGAGGGATGTGTATTTGGACACAGGGTGTGAGGTCATGCTTTCCTTTTGTTTCTAACCCCGACCCCCTGGGCTCCTTCCCTCAGAGATGCTCTTTAAGTCACACAGTCCACAGAACTGCCCAGACAAGGACCATGTTACAGGACCCAGGCCATGACAAGGAATCGTGTAGTTGGTGGCTCCTACTGGGAGCAAGGTGGCATTGCAACATGGCCCTGTGGCACCTTATCCTCACGTGGCCAAGACACCACATCTAACCCTGGCCCTCTTAGGCTCCTCTTACACTTCCTTCTGTGTTTTTTGCATTTATTTATGAGTCCTGATCAAAGATTTTGTGGAATGTCCCTCATGCTGTCTGGTGTTTTTTCTCATGGGGTCATATACTTGGGAGAGAAGACTATAGAAATAAAGTGTACGTCCTTTTAAAAACAAATCAATGAGGAAAGGAGGAAGTGTAGTGCTGTAATAGCCTGCCTAGGCACTGCACAAGGAGCAAAGGCGTCCTCACGTGGAGGGAGCCAGGCAGGGTCTTCAGGGTGGTCTGGGTGGCATCAGGCCTTGCAGTCACTGAGCCCATCAGAATGTCATTTATGGAGAAAGGGTAGAGTCATGCTTAATTTCTGTGTTAGGTATTTTAGGAAACTGAGGCTCAAGGATGTAGCCAGAGTTGCCTGAGGTGACAGACCAGTACAAGTCCGATCTTCCCCAGTGTGTCTCAGATGCCCTTGGCTTATTGGACCTGGAAGACTGGGATGCTGGCAGCCATTGCTCTTGCATGTGGCTGAGAACATTTAGATAAAAGAGCTCTGAGCATCTGTGTGGTGAGCACCCAGGGTACCATGCCAGATTTTGAGTATGGGAGAAAGGTTACATGGTGGAGCACTGGTTACAATACTCCAGAGGATTAGTGCCTGTGTTACTCCTCAGCACCTTTTCTATGAGCACACAGTAAAATAAATGCACAGATAACCTTTGACATGATGTGTCTATTGTTTGTGGTTAACTGAGTGTATGTATATAAAGCACACTAGTTTAGACCTCACAGTAGAACCTTGTCCTCTGCCCATCTGAGCAGGACAGAGCTCTACAAGCTGGTCGGTACAGTGGGCATAAGGGTGAAGCAGCATCTCAAGGCTGCCTGGGACCACTCAGACCCCACCTGGTCCCACCCTCAAGGTGTGATTGACTAGGACCAGCCATTGGGACTAAGTTTAAGAACTTGGTTTTTCATCTCCCTTCCACTCCTGATTCTTACACTTTCATGTCTTTTGGCTGTTAGCTGAGTGAAGGTTCTAGGGATATCACTGTGGGCTGGGAAGTTTGTTGTGGGCTCTTACTGTTCCTCAGATGTGTCCCAATGTCATTCCTACATGGTGGGACCAGAAGAGTCACTACTTACCATTCTGTGTGGTGCAAAACAGCTTCCGAGATGGAGGAGGGATCTGTTAAGCATGATTATGAGGCTAGGCTGCCTCTGAACAACAGTGATGGTTAGGAGGGCTGCCCCTTTTCTTCAGCCCAGCCCATGCTCCCTTTCACTTACAAGCAAAGCTCAGTCTGCTTTCTAAGGCAGAGGGATCAGTGTGTGCTGAGATTGTGTTGGGAAACCTGTAATGTACAATGTGATCCTCCTGCCCAGGGGTCTCTCCCACTCTGTGGGCCCCCTTTCTCAGTGGATGAGAAGTACATTGTCCATTTGGTTGGTTGGTTTGGTGCACTCTTGAGAGGTTGTAGAAACTTTAGGAGATGGTGAAGTGCATCTCTACAGTGCAGCCCTGGGGAAGACAACCCAGCCTTTGTTTCTGTCCTGTGTCTGCTCTCTGGGGAGACGTGAGCAGGCAGCCTTCTGTTCTTATCACCCCTAGTCACAAGCTGTCCCAGCCATGCCTTCCCTGCTGTGATGGACTGTATCCACTAAAACTGTGAGCCGAATCTGCCCTCTCTCCCTGAGTTGCTGCTTATTGGGTGTTTGGTGACAACAAGAGAAATGGCTGGCAGTGACAGTGAGGCCGTGACACAGTGGGCAGCAGGTGCCTCATCCTGTCCGGGAGAACCTGTGGGGG
The DNA here is from genome assembly GCF_007827085.1 of Peromyscus californicus insignis. Classification (NCBI taxonomy): domain Eukaryota; kingdom Metazoa; phylum Chordata; class Mammalia; order Rodentia; family Cricetidae; genus Peromyscus; species Peromyscus californicus. The sequence goes on along the minus strand of NW_026294606.1, from coordinate 86,017,964 downwards.
TTTTCTGCCCCACCATTGTAGAACACCCACCCCAAGGAATCAGAAACGGCCAGCAGTCCCCGAGTCCCTCTGGGTGCCTTGGTAGAACTGCTTGCCTGTGGGAGGTATGGTCTAGCTGGGAGCTGGTCTGCCCTGAGAACCTGGTTCTGGCTGAACGGTACCTCAGTGGGTTTGGAGCGTCTCAGTTTGGAGAGATGGGCTCCAAGTCCGAGTAAGCGCCTCTGTCAGGTTCTGGAGACCTAGCTTTTCATAAACGCAAGTCTGAGTAAGCGCCTCTTTCAGGTTCTGGAGACCTAGCTTTTTATAAACGCAAGTGTGAGTAAGCGCCTCTTTGAGGTTCTGGAAACCTAGCTTTTCATAAACGCAAGTGTTGCTGTTCTGATCAGCCTTGATCAAGTCCAAGTAAGCGCCTCTGTCAGATTCTGGAAAGCTAGCTTTTTATAAACGCAAGTGTTGCTGTTCTGATCAGCCTTGGCGACAACTACTAAGTAGTCTCTAAATGATGCTGACAGGTGACACTGAGGAACCCGACATTCAGAGTATTTTGGGGACTTGTTCTGTGCCTGGCCATATGGTCTAGTAGCTGAAAGGATTTAACATTGACAAAATATGTTTCAGGAGGGGAGATTTACAACAGCCTGTTTATTTTCTCTTTTCTTCCAGAGGAATATTTTTATGCCTGTTACAAACATGGCACAAACCATGTGGTTACTGCTCCCACCTCATGGGCATATACCCACCGCTATGCAGACTCTGTCTTCCTTCCTCATAGCAGGAGAAGCACAGTGCCTGGTCCCGAGCCTGGACACAAGCACCCCGAGCACAAGGCTTCACCACATGGTGGCATTAGGACACTCACATTTGAACAGTGCTGCTGGTCTAGCTGTGTTGTTAACACCTTAGATGTGGGGAGCCCTAAAGTGATCACGGCAGACCCAGTGAGGGTGGAGCATGCTAGAGCTACCGTCATCACCAGGTATTCACCACACTGCCACGAGCACACAAAAGGGATGTGAACAGTTCTTGTGATCACAGAGGACCTGGAGGTCTTGCATGCTAGTGTGAAAGGCCACCAGTGACAGCAAACCTGGGCCACAGGGGCTTGTGGTAGCTCACCCAGCCTCCCAGTTTTGAAGTTCAGTGCTGGTGAGGTCCTGCTATCACTGGCTGGGCCCTGCCTAGAACTCCAGGCTTGGGCTCAGGCCTAAGCCAGAACTCTCACCTCAGCATGGTTTTGTCCTGCTTCTCTGTCAGGACTGACCCTTCCTGCTCTACTCTCACCCACCTGTGATCTCTGCTTGAGGGGAGCGTGGATGATATATATGTGTCCCTGAACTCCACCTGTTTTCCAGATCCTCCTTCAGGGCTTCATAGGCGCCTTGCTCCCAGACGGGAGCCACCTGCCTCACTCACTAGTCCAGGGTGTCCAGTTGGACTCCTGGTGCCACCTCTGATCTCTTTTCCCCTAGTGGGACTTAACTTTCATCTCTCTGTCCTAGACTTCCTTGTCCAGTGTGACCTTTCTTTATGCTGCACCTGTGTCTTGGCTACTTGGGCTGGCCTCTTCCAAGAAGAGTTTTTAGACCAACCTCAAGACACCTTGTGAGCCTTGTCGTCTGCTTCGTGTTGGGGGCTGCCACGATGCCTGACCCCCATCCTTTCCCCTCTCTTCCCTCAGGTTTCCCTGAGGCCTTCCTCTGTACGTGGGCGCAGTCTCTCCCAGAGCCCTTCTAGAGTGCCTGCTGGTTCTCTGCTCTTGCCCAAGTTCATACAGCCTGGGGATGCCACTTGTGCCTGCTGCACCCACAACCCTGGTAGGCTCGAAGGAGAGAGGACAGAAGTGCCCGGGAGTCTCAGCTAGTGAGCCTGTCACTGTGGCCATGTGTGTTCTGAGATGTGGCTTCATAAGCCACATCCCGTCACTGCAGTGGGTTAGTGGGCGGAGCGGGAAGCCACTTCCTTTAGAAGGTGGTACAGTAGATGCCCTGCCTGGACTCCAGCCCTCGGGCTCTGGGTTCAGAGTGTGCTTCAGCTTGGTCTTTGACAATAGGGTTGGTGATGGTTGTGTTGGCAGTATTGTCCATGCTTGCATAGACGGTCCCTTTCCAGGGCAGCAGCCCAGGCTGGGACTCTTCCTGCTCCTTCCCACCCTCCTCTTTCTCCTTCTCACTGTTGGGGATTTTGAGTGGAAGTCCTCTACAAAGCAGTCCTGTTTGACCCTCAGAAAAGTATTTTTGAGTTTTAATGACATACTCAGAATGAGCCCCTGGTGACTTGCTTAACTGGAGGGTTAGGGTTTGGGGCAGCTTCTTAGCAGCTGGGTGACCTCTGTAATTGCTTAAAATCTCCAACCATATGAGTAAGGCAGGAATGACTGCCTGTTTGTTGTTGGCTGAGCAGTGGCTGGTACATGATGGATATTCCCTGACAGTGCACAGCCTTAGTAATCTTTCCCTCTGCTCAGGTCCACCCCCCCCACCCAGGTCCTTGAGCTATCTCATCGTTCATACTCACCGTGGCCTTGCACTACCACCACCTCCAGAATTAGGGTTATGGTAGACACAGTAGATGGGGAAGTTGGGGGCTAGGTGGGGAGAAAGTATATTTTGGAAAAAAAATGCTGATAGTTGACCTGGGTGTGTTGATTATGTGACAGCCGTAGACTAGGACTTGATTGGAACCACCAGCTCCAGAGACGGCATCAGCATTCAATTTTATTCAAGGTGAAATAGCTTGATCCAGTAGCCAGAGTATTTGAGAGGTCGGGTGCCCTGGTGGGAGGGAAGTATTATTAGTCACAAAATCTGACAAACCAGCTATGAAATAGAACTGGGCGCTTAATTAGAAGATGGCACTGTGCAGCCCCGCAGGGCCGTAGCTGGCTGGTCTAGCGCTAATGGTTCCCTTTACTGTGAAGCACAGTCGGCTGCGTCTTTAGGGTCACTGCATAATCCTCGCCAGTGGTGGGTTGAAAGTTTATTTATAATTCAATAATCAAAAGAGCTGATTACAAGCGTTGTTTTAGAACCTTCTGGCTGCAAGAAAATTTGTAAATAGTGTCCAGATGAATGTTAAAACATCTGTTGCTATGTGGAGCAAAAAGTGCCAGGAGTCAGTGAGGTTGAGAAGCTTCATGCTAGGTGGCCAGTTCAGGACATGATTTAGACCGAGGTGGTCAGTGTGTCCTTGTCCCCCCTCCTCCCACCCCTGAGTGCCCTTCCTGTGATAAACCCAACCATATCACTGTACTGCAGAAGCCATGGGAGGAAGGAAAGGCGACAGAGAGAGGAGGGGCTGAGGACAGGACGACGTCCCTTAGATGCAGATTATGGGCAGGGCAGGTAACATTTGGAGGGCCCAAGGACGTCTTTCTTAGAGCCAGCACAGCAGAGCAAGCGCACACGGCAGCCTAGTCCAAGGAATGTCACTACATGGAGAGCAGGCTGGGCTGCCAGCGGGGTTCCCAGTGCCCGGCATCTTCATCTGCTCTAGAAGTGCCCTTCCACAAGGGAAGTTTCCTATTTGGGTTATGCACAGAAACACTTTTTATTCTCAGAAATCAGATTGAAGTGGGTGGAAAATGCATTAAGCTATGTGGCTGTGGAGCTGTTATTTAGTTTGATTTAATGTTGATAAATGACAGCCAATTGTTTGCCCATATGGGTGGGATAAATTCTACCAGAGCTTATGTCTTGCTCTGTAGGCTGGCTCCCTGGCAGTCTCCTGTGAGCTCCTGTGATAAACCCAACCATATCACTTTACTATCAGTAGGATTAATGTGCCCTCTGACATATTAGGATCTTAGAGGGCCCAAACCTCGGAGATTTCCCAGAGCCTACCTTGGTTCCATAACTCAACCACCATGATAACGATGACAATGCCGTGCTCAGTACATAGTTGCTGTGGTCCTCACCACAGAGCCTGGGATTCCAGAATTCCGAGTGATCTTTCCATTGGTGTGCAGTCAGGCCGCAGCCCGAGGGAAGTGCAAGTGTGTTTCTGCAGAGATTGTCCCCTGCTTTCTCCCTAGAGTGTAGTCTGGACTTCTGGGTGGTCATGAAGATTGTCCTATGCTGGGGCCCTCCCTGCTCGTTGCTGAGCCCCCCAGGGTGGTGGCATCATGAGACACAGCCTTTGAAGTGGGTGAAGGTGAGCCAGCAGAGACCGACAGCTCACTCAGTGTCTTTGTTTCCCCAGGATGACTGGAATGACATCGACTCCATTAAAAAGAAAGACCTTCACCACAGCAATGGAGATGAGAAAGCACAAAGTGTGGAGACCCTCCCCCCAGGTACTGTATCTGGGCCGGGGCCAACCTTTCGTGGCCCTCCTAACTGTGAATGGACTGAGCGCAGTGCTAGGAGCAGTGGCTCGGAGCAGAGACTGAGTTCCTTAAGCTACTGGATGCTGCCCGAGAGCACACTTTTGATTTTCTTGTCAGGACATTGGTGAGTGGGCAGCAGAATGTATTGAAAGAGAAAGAGTCAAGTATAAACACAGGACCTGAAGTCTTAGTTCATGAAAAAAATTTTAAATAGACTTAATTTTTTCTTAAGGAGTTTTAGGTTCATAGCAAAATTGTCAAAAGATCGAGAATGTTCCCATGCCATGTATTCACCTCCCCGCTTCCCATCTATATTCTCACCAGATTGGGACACTGGGAACAAGCCATGACCTACATTAACCCAGGGTCACCACCAAAGTCCACAATGAGGGTCATTCTTGGTGGTAGGGCACATTCTGTGAGTTTTTTTTTTTAAGATGTGTGTGTGTGTGTGTGTGTGTGTGTGTGTGTGTGTGTGTGCGCGCGCGTGCGTGTGCGTGCCACATGCACACATGGGGAAGGAATGACGTGCATGTGCAATGGTCAGAAGAGGATGTTGGGTGTCCTGTCACTCTCAACCTGTTCTTTTGAGGCAGGGTCTTTTCTCAGCAAGCCCCAGTGATTGCCCAGTCTCTGCCCTCCTTGGAGCTGGAGGTCCTGGTATACATTACATACCTAACGTGTGTGGGTCCTCATGATTGCCCAAGTGCTCTTATCCACTTGAGCCATCTCTCTTTGAGTTCTATCAGATGTGTGACAGACCCATTGAATGTCAGAGTAGAGTGACTGTCCTGGAAACTGCCTATGCTCTGCCTGCTCTCCTCTCCTCTCCCCACCCCTGCCAAGTCCCAGATCTCCTTAGTGTTTTTCAGCATTACCTTTTCTGGGGTGGCATATGATTGGATCAGAGTCTACACTGGTGTCTTTACTTACTAATACACACAAGTTCCTTCATGTCTTCTCATGGCTTGATAGCTGATTTTTTTCTTTTCTTTAGGTTTATCTCCCCCCCCCCCCGTGTGTGTGTGTGTGTGTGTGTGTGTGTGTGTGTGTGTGTGTGTGTGTGTGTGTATGCCTGTAGAGGTCCTTTGTCTTGTAAGCCACTGGATGTGGGTTCTGAGAACTCAACTCCAGGCTTCTACAAGAGCAAAAAGCACGCTTAACCACTGAGCCATCTCTCCAGCCCTAACTGGTTAACTTTTAGCATTGAGTAACAGTCCATTGCCTAGATATACCACAGTTTAATTTTGCATTCACTTGCTGAATGGTGTCTTTGTTGCTTCCAAGTTTTGGCAATTGTGAATAAAGCTACTGTATAAATAGTGGTAATGCAAAACACAACTTTTGTCCCAAAGGTGGTTGAGTCTGAGTGAAATGTGAGTGACTGTGGCCTAGGAACATGGATTTGGGTTGCCCTAAGTGACATGTCCTACCATGGAAGAGATTCTGTGAGATTTTATAATTATGGCAAAGAAATGGTCGTGAAACAAGATGTTCACCAAACCCACCAGTCAGGACAGCTGGTAGGCAGTTGCAGCAGATCAAGGAATCTCCTCTCAGGTTTTCCATGCAGTTTTTCAGATACAGGGATTAGTAAGCAGCTGTGATTTTGGCTATGGATCTGGAAATTTTTTGTGTTACTTTCTAGAATTATCTTTATATCTCTGATCCCATTTGAGTTAGTTTTTGTGAGAGATGGAAAGTGCCTGTCTAGACTTCTGGATTGATTTGTTTGTGTCCAGTTGTTGAAGGTTTGCTTTTTCACTGGGCGGTGGTGACGCGTCTTTAATCCCAGCACTCAGGAGGCAGAGACAGGCAGCTCTCTGAGTTTGAGGCCAGCCTGGGCTACAGAACGAGTTCTAGAACAGCCAGAGGTACACAGAAAAACCCTGTCTAAAAAAAAAAAAAAGACATGATGTGACTTTAAGAGCATGGAGGAAAAGGAAGAAGACCTTCAGAGAGAAGAAACTGCCAAGCTGAGGAGCTCCAGTCTAGATCCCAGTGAAGAGGTTACAGAAGGTTTCACTGCCTCCGCTACCATGAAGAAAACCCCAGATCGGGGGGTCTTCATAACAAGCCGCCCACATCCGAAGACTGATAGGTGAATTTGACCAACAGCAAGCAGAGTCATGGCACTGGAACTCTGCTTGGCCCAGAAGATGTGAAGAAACTTAGGCTTATTTATTTAAAGGTCTAGATAAGTTGTCCTAGAGCAGTGGTTCCCAACCTTCCCAATGCTGCAGCCCTTTAATACAGTGCCTCATGGTGTGGGGACCCCAACCAGAAGTTATTTTTGTTGCTACTTCATAACTAATTTTTCTACTGTTAGGAATCATAATGTAAGTATCTATGAAAGAATCATTCAGTACCCAAAGGGGTCATGACCCATAGGTTGTGAACCACTGCTCTAGATTCTAAAAGCTGAAACTTTGCTTGTTGGAGGTTTCAGTATTAGTAAACTACTCTTTCCCCCTCCATTTTACTTTGCTTCCCTGCATTTTGAAGCTGTTTTTTTTTTTTTTCCTGGTCGCCCCACACCAACACTTGTTTGTTAATAGAAGTATTTTAGATATTGGGGATCCAGCATCTATGCATAAAATCAATTTTTCCTTGAAAATTTGTGTTTGTCATTTGAGATGAGTTTTTAGGTATCAGGGATGCAATGTCCATACTTAAGAGCTGCATGTGTTTATAGCAAAACAGTAATGTGCATTTGGATAAACATAAGCCTATTTTCTGACCTTTTTAAATGCAAACTCTTCGCCTTAAATGGTAGAAAATTTAGATTCACAAAATAGAAACAAATCAAAACATTGCTTTGGTGGGATAAAAAAACAGAAAGTTGTGTAGTTTTCTATCCCACACATATGGACGGGTTGACTGGCTCTGAAGTGTTCAATCTGCCCTGCAGTTAAACCCCATTGCAACGGCTGCCTTAAGGTATTTTCATCGTGTGGTTAATCAGTAGCTCCACTTCTCAGTGCTAACAGCCATGCAAAGCACGCTGTGACCTGCCAGCGTCAAAACGTCAGAACGTGTGTATTCAGCTTGTATGTCTGCAGAGCTGATGTGGATGTCAGCCTCAGGAAGGTAAAAAAAAAAGCTGCTACTCCTCAGTAGGCGGGACGCTCAGGTTAGCACCAGATGAGTGTTGTTGCAGGCTGTCAGCGTGGTTTGTTTGCTTCTGTCAAATCTCTACTTCTCTTGTGGAGGACAAGCTTTTCCTTTTCAACGGTGTGTCCATTTTATTAATGTTCGGCAAAAGAATTGATGTTATAAAAATGAAACAGATATATAATTTTTTGAAAAATGATAAAATTACATGTGTAGGTAACCTACTTATATACTGCTATAAAGTATTTTTTGAAGAGAAATTTGCAAAGAAGCTATTACCCACATTAGATGTATATTTAAAGATTTTTTTTTATCCTGGATACCAGAAATATAAAAACAAGTGGGTATATTTAACCATAACATACTGTGATTCATCAAGCAGCACGAACTTTCATTTCTTGAAGTTTATCTGTTAACACGGATTTAAACTGTCACTTGTCTTACCATGTGGGAACGTAAGTTATGGGATCAAATAGAAGGATTTTGAACTAATGCTGACTCAAGTTGTGTTGTCCTGTATCGTCTTCTCAGTGCTGCCAGTCGGGAAGGGAAGCATTCTGTTTACAAATCTGTTTTGAAATGTTTGCCGAAATTTTGGTAGTGTCTTTAATAAAGATGTTTGTCTCCAGCATCCAAAAAGAAAAAAGAAGTGGAAAGAAGTTTACTTTTTCTGTTATCTTTCCTTTGTCAAAAGTCAACCAACTGTGTGTATGTATTTCTTGCTTTTTACTCAGATCAATTGATGTATTTGTGTATTTTACCAAAACCATAATTACTGCAACTTTATAAAAGTCTTCAATTTGGGGCATGTTAGCCCTCTGTGACATTTCTCTCTTTCAGGACAGCACTGGCCCTCCGGGTCTTCTGCTTTCACTTGAAATAGTCTGTTTGTAATGGCCACAAAGCAGCTCACCGAGACTTGAGTGGCACTGCTTGACTCTGGATCAGGCTGAGAGAACTGGCATTTGACAGTCCTAGGTCCCCATCCACAGGCGTGGAGTATACGGCGACCATTTATTCCCTTGTTCTCTAGTGTCTTTCATCAGAGCTTTGTAGTTTTCGTCCTATAGGTGTTTTACCTAGTTGGCTAGATTTCAATGTAAGATTCATTTGGGGAGTGCCAGTGTAGATGGTACTGTGTTTCTGACTTCAGATTCCACTTGTTCGTTGCTGATAGACAGCGATGCAGCCTTTTCTCAATCAGTCTCATGTCTCAGTCCTGCTAAAATTGCTTCCGGACACTTTGTTTTGGTTTCTTTCATACCTTATACATAGATAAGCATGGCATGTGCAAAGATTTTTTTTTCCTTTCCTATACATTTAGTTTTTATTCCCGTTTCCTGTCTTTTTGCATTAACTAGGACTTTGGGTGCAGTGTGAAAGGGGATAGTCCTCTTACCGTGTTTCTCATCAGTGAGACAGTTGAGTTTCTCATATTTGAGCTATACATTTGTTTCAGACATTCTTTGTTGACTTAATTTGCTGAGCGTTTCTGTCATGGAGTTGTTGGATTTTGTCAGGGACCCTTTCTGCATCATTTGATATGGTCATGTCTGTGCTTCATTGATTTTTATTTGTCCATCCAACCTTAAATAACCATTGTAAATTTCACCTGTGGAATGGAATTCTTTCTGTACATTCCTGGATTTGATTTGCTAATATTTCGTTGAGGATTTTTGTATATGTTCATGAAAAAAACTGTTCTGTAGTTTCGTTTTCTTCTGTTGTCCTCTGGCTTTGGTGTTGGGCCAGTTCATTCCACTTACTGCCCATAACTGCTAGGCGTCCATCACAGAGCCACCAAACTCCCAGAGCCACTCACTTGCACATTGGAAGCTGCCACAGTCCACACTCCCTGCAGAGGAAGGATGTCCATAGTAAGGCGTCCTCTGCACTCTGACCTACTCCACCAGGATTCTCCTGGGAGCAGGGCTTTCAGAGATCCTGGCCGATTAGCATTGCTTTTGGGTGGTGATGACTGAAGTGAGTGGAGGCAGCATTGGGTGTGGATCCCGCAGTGACTGTGACTGCTTCTGCAGAGGGCTTAGGAGGGAAAATAGACAGCAGGTTAGCCTGGGCTACATAGTGAGACTTTAGCCCCCAAACAAACATGCAAACAAAAAAACATGCACAATTCAGAGAAGAGTTCTTTGAAGATTTGCCCATGAAGATTTGGAGCTGGACATAAACCTTATGAATGTAGAGCAGCTGCTCCTGCTCATTGCTGTTTGAAACTGCTCATTCGATAGCATCAATAATTCTAAACAAATTCTGTGTAGCTCTCCTGTAACATCTGGCAATTCCTTAGATTTATTGATAAGTTACTTTTCATTGCTTTGAATTTCCTGCTTTCTATCCCTAATAATATGTTGTTTTAGGATGCTTTATTTTAAGAGAAGTTTCTCACAGTGCAGTGAAATTCCCGCCATACCAGATACCGAGGAATAATATCACTTGCACCCTTCATTGTGGAAGCAGGCCTGTTTTACTGCAGTCCTGGCTTTGTCCTGGCCTTCGCTTCTGTGCTGGGCACTTGCTAGAGCAGGGGCATCATGAGGGTTTTCTTTCAAGCACAGGAATATTAGGTTCAGTTTGAGTTCAGGGGCTTCATGGGCACAGGTATCTGTCTGTGGATTATTGCATGCCCCCTTTCCCATGCTGTCCCAGGAGAAGGTGGTTCTACTCTAGACAAGCATTCTATCCAGAGTGCTGGCATTTGCTTGAGCTGCCTCTGCTGGAGAGTCCACATCTCTGCAGAACTCGGAGCCCCTGACGTGCAGGCTCCTGTCTCCCCAGACACCTGTGGTGATAGATGGCACACCCGTCTTCAGGAGCATGTGTCAGGTACCCTGTCCTTGCACACAGAAGCCTCTTAAGAGCATGTGCACATGTCTTACAGTGCCTGCTTTCAAATATGCACTAGGCCTGTTGGTTTTGTGAAAACTCATTATAGATTGATGCGATTTTTCTTTCAGGAATGAGGTTTAGTAAAAACAAAACTTTTAAGAAAGAAATCTACATTATTTTAAGTTAAATGTATTGATACAAGTCATGTAAAGTCTGACATATCCTGATTGAAAAGCTCTGTGGCCTTTTCAGGTTCATTTATAGATGAGTTATTAGAAACCTGACATCAGCTTTCCTCTGGCCCTGAGGAGTTCCCTGTCCTGGTCACCCAAGCCCTGAGCTGGGTAGATAGCCTCCCTGGGCTTCTGCCCCTGTGTGCAGCAGGCCTCTGGGTGCTTCTGCCCAAGGGCAGGTGATATGGGAAGTTTCTTGAACTGAACTGGGAACTTAAGAATCACAGTCAGAGGAGTGACTCATGAGCCTCACAGGAGGCTCTGGGATAGAGAGGCCTCTCTGGAGTCCAGCCATGTCTAACTAAATGTTGAGTTGCAGTCCCAAACTCAAGACTGACACCTATTGCAGTCTGAATGTCAGTGACAGTCTGGGAAAGTCATCTGTGAGAAGAGTGAAAGGAGATGTGGGTGGTCAGGAGGCAGGGGGTGACACAGCCTGTAAGCAAAGGTAGGCAGTGGCCAGGACAGAACAGTGTAGGGAAGACAAAGGTGGAGGATGTCATCTTCACAGCACCATCCCTGGGTCCCCTCTTCAGGGCCCACAGAGACTCATCCTTTCTCTCCCAAGGGCATGGTGATCCATGTTCACTGACTCATCCCTCTCCTGACTCTGGGCTGTTGTTTCCATGGCTGCAGGCTGTGGGCTGGGAATGATGGGCAAGGAGCACTCATGCCTCTTCTTGCTGTTAGCCCAGCCCTTCCTCCAGCTTCTGGCCATCTGAGACTGTCCAGTGGTGAATGGTCAGGAGAGGAAGGCCACCCCTTCCCCATCTCCAGTTCCTGGGGATAGCATTAGAAAGAAATATGTAGGTGGCGGTTGTTTTCATCCTGAAGAACCTGAGCTTTGGTTGTAGGCTTCCTGTTTCCTGACTGCCAGTTGGAGGTCTTTCCTGGTCTGCTGCTGCAGGAGAGTGAGTGCCAGTGTGAAGCTGTGCTCTTCCAAGTCAGGCCTAGGATTTGGCCAGTTTTACACTCGGCTTCACCAGGATGAGACAACGGTAGTGGAGCAGTGGTGGCAGGGGTTTGTGACTGGTTGGGTACCTAGAATGCTGTGACCAAAGAAGTCTGGATCCCATCTTAAGGGGGAATGGAAGATTGGAGTAATGCAGGGTCAGTGGGAACCCGCATGAGCCAGTGCTCCTCAGAGGACAGTCTTGAAGGTGGCCTTAGACTGGTTATGCACAATTTCTGGAGAGGCAGGACCTTCAGGACTGCCTGGGCTGCGGGTAAAGACATACCAGCCCAGTCAGTGTGGTCTCAGATAGCTCCTCCTGCCTCTAGGTCACTGTCATACCTCATTTTTATGGCTGGTCTCAACATGCATTGCAACACACAGCTCCACTCATAGGCTATGCTTGAGAGAAGTCCACTCCTAAGCAAACCTGCTGCTGAATGTTTTCATAGCCCTGCCTAGTGAGCCTGCTCCACAGCCAGCTTGGATGTGCTCTGTGGTTCTCACACTGTCTGGATGCTCACTTTATTTTCTTGTCAACTTTGATGATGGAGCTAGCTCCTGCTGCCTCCTGTGAAATGTTATCTCGGGCTTTTCCATCAGTGGGGGAGCAGGGCTGTGACTGGTGACTGAAGCCTTTTCCAACCTATCACAAAATTGATGTTTTGTTTTCTTGGGGTTGTTTTTTGTTGTTGTTTTATTTTTCTGGAACTTGTAATCTCCAAAACTGAAATTTTAAGCTGTTAGGCGTGCAGGTGGCCTGTGACTCTCAGGACTCAGTTCATTGCTCTTTTGTGGGGCTTGTGCTGCCCAGCTCTCAGTTCTCCGCACCTGGCTGCCTGCCTGTCTGTGTGGGCTGGGCTGGACTCAGGCAGCGGCTCAGGTGTGAGCCTCGCTTAGAGGGAGTGGGCCAGGCTAGAGCACAGGCCCCTGAGCTTCCTTCCTCTGGTTTCTGCTGCCACTGTCCCAGGAGTCTCCAACTTGACAATTTTGCATGACACAGACCAGTTTCCATGATGTTCTTGAGTCCAGTGTTTTTCAGATTACGGGTTTTGAACCATTATTAGGTGATGAAGCCATATTTTGTCACACCCACACGAAAACACAGGCTACACCTGTGCCTCCCCTCTAGCGAGGGTGAGTGTTACACTGTTAGACCCTAGCCATTTGTGTGAATGCCTGAGACTTCTGATTCATGATGTGATGATGTCACAGTTGAACGCATCTGCAGCCCCCATGGTGTTCTCACATCCTAACTCACTTTCTGAAAGGAAAGGCTACTTCAGTCTCTAGCCCTGGGGCCTTGTGCCCTGGGGAGAGTCAGCATCATAGCAAGGTGGGATCTGTGTGTCCAGCTGGAGATGGTCATGGTCAGAGGGAGGAGCTGCTGCAGAGTAATGGCATTCGTTGAGGTATCGCAGGCTTTTGACCTCAGCGCAGACAGGCCTTCTGGGGGGCTTTCTGGCCTGCAGGTTTAGCTGTGGCTCGCTAGTCCGTCTTCGTCACCCTCAGAACATGCACACTTCAGTGGGGCTGGATGAACCTGCCTTGTCACCTGTGCCTATGGATCTAGCATGATGCCAGCGTGTGACTCGTGCCTCAGAGACACTGAGGCAAGGCTGTGAGGTGCCCTACAATTTCATGGCCTGATATACCACATAAAACCCTCTCCATGACCACATGGCACCCCCAGAGAGGGCATAGGAGTCTGGACTACAGGGAAGATGCCAACAGGAAGGAATTGAAGCAAGACTAAGAAATGTCTGGGGGGTGGACAGGCTATTCTAATGACCTCCCTAGGAAAAGACCTGTATGTGAGGAATGACTGGGTCCTGTCTGTCATGGGGTGTCTCTGGCAGCCACACTCTTTACTTCTCCATAAGGTCAGGCATCTTGACAACTGCATAGAGGACCCCGAAGAGGCCTCACAGGAAGCTGTGGCAATACCCTTTCTCAGGGTGTGGTATTTTCTACACTATGGGAATGTGTCCCTCTCCTGATGTTCAGTGATTGTGCTGACAGTAATGGTATTCATAGGGGAAGCATGTTTAGGTATATTGGATGCGGGGGGAGTTGCAGGAATGAATCATGAATACCCTTAGCCCAGTGGTATTTAGCAGCGTAGGACCCTCTTTCCAGGGAGGAAAGAGGGAAGTAAGTGATGATTTTAGTGAGCTCAGAGAGCACATAGCAGAGCTGAGCATGGGGGTGGGAGGGGCAGGAGGTAGGGTCATCTTTAGCTGCCTAGTGAGTTTGAGGACAGCCTGGGCTACGTGATATACTCTCTTAAAAACCAAGCAACCAAAAGAACAGACAGCACCCTGGGTGGTGTGACTCTAGCCCACCTCCCCTTCTGCCATCTTGGCCTTAGCCATTGACCTTCTCCTGGAGGCTCAGTCTGGAGGTGCCTTGACTGTCACCTCTGCGCTGCTGAGGACCTTCAGTACCATCTCCAGGTGGCTTTGTTCTGGGCGTAGGTTTGGGACCCCAATAGTCCAAACACTTATTCTTGTGGTGCTTGGTTGCATGGCGGAGTGCTTTGTTAATTTATGCATACACTGTCTCCTTTGCCTGCCTGGAATGCTTTGGGGACATGACCAAAGTCCGTAGGAAGCTGGACAGAGAACGTCCTTTCACAGAAAGAGAAATGGTGCCAGAGTTGCCAGCAATGTCTTGGGAGCTTTGGATGGAGCCTGACTGCTGTAGGAGTCCATCAGAGTCCAGCTCTGACCTGTCGAAGGGTTCTTGAGGGGATGAGAGAGGAATAAGGAAGTATTAGATAGAAATACAGGCAGAGACGACAGAGAAAGACAGAGACACAGGATAGCTTCGAGAGGGCCCTGGGTCAATACCCAGTCACCTCAAGGTTTATTCCAAAGGGCTTTTTATACAATGTCGAGGGGCGAGGCAAAAGACCTCCCCCTTTCAAGATCAAAGCACAATGTACAGCCAAGTGTAGACCCTTCCAAACACCTGGTAACCACGCCTGTGGCCAAATCATCCCATCATGAAGCTCTGCTGGATAAAGCAAGCTCAGATTCTCTGACCTTGACTTAGGTCTCCTAGGAAGCCTCTGTGGGCCTCCACAGACGGCCAGGCCTTTCACTCTTGTCTTGCAAACTGCAGACTCTCAGCTTCCCATATGACAATGCTTGGGGCTGTTTTCAGCTACTTTTTTTGATTGAAATTATCATCCTATGAATAAGCCAAGGCCACTGTTTCCTGACTTAACATTCACTGCCATTTCTGGCAACACTCTGGTTTTATATCCACTTGTCCCATACCCTCTGTTCTGCCTTTTCCAGGGAAAGTCCGGTGGCCAGACTTTAACCAGGAGGCGTATGTTGGTGGGACAATGGTTCGCTCTGGGCAGGACCCCTACGCACGCAACAAGTTCAACCAAGTAGAGAGTGACAAGCTGCGTATGGATCGAGGCATTCCTGACACCCGGCATGACCAGTAAGTCCCTTCCCCATGTTGGAAAAGAGCTGGAGAAACGCTTCCTTGTGCCCCTGGATTTCCTCACCCATGTAGTGTTGTCTAAGCAGGAAAGATGCTGAAGTGAGGCTCATGCCTCTTGACAGTTTGCAGAGGCAGCAGGCTGTTGGCCAGCAGAGGAATCAGAAGGAGAAAGTTGTACGGGCCTTGTATCTGCCGATCATTTAGTATTTTGAAGCTGTGTTCATAAACACTGTTCACAATCTTGGAAGGAAGAAAATCTAAACTTCCCCTTACTGGGCCAGCTCTAGCGGGGGAACTGGAAATCAGAGAAGAGGTTAACTTCTTAGCAGAGTTGGGAGGAGCCAGGAGCAGGACAGGTGACAGCAGTTCACTGCTGGCACTAATGGAGAAGGGCCATCACACTCTTGTTTCTCATTGCTGGCACTAATGGAGAAGGGCCGTCTCTTTTGTTTCTCACTGCCGGCACTAATGGGGAAGGGCCATCACACTCTTTTGTTTTTTAAGACTTGGGTGGAGGGTGGGCTGACTACCAAGCTCAGCTCAAGGCATCCTCAGACACTGAAGACTAGTCTGGCACCACTTATAAGGAAAGAGATCTCCACAGCCTTGGTCCTCTCCTCCATGTCCTGAAGTTTTACTGGAGAAACCTTGACCGAGCATTGTCCACTCTGGCACCTTGTGGTGGGCTGGTTTTGTTTGGGATCACTGAGAAATGAGGAGTCACTTCTCATACCTCTGAACCCTGAGGGCAGCTGTTGTCCTGAGTAGGTGGATCTTTCTATAAACAAAGTTGCTTCCAGAGCCACTGAATTCTTGGGGAGTGGGGCATATTGTGGATCTCACATCTGCCAGTGGTCAGACTGGGTGCACCCTGGGTCTGTGCATGTTCAGAAGCACTGCCAGAGCTTACACCATCCGCCTGGGAGCCATATCTCTGCTTCTGCATGCCAGTTACAGGTGTCGGGACAGGGATTTAGGACACCCAGGAAGAGGGGCCTGTCAGGTGTAACCGCACACGTGCAGGGCTGGTCTTCCTCCTGGTTGCTATCCAGGTGCCAGTCATCTCTGGACACGCACGGACACCGAGTACCACAGGTGTGCTTTGTTGAGTTCATCGTATCTGCCATCAGAGTCCAGAGACCGAAGATGGCAAAGCAGGAGGCGGGACCACATGGACCTAGAGGACTGGAAGACAGCTCTGTGCCCTGATGGAGGGTTCCCCTCCTGCCTGTCTTAGGATCAGGTGGTGGGTACTGCTAGGGGTGCAGTCTTCCTTCTCCACCATCTTTGGGGAGTGGTCAGCACTGGTACTCAAAACAGTTTTTATATAGAAAACATAGCTTTGTTGTCCTTTGGGAACAGGGAAAAAAACCTGTGGGTTATTTACTATGTGACTCATGTAACCACACTGAAACAGATTCATGGTATCAACTTTCATCCTCCAGCCACACCAGATGATTGCCTTACTTCATTTCTTTTTCTTTCTTCTCTTAAAGGCAGTTCTGTTCTGCTCTTTTGTTGTCCTTCTGGTTATAACCATCCTGTTTCACTCTCTAAAACAAGGGCAGTGGGCCTCGGTCCCAGGGCTCCTGGGAATTCTGAGTGGAGTTTCAGACAGTGACAGCCTTGAGCTCGAAGACCTATACATGGTCACAGGTGTGTGCATGTCTAGGGACAGCCCTTTGCTCATTACGGATGGTCCAGAGTGTATCCCCACTCCCTTTCTGCAGCTAATAGCATGTGATGTCAAGATGCCCCTCAGACCCACTTCAGGATCCTCACAAGCCATGATGGGACATGCAAAATTTTCTTCAGAGTCTCTGGATTAGGAGCTGCTGACGTAAGGCAGGAAGGGTCAGTGCTTATCAACTTGACAGGATTATACTCACCTAGGAGACAAGGCTCTGGCCACATTTGCAAGGGAGTTTCTAGATTAGATTCTTTGAGGTGGGTCTCACCTCAAATGTGAGCACCCATGAGCTGGGGTCCCAGACTGAATAAAGAGAAGGCAAGGTGAGCACCAGCATTTATCTTTCTTTGCTTCCTGGCAGATGTCATGTGACCAGCAGATGTCATGTGACCAGCTGCCTCATGGTAAGCCATGGTAAACTGCACTGTCAGCCAGAATAGACCCTTCTTTCCTTGTGTTGTCAGATATTTGGTCACAGAAGTGACAAGGTAACTGATACAGGGTTTCAGCCTCTGGAAATAGAGTCCAGTGGAGTTACAGTAGAAATGTCACCTGGCCACTTGAGCTGACTGAAGTTTAATCTCCGTGTGATCGTTGAGCTTTGTGTCACCAGCTGCTGCTGAGCTGATTTTCCCACCAAGATTTCACCATGGCACACTCTTCTTTGAGCAGGAAAAGGTGCAATTTGGGGCTTGTCAGCATGGAACTTGGTTTCTCAGCGGCTGCCTCCATTGTGAGCTTCTCAAATTCCCTCAAACTCTACAGACATATTATTTTTCAATATCTTTGGAATGATTGTTTGTCTAAGCCGATCTTGGACTGCCTCTCTCAGGATGGGTTGATTTCTGCCTGGCCTGTGTTGGCCTCCTTTCCCTGTGTTACAGCAGCCACTGGGAGCCTTCCCCATTGGTTAGATTGAGGCAAATTAAATCTGCACGAAGCCTGACAGCTCCTGCCAGGGAACTTTGACCACTCTCCTTATGTTGGCCCCAGGAAGCCATCTCATGGCATCAGTGGAGAACACCAGGCTTTCTCTCTGCCCCGCCCCCCACAAAGTTTCTGGGAAAGCAGTGTTAACACGACCCTTTGAGTGTCTGACTTCTAACTCTGCAGTATCCTCCTGTGTGGGCTGAAGCCCTCATACTGCAGAAATCAGGCCCTGTGAAAGCAGATTCGGGAGATGGTGCCCAGAACCCTCTGGGCCTGGATTGATGCCCTGGATTCTTTCAGTGCTTCCATCTGTGACTTCTGTCCCCTGCAAAGTGACTGTGGTTCTTTCGTGTGCTTTTGGCTCACAGGGCCCCACCAGAAGTCTTCATTCCCTCTGGCCGGCAGCCAGGAGAAGCATGCGTGGTTATGGATGAATCGACATGTTGAAGTCCCAAGTCTCCAATGTGTCTGTATTTGGAGATAGGTTCTTTATTAGATATGGTTAAGGTAAAATAAAGTTTTGGGAATGGGGTCCTGATCCAGTGGGACAGGTATCCCAGTAAGAGGACGGAGGGCAGGAAGAGGACAGGTAAGAGTGAGAGAGACTGAGAGGAATTAAGAGTACGATCTTCCCCTTGGCCATAAGAGGATATGGTGGGAAGGTGGCCATCTGCCAGCCCAGAAGGAGACCATACTGAGTGCCAACCCTTGATCACAGGAAGATCCATATGAGATAAACTATCTGGCAGAACAGAAGCAGACAGTCGAGAAGGCCACCTGTATGGGCAGCCATGGGTAGAAGTGGCCCAGCAGGTCCTGAATGACTCAGAGAGCACCTTGTCTCTGGATACTTGAGTCTTCCTTGTATCCCTCAGCAATGGGGTTTGAGCCAGGCAGGTCTCTTAGCTTGTGTGGCCATTTAGAAATGCTTCTGTGAGGACAGTGTGCAGCTTCCAAGCAGAACTCAAAGTTTTGGGGTATCTCCTCTCTGCCAGGAGCTCAAGGTTGTTTACTTTAAAGTCTTTTCTGTTTACTTTAAAGCCTTCATGGAAACACACTGTCGGGGATTTCTTTTCCCTGCTGGTCAAGAGCCCCACTTTGTGTTGTTTCATCAAATCCCATGAAAATGAAATGTGTTTGGTGAAGGCAGATTCCCCGGCTTTCCTGTGCTAAGTCAGTTTCCCGGTTGCTCCTGTTTCTTCTTCTCTTGAATTTCAAATGTTGGGACTTTGAAATGTACTTGCATCTCACACTAAAAGATGGTCCTGAGATTAGGGTGTCCTGCTGAGTGCCCCAGAGGAGCACCTGATGAGGGGCTGCCCAAGTGACAGACCTAACTGTTTGTCCAGCAGGCTTTTGACTAGAACATCTCACCGTTGCTCACTTTGCACAGTGGGGTTGCTCAGCCCTGGTGTTTGGAGAGCTCGGACTTAAACAACCACTTTCAGAAAGTCTGACTGGGAACAAAGAGGTCATACTCGCAGCCCTCGGGGAGGACACTCTCTTGAGGATGTTCCTGGCTTCCAGCAGGACACTGCAGCTTAGTTGGGTGTTGGGCTTGCTGGTTGTGCTTACTTTACTGTCCCTGGGTCACCAGTGTTAGCCATGTTCTGAGAGGACGGCCAGGATTGGAACTGTGGTCTAGACATAGCCCTGACTCTCAGTGTCCCTCTGGAGAGTAAACACTGCTCATGCCAGGAGAAGGCTCTCAGGAGCCTGCCAGCACAGAGTGAGTGAGGCCTTGGCAAGATACTCATTATGGGACCTACGATTTTCCGTTGTGAGGCGTAAAACCTGGGTGAGGGCAGTTTGGTTCCTAGTGTAGCTGAGGGACCAGCGCACCTTAAGCTTGGTCTTGCAACATCTTATGTGTACTGCTGAGCTAACATCTTTTAGTTGGAGGGCTGTCACCTTTCTGGAGGGGGGGAGCCACCTGTGTGCTCCCGCTTCATGTTGTTAGGCAGTCGGCCTTGCGGGCCCCATCCCCTGTGAGGTGGAGTTTGGCCAAAGCACGGGGTAAGCCTTCACAGTTTGTATTCAGTCTCGTGTGCACTAGTTTTCTCACTCAGTGTACACTGGCGTGAGGTAGATAGGTCTGTCTGGAGACTTCATACCTAAGTTCCCCAAAGGCCTGGCTCAGAGCTCACCTAGGCAGCAAACTGGAATTAGGCCTTGGTGGGTAAGCCTAGGTGGCTTTCCCATCCCTCTCTCCCTCTCTGGAGTGGTTTGGATTAGGCTTGTGTGTTAAAAAGGCTTGGTTGTCCCCAGTGAGCTGGGTGGAGACCTGGGAAAGTGACTGGATCATGAGGACTCTGACTTTGTCCAGGTAGTGATTGTGGATGGCTTCACCATTTGTCGGGCTGTTGGGGGGAGGGGTGGAAACTTACTAAGTGGACTTAGTTGAAGAAAGGGAGGCTGTGGACTGTATCGCGTAACTCCACTTCCCTTCGCTTCCCCCATGCTTCCCGACAGCCATAGGTGGGCAGCTTTGTCACTCTGCGCTTCTCCCTTACCACAGATCCTCAGCGATGGGCCATGTGACCATGGACTGAAGCTTCTAGAACTGGGGGCCCAAAATAAACCTTTCCTTCTTTGGGTTTACTCTGTGGGTCTTTTGTCATAGTAACCGATGGCTGACTAATACCACCAGTAGGTCTTGGCCAGGGTAGGCAACTGGGACCTTTAGGGTACCACCTTGAATCTCAGTAGCCCTTGTCCCTGGGAAACCAGAAGGGTTATGAGGTTATTTATATGTCTGCGGTATGCCACGAACACCAAGCCACGGTTAAACCCAGTACCCACAGGAGTCTGAGCACCCAGCTTCAGGGCCCTCTCTGTGCTCTGTTGCTGGGTGCAGCGGCCTTGCTGCCATGCTCCAGAATCCTTTATGGTCCTAACTTTAGTCGTGGGCCTCTGCCATGTGACCTGATGCACCCAGAATCAGGAAGCAGTGAATACTGACAGCTGGCAGCTGAACTCACTCCCAAGGGAAACTGGTTTCTCTGGCACAGATGGAGGGATCCTGAGAAGCTGGAGGAAGGCTGGCCATCATTGTCCAGTTCAGGTTCTCCAGGCCAGCAGGGAAGGGCCTGCCATCCATCAGTGTGTCTTCCTTTTGGTTCCCTTTATGTCCTGGCCACAGCCTGCTCTTGGCCACTTTCCTGTCTAAGCACCGTCCCCTTTGGACCCTTCGAGGTGTGACAGGCACTGGAGAAAGGACGTGGCCGTGGCAGTGTGTGGCTTGGGCAGCACTTTCCCTCGGACTGTGCCAGCCTCTCTAAAGGCCTGCAGGGAGTCACCGCCTCCAAGATTTTCAGCAGGGTTACAAGGCTTATCCCCCACATGCCTAGCGACACATGTGGCTCAGTTTCCCCATCTGTTATGCGGGGCAGAAATAGGTGGTGCTAAAACAGTAATGCAGATTAGGTTTCTTATTCTTTGGTCCTTCCTTTCTTCCTGGGTCCTGGGCTTCGTGATAGCAGTGAGTACATCTCCCACCCACCCCCACACCCCCAGTTCTACAGCTAGTTAAACAGCCCAGGGCTGGGGACACTTACCTGAATCCCTGTGCTTTTGTTTGAGATTTGCTGGTAAGTTTCTGCTCGTCCTGGTGGGCTGACACCCTTGTCATATGAAGTCTCTTCATTATTCATTTTGTTTCCTGTGCACATTTCTCGAACCTTCTCTGTGAAGTGTGTAGAGTGGCCTCTTATTTACTTCTGGACTTCCTTCTGCTCTGACAAGCTTTGTCTTTTGGCAGGAGCATTTAGTCCTTGTGTGTTTGATGTGTGCTCTGGAGAACTGAGTTTAAGGCCAGTATCTCACTGTGTTCCAAGTCCTGCCTGCTGTATCCTTTCCACGTATCCTTCTGGGTGCGTGCTTCCGTCTTATCATCTAGTTAAAGTTTCAACTGTGATCAACTAGCAGAGTCCAAGATGAATGAGCATTTGTTACTTCTGGAGCAGACACCTCCCCACCCCGTTTTCTGTACACACACACACACACACACACACACACCACCCACCCCATGAGAAGGGTGTGTATATATGGGACAGACAGAACTGCTCAGGATGTCTTAAATGTCCTTCATTTCAGTAAATACCCTTCAGATTCATCCAACATTTGTGTTCCTATCCTCATTCCTCTTCCTGCCTGGGACCATTGTCCATCTGTATCCCATAAGCATGTCACAGTGGCTCCTCTTGGTACCAGTTCACTGGCAGTAGATCTGTTGATCTGTTTGTCTGAAGACGTCTGTTTCACTTTCATTTTTGAGATGCTCCCGCCACCCCAGTTCAGAGTGCAGGGCTCTTGGACGGCAGTTGCTGCTTCTGCATCTGTCTTTGCCCTCCAGTTACTCTGTTTCTCTCCCACTGTTCCTGGTGAGCATTAACTGTGACTTCTTCTTTTGGTCAGTTTATCTTTGATTACAGTTAGATTTTAAGATATATCTCTCATGTTTGCTTTTTAGTAATTTATAACAACTTGTGGACATTGCTTTTTGTTATTTAAGCTGTTTGGGGGTTTGAAGGGTTTGGGGGATATGAGTCTCTGTAACCTCCCTTGTGTGCCCCTTCTTAAGTCCCTCATCACATCCTTGTTGGGTATTTCCACTGGCCCTCTGCCCTCTTATGTTCTTATTTTTATTCCTCTGTCTCCGTGTAGCCTGCTTCCTGCTCAGTGACTCCTGCATGTCAGTATTAAGTCTGCCTGAAATCTGTCTGCTGAATTCCCGTGTAGAATTGCTGCGTTCTGGTAGTGAACAGGTGTAGAGCTATTTGAAGGCTATACCTGCTGTTCCCATCTCCCAAGGAAGATATACTTAGCTAAGATAGGCAGATCACCTTCATACCATGCAGAACTGAACCACAGGCTGGGTTCCATTGAGTGGAAGAGGTCTGGAAGTTTCCAGGACTTTCTCTTTCCAGGAAGCAGCCCCTAGGATTCCCACCCTAATTTCAGTCCCTTTGTTTTCAAGTCCTGACTTGAGTTCTGACCTCCCCAGCCTCCAGGGTACCTCCAAAACTTGAGTTGTTTCCTGTCCACAAGGTCATTGCTCTGTTGGATGTATTTTGCCCTGGTGGTTTCACAGGTGAGGGGAGGGCAACAAAAATGCTGGCCCCACTCTCCGGTGCATCTGTCTGCCTGTTCCCACTCTCCGGTGCATCTCTCCACCTGACCCCACTCTCTGGGTGCATCTGTCCACCTGGCCCCACTCTCCGGTGCATCTGTCCACCTGTTCCCACTCTCCGGTGCATCTGTCCACCTGACCCCACTCTCTGGGTGCATCTGTCCACCTGTTCCCACTCTCCGGTGCATCTGTCCACCTGTTCCCACTCTTCGGTGCATCTGTCCACCTGTTCCCACTCTCCGGTGCATCTGTCCACCTGTTCCCACTCTCCGGTGCATCTGTCCATCTGTTCCCACTCTCCGGTGCATCTGTCCACCTGGCCCCACTCTCCGGTGCATCTGTCCACCTGACCCCACTCTCTGGGTGCATCTGTCCACCTGGCCCCACTCTCTGGGTGCATCTGTCCACCTGGCCCCACTCTCTGGTGCATCTGTCCACCTGGCCCCACTCTCCGGTGCATCTGTCCACCTGACCCCACTCTCTGGGTGCATCTGTCCATCTGTTCCCACTCTCAGATGCATCTGGCTGCCTACTGTCTCTCCAGAATTTTGAAGGCAATTTATGCATCTCATCCCTACCTCTTTGCTTTCCATGAGCACTTTTGTTCAGAGCAAAAGAGTTTATTGTCACTAAATGCAGAGGAATACCCAAGTGTTTCATTTGGAATCCTAATCCAGCCTGAAATTATAATGGTTCTTACATCTCACCCTGAGCAGCAGTATCTGTCTCTGATGTGAGTGAATGAGTAAACAGAAGTGTCGTGGACACGGGGAGGGATGATGTGACTTTTGTCAGTCGCTCTGTCACTTGTTACTCTGAGACCAAGGTGGGGATGATCTCGGACCCTTAGTTTTTATTTGCAAAGCAGTCACAGTGTAGCTGTGACTGTCTCTTGGTGCTGTCAGTGAGCTTGGACATCCGTGGAAATATGAAAAGGTTCACAAGAACCCCTCACTGTATAGGTGTTGATCTTTTGCTGTCCTGTGACCAGCCACTTGTGTTGTGTGAATCAGCTTGAGTAGACCAAGCTGTGCTCTGGGAAGCTTTGTTCTTGACTCATGTGGCATGCCAAGCTGACCTTGCGGACAGACCCCGAGTATGCTGTGCTGCTTCATGAGTATGTGGCTCATTCTGCAGCACATCAACAGAAAAACAGTTTGAGGGAATACCTTTGAAACCATGACCCTGCCTACTACCGAGGGGATCAGAGCAGGAAAAGCAGACTCAGCAGGATGACTTGATAAATAAGGTCAATACAAGCTATCCTCCACCAGCAGCCCACTAGAGAGCCTTCACTTCGCCATCACCAGAGGAGCAACTGGATGTTTGTTTGTTTGTTTGATTGCAGTACTGGAATTGAACCAAGGGCCTCACACATGCGAGGTGAGTGCTCCTCACTGGGGCACATCTCCAGCCCTCCTTTTCACTTTTTCGTTTTGAGACAGGGTCTCACTTGCCTAGGCTGATTTTGAACTTACTGTGTAGCTGAGACAGACCCTAAGCTTGAGTTCCTTCTGCCTCAGCCTAGCTGGGCTTACAGATACATAGCAACAGGCCCTGCTCATTTGTTTTTGAAATGGAAAAGTTTCGTGTAGTATAGGAAGGTGACAAAATAATATAAGGGTCTTGCCTTTCTGGGACAATTGACCTACATTCCACACTTGAATGTCGTTTTAGAATTACATCATCTTTTGCTGGTGAGCAGTCAATGACATTGGTTAATGAATGATACCTGTCTATTCTCTATTGTAGACATGTGCTCTTGAGATACTGGGTCTTGGTGATGGAATCCATGAGTACCCAGAACCCCCACTTCAGTCTAAAAAAAGGTTCAGACTAATACAATAACAGCCATTTACCTTAACTATATCTAGCTAACCACAGGAAGCTGGAATGTATGTGTATATACATGTATACTGTATGCATGAATGTGTGCATGCATATGCACATGCCATGGGTATAAGGAAGTGAGATACAGAGGCACATTGTGAGACTGTTGGCTTGCCCTGCCCATCTAGGCTTGTTTGTGCCACAGTCACAGAATGCTGGGTGCTTGCCCGAAGTAGAAGTGTTTCTCTCTCCTCTGCTGCAGAGGATCACAGATCAGGGCATAGGGATTTGTTGTCTGGAGAGCTGGATTCTGCTCCCAGGATGCACCCTGGGTGCTGTGTGCTCCGGTAGAGGGAACAGGAGGTAGAGGGGTGCATTATTTCCTGTGAAATAATGTGTACAGTAAGAGCAGTGGTGCCTGGGCCTGCCCATGCACCTGGTCATTCTCTTAGGGCTGACATGTGTGGCATAGGTGGCAGATGGTGCAGTGCAGACACATGGGGCTTGCACTGCTTCTGCATGCAGGACTTTTGCCAGCATTCCAGGCCCTTCTCCTGCATTTGGATTGGATCAAAATTTGCTGCCAAATACGATAAGAGTTACCCACCCATGGCTTTTTTTCCTTTCTGTTATGATGTAGTTGTAATGGAAAACTGGGTCCTTACTAGGTAATGAGAAGAGAAGGGATGGTGGTTTTTTATAGGGTCGCTCTGGTTTGCACAGAACAGCTAGCATCTCCTCTAAGGGATGGTGGAAAGCCTGTGGTTCGGACGGACGTCATGTTGACGTCTTCCTTGATCGCTGCCTGCTAATGGCCCGTTTCTTTGTTTTGACCACTAGCAAAGTGCCTCGGCCACCCAAGACTCTAGTTCCTCTGGCATGGCATGCCCTCTGGAGGCTTGCACACAGTGGTGTCCTCAGACAGAGGCTCCATGTCCTCGCCTGAGGATTTACACCCTGTCTCATGCTTGGGCTTAGCAGTGCCAATCCGTGGAAATCAGGGTAAGATGGTGGCAGTGACAGTGTTGGTGACAAGGATGTGGCAGCCCCCATTGCCGTGGACCTTATCTCGGGCAGATATGAGCTGGATCTGTTACATCTTGTGTGCAACAGCCTTGCGTGGCAACCTCCTCTTGTCCTCCTTTCTCTAAATACTCCTGGTTTCTTAGACTGCTTTTTAAATTATTATTTTGAGAGCATTTTTTTAAAGTAGGTGCATCTGTTGTATTTTTAAAAAGCAAAAAGGAAGCCACATCAGCAAGCTGAAAAGTACTCATAGTCTCTTCAGAATGTCCCTCAGACTTGTCCCCATGCTCCTGTTGCTATTGCCAGGCCAGCCAGTGCTCACCTGCTCCTGTGCCTCGTGTGGGAAGCGGTTCCTGGGGTCTTCTTGTTGCTGTAGCTTCTGCTCTGTGTGGCTTTGTGCCACACAGCTCTGCTCATGTAAGTGACTCTCTGGGGTGGACTGTGATGTCCCTTTCTGTTTGCAGTGCTGACTATGTGGAGTGAACATTTTGTAATAATGCCTTTCGCTCACTGATTCAAAAGAAGATATCATTTGGAAGGGCAGTGTGTT
Organism: Peromyscus californicus insignis; assembly: GCF_007827085.1. NCBI lineage: Eukaryota > Metazoa > Chordata > Mammalia > Rodentia > Cricetidae > Peromyscus > Peromyscus californicus. The sequence goes on along the minus strand of NW_026294606.1, from coordinate 85,991,875 downwards.
GTTTGGTTCTGACAGGGTCCCAGCGTTTATTCTGTCTGTGCTGATCAAGGCTGCTGCTCTGAGTTAACTTCCTAATTCAGACTTTCTGGGGCCAACGCCCTTGCCTTCTTCTTCTTCTTCTTCAGTTTCAGGATTGTCAATAAAGTTTGAGACATGAAGGCAGGACAAAGGCATACATCTCTTTAGGTGCTTAAAAAAAGATTCTTTGCAAAAGGCTTGTTTCTTAAACTCTATCTGGGAACGTCATCTACACCTGTAGCTGTTTTACATGCTAATCCTTTGATGACTTCTAAAGGATTGCCCATAGATGTTGACATATGGTAAACTTTTCTGTTTTACCTGAACAGCTCTGGGGATTTTTGTCCTCCCAGAAGATTGTAAACCCTCCTGACAGTGCCAAACATGCCTGCACCAGGGTCTCTAGCAGCCATGAAACCTCTGTGTCTCACCCTGTGTACAAGTGTGTCCTCCTTCTCTTCCTTTCCCCTTTCCCTCATTGAGAACCAAGCTCCCATTTCTCTCAGATTTGCCCACAGTGGAAGGGGAAGTCCTGCTCACGCCCCTGGGTTCTGCACAGACTCTACTTTGCATATGCATTCTAGTGTTGTGTGTGTCCCTCTGCAGAACTGTCCTCTGAAATCCCAGCAGCTGTGATTACTCCAAGACCCTCACAGGATCAGGCTTTTTTTGGGGGGTGGGGTTGGGGGTGGGGGGATGTTTTTTCGAGACAGGGTTTCTCTGTGTAGTTTTGGTGCCTGTCCTGGAACTTACTCTGTAGCCCAGGCTGGCCTCGAACTCACAGAGATCTGCCTGGCTCTGCCTCCCGAGTGCTGGGATTACAGCCATGTGCCACCACCGCCCGGCCAAGATCAGGCTTTTAATATTCCCTGGGAGGAGCTTGCAAAGATACATGAGCAGTTAAAAGTTGAAGGGATGGAGACCTCTTCAGTTGTATACCTTCCAGGAAACTGCCCACATTCCTGTAACTTACCCCAAACTCACCAGGTCTCCACCTACATTTGGTCTGCCATGGATGCCATAATTGGGGTGAACAGATGTTTGCTCACCTCTCCGTGGGGAAGTTCATAACCCCAGTGCGTTGGTCTGCCAGCCTTTTAGTGCTTTCTCCCACACACCCACCCTGTGAGTGCTGGGTGCTGAGTGCTGGGTGCTGAGTGCTGGCTTTGTGTTTAGCTGACACAGTGCTGAGTCCCTCCTTGTATTATGAAATGGAGTGTTATCATTTCAGTTATTTTTACGTCTACTTTAAAATAACTAAAATATTGTTATTTCCCACTTGTCTGGAGCTCTGCTCTGAGTTTCTTTTTTTAATCCAGTGTGTGTTTAGGCAACAGTTTCACAATTGTAATGAATTTTTTCCCCTTCCTGTCAGTTTAAACTTAAGTTGTTGGTATTTTTCCTCATTTTATCACTTGAGAGGCAGATGTTACTGCTTTGTGATGTTATTTTCTTGCCGGGTACTGGTGGCCTTAGCATCATCATCTCTGGCTCTCTGTGGTTGGGGCTTTGTTCCAGATGTTCTACTAAACACTTGACACACACACATTTCTCATTCAGTTCCCACAGCAGCCTTAGAGGTAGGTACGTTCATTATTATTCCTGCGCCGTGTCAGTGAGAAAACAGAATCAGAGAGATCGCACACCTCTAGCTAAGCAGGTGGGGGTAGCATGAACAGTCCTGCTTGCAGGGGCCATGTCTTAATGTCCTCACTCTGTGTGTGTGTGTGTGTGTGTGTGTGTGTGTGTGTGTGTGTGTGTGTGTGTGTGTGTGCACGCAGGTGCACATGCACCTGTGTTCAACTTGTCGCGGCCAGAGGTCGGGTATCTTCCTTAACTGCTCTCCACTTTATTTTTGAGACAGGGTCTCTCACTTAACCGGCAGCTCGCTGAGTTGGTTAGACTAGCTGGCTAGTGAACTCCATGGATCTGCCTGTCTCCACCCTCTTTCCTCCAGTGCTGGGGTTACCTGCTCCTGGCTTTCCCATAGGTTCGAGGGATTAAACTCAAGTTTTCAGGCTTGTGTGGAAGCGCTTTACTGACCGAGCCATACTCCCAGCCTCCATGTCTCCTTCCTCTACATGTTTTCTAGGTATGTTCAACACATTTTAAAGTACACAGAATTGTTTCAGAGTGCAAAATAGTGCTGCTGCTGCAGCCTGGCTGATCACGCTGGAAACCTGGATCCTCTGTCAGTCTACACTCCCCTCTGTCATCACCGGGTTGTGCTTATTTCAAGAACATCTGTTTAACCTACTGCAGTGTTATTATCTGGCATATGGGGAGGATATATTCATGGGTTAGATCGTTATCAGCATAAAATCACCCCTTGTGTAACATTTTCATTTTGCCACATGATTTAGCCTGCGTGGCACTAATACGCTGCTTTATTTTTCTTTATTTTGTTTTTGCACTGTACTGGGGGTTGAGCCCGGGCTTGCTCATGCTAGGCAAGCACTCTACCACTGAGCTACATCCCCAGGCCTATTTTTGCTTTTAATTTTGAAACAGCCCACTAGATTTCCCATTCTGTAGCCCAGGCAGACCTTAAGCTTCCCATTCTTGTGCTGCAGCCTTTTTGGTGGTGGAGACAGCAGTGTGCCTCACAGGCCTGCCATTCTTGCTGTGTATTTAGGTCTTCTGCTATTTTTCATTTCAGAGTACCATTTACCTTGAATTTGTATCTTGATTCTTCTTTTGTTCCTGTAACTGAGTACCAGAGACTGGATAAGTTCTGAAGGTGAAAGTTAATTTGGCCTATGGTTTTAGAGGCCCAGTCAAGAGCATAGAGGGGCTGCTGCTTGGCCTCCGAGAGCCTTGTGCTGCTGGTTCAGCTTGTGACAGAAGGCAGCCATCGTGGAAGAGTGGGCCGGACACGCATGCGCCTGGCCTCCTCCTCCTCCTAGAGGGTCCACCCCTCCATGTTTTCTTGCCAGGCCAGTCCCCTGCTTCAGTGCAGCTGCTGCTTTACTTGCTGCTCTTCACTTTATTTTCCCCTCCAATTGGTTAACAAAGTTTTCTTTCCTACTTATAACTCAGGAAGTTGCCACTTTAAGCAAAAGTAGTAATTAGACAAGTATTGGTTTGATACTGAGAATAAAACTGTGCCTGTTCTTAATGAGGAGCACATAAGTTTTTATCTGTCCCATCTTCTTTTTGTTTTGTTTGATATCTGGGATTAGATAGATGATTGTAATTACCTTAAAATTGTCTGTGACCTTTCCTTAGGTGTATGGGTGTTTTGCGTGCATGTATGTCTGTGCACCACTCTGAGAGCAATGCTGCTGGAGGCCCAGCATTCAGATACCCTGGAACTGGAGCCACAGGTGTTGTGGATTGTGAGCCACAGTGTGGGTGCTGAGAATTGAACCCTAGTCATCTGGGACAGCAGCCAGTGCTCATAGTCACTAAGACACCTCTCCAGCGCCCTGTAATCATCTTTTAAGAGATTTGTATTTGGGGAAATGGAGAGATTCCACATATGTCTCTTGCAGAGGATCTGAGTTCAATTCCCAGAATCCACATCAGGTGCCTCACAAAGGCCTCTAACTCTAGCTCCAGGGGATCTGATACTCTCTCCTGACCTGAGGACACTGTACACACACGTAATTTAAATGTGTATTTGCACAGTTATTTGTACACACAGGTTAGACTGCACTGGTGTGAGGTACTTTTGTTTCTTTCTATTGTGTACTCCAACTTTATTACATCTGTCAATTTTTTAATTTTTTTTTTTTGTGTGTGTGTGTGTGTGTGTGTGTGTGTGTGTGTGTGTGTGTGTGTGTGTGCGCGCGCGCGCGTGATAATGCACATGTAGAAATCAGAGGACAACGTGCAGGACTTGGTTCTCTCCTTCACTCTATGGGTCCTAGGAATACTCCAGTTGTCAGGCTTGGTGGTAAGTGCCTTTACCTGAGCCATCTCCCTGGCTTGTGCCCCAGGTTCTCTATCTGGATTAGGCTGGAGCTTCATGCGGTTTTGTTGGCTGTTCATTATATCACTGGTAATGCTTTTAGAGCCTTTGCTTTCCTGAGGATGGCTTTGCATTGCATCATGGAAACACTAAGTTCACAATACGTAGGATAGATTCAAGGAAGCTGTGGTTTTCCTTGAATGTAGGGTGTGCCTGGTAACACTGTGTCATTGTTCCCTAGTGAACACTATCAGGGAAGCCTAAAAGCCATCCCCATGGCAGGCATTTAGGGTATGGGGATCCTTGATGCAAAAAAAGACACTTTATTGCCCTGTTGAGTGAGGAATCTGGAAGTGAACGACAGAGACTGTGTCTTGGGCTGGGAATGCTTTAACATTTGTTTAACTCTCTCAAGCTTTTGATTGTCTGTGTAGTCGGAAGTTTTTCTGTGTCCCGCCTGGCCTGTGGTTGGGATAAATCTCTCACCCACAGTCCCACAGCCCTTTATAAAATAATCACACAGAGGCTTAATATTAATTATAACTGCTTGGCCATTTGCTCAGGCTTATTACTTACTAGCTCTTATACTTAAATTAACCCATAATTCTTATCTATCTTTAGCCATGTGGCTTGGTACCTTTTCTCAGTTCTGCCTTCACATCTTGCTTCCTCTGTGTCGGGCTGGTGACTCCTGACTCAGCCTTCCTCTTCCCAGAATTCTCCTTGTCTGCTTATCCCACCTATACTTCCTGCTTGGCTACTGGCCAATCAGCATTTTATTTATCACCCATTATTTCCCCTTTTCTTTATATTTAAAAGGAAGGTTTTAACTTCAACATAGTAAAATTACATATAACAAAACAGAATCAAGCAAGAATTATAGTTATAATATCTAGTCTATTTGCATTTGGCAAAATTAAAGAAAATATTCTGTCTATCCTATATTTGTGAGTCTAAAGTTTCATATCTAATTTATCTTTTATCATAACCAAGGAAAATTATAACTATCTAGTCTTCAACTACATTAAAGACTCCAGAAGGATACAATATTACCTAAGTAAATAAGAAGTGCCTTGTAAGCAACTTCAAAAAATCTGGAATGACAGAGGCAGCTGGCTGCCTGGACAGTCATCCAAAGTTCCTCTGCAATGTTGGAGCATCCATCTTCAGCCTTTAGGCCTAGAGTTTTTTAGTCACTTCTCCATGTGTCCTGTTGAATATCTGACAGTCTTCTCTGTGAAGCAGGAACCTGCAGGACCATCTCGTCTTGCAAAGTTCATTGGTCACCTTCCTATGGGTCCTGAATGTCTGGTTTATATAACATACTGTCAATCAGTCGATGCAAGGGTACTTTTTTGCCCAGTGGCTAACTTTTGCCACAAAGAAAGCAAACTCCATAATGAGTTTCTTCAATGCCCATCATCTTCCTTGAAGTATTTGGTGCTGCCAAGAGCAGATGTGTCTCATTGTTCAGAAAAGTCTTAAGTTTTAAAAACATTTTAAATGCCATATTCTGTAGGTCTTTGAAGTGTTTGAAGATTACCTGCCTAACTGAAATATATCTATGTATACCTAGAAAACTTAATATGACAAGTGTGATTATCATAAATGACTAATTATTAATCTGTATTTCATAATTATCCATTATAGTTTAAATGACTTAGTAACACCTAAAACAAGAGTAGAAATAGACATACAGTATAACAAAATTAACTTTAAATTTTTATCAGTAAATTAAAATCCATAGCAATATAAAACATTTCAAATAAGTTGTTGCTCTTTAAAAGTAGATTCAATAATTTACCCTTTTATCCTATCTATATCCTACATTTCTATATCATATTCCTTTTTCTTCTTTTAGAAAGAGATTGACTATGACCAATAACAATTTGCAACCAACAATCTAAACAAAGACAAACAACCATAATCCATTTTTTGGGAATGTGGGTGTAGTTTTCTAGGCTATTTCCTGCTGATAAAGGGCACTGTATTCTTATGGGGATCCTGAGAAAATTAAGAATTATGGTCAAGTCCTGACTAGACTAGTCCGTGAGGCTGCATTGTCTGAGCCAATTGCCTTGAAACCATTCTGGATGTTAGATCATCTGGGCCATGCTGTCATCAGAGACCTTTCAAGGGGTCTTGGCTGGTCAAAACATATTAGCCTGGAAGCAATCCACAGGTTCTCATCTTGTGTGGAAACAAAAGCAGAACCTCCTTTCTAAAGCAATGTATTCTTAGACATAAATTCTGAAATTGAGATACCTTTAAAATATACATATTGATTTAACTCAGCAGCTTTTACAATCAAATGTCTCTCTGCAGTTAAAATCCCAAAGACAATATAATCCAGACTCTGTGTGATTTCCATCTTTACATGGCTTATTTTTTATATTATTTTTACTATCTCTTTAAAGACTTTATTTTTTAAAACTTTCTATTTCTTTATATAATTGTCTATATTCATTTTCTTCTCTCTTCCAAGCCTACATACATTTTTATACACACTGTAAACCATTTAAAGACTTATTCCATCTGAACCTGCCTTATTGTGAGTCTATTGCTTTAAACTGCAGCATTGCTAGGACTGAAATGGCAGCTTTGGCTGCTGGCTCCACCCCCCCTCAGCTTTCCAACATGGCGGTGGTATGTTTACTGCCAGCTCTGGCTCTGGGAGCCATGTGTACCACCAACTCTCGGCAGCAGTGGGTCTATGCCTCCATTAAAACAACATGTAGCCCAGAAACCTCTTTTTTTTTTTTTTTATTACTAGCAAAAGCTAAATCCACCATGCAGCATACTGTGTGGCTTGGAGATGCCTCTGTGTACCATGGCAGGAATTTGCCATGCTGCTTGGCTCAAACCCATATAGGAAGTTGCTCTTGGCTCTGTTTTAGAACCCATTTTTTTTTAAAGCTTTCTCAGGTTTTGGGTGGAAATTCTTGCCCCATGTCTGGGTGCCATTTTCTGCCTCATCGTCTTTGCCTGTGTGGTTGTAAGAAGGTTGCCACAGCTCCATACATCAAGATCGTTTCCAGACCAGCCACAGAGGGGCAGAAGTGGCTCTCCTCTCTGATCTGGAAGCTGATCTGTCCCAGAAGCCTCCGGGACTTGCTGCTATAGTCCTGGGGCCAGACATCAGCTGTGGCTGCTTATGACCCAAGAAGCAAGTGAACTTTTCTTCGATCACAGGCTCACCCTCACAAATCAGAGTCCACAAGAAGGGAGGTGACAGGGCTGAGTCTGTCTTGCTGGACAGGCACACCTGCCTGCGGATCCACAGAGGCCCCAGTGTCCTGGGTGAAAACTGAAGGACAGCAGCTGTTGATATCTAGGAGCCCAGGTCCAGTTTATTTGTTATTGTACCTGCCATTTTGTCATCAAAGGGAGCTTGATCTTCCCTAAGACTCCAAAGAAATGCTGTTCACTCACCGTGAGTGGGTTGAGAGAGCTCAGCGGGTCACAGGCTGTGTTTGAAGAGATGGGCAGTGGTGCTGTCCTGTCCACAGTATGATGCTGACAGCCTCCTGCTTCACGGTCACCTCCACACACCCAATGATTAAATGCCTGTCTGTCCTTCATCTTTGAGAACAGAGGGGCCAACAACAGCCTGCAGTTGCCAGCTGATCTATTTGCCAAACATGCCAAAATACAGAACATTGGGGGCATCTATGGTCAGGCGGTTCCCAGACCACCTGCTGGGCAGAACTCATGATCTTGCCCATCAGCTCCATGTAGGGAGAATAACTGCCACGGCCATGAGGTGCCGGCACTTGGCCTGGAGGAGCTAGGTGGAGGAGGGAAAGTAAGCCACTCACCCAAACAGCCCCTGGGAAGGTTGCTCTGGCACTTAGCCACGTGGAGACCAGAGAACTAGAGCAAATGGAGGCATGGCTGCTCTGGAAATCAGAACTGGGCCATCCCACACTGTGGAAGCTGCAATTAGAGGGAGTCTACAGCTGAGGACCAAGGTAGGCGTCTGGTCAAGCAAGGGGAAGGACTGGATTGTGGTTCCTGTTGGCTGCTCTGCAGTTGAGCTTCTGGAAGGGGTCGCTGTCATCAGGAAGAAGGAGTGTAAAGGACTCTGAGAACTGACTCCAGCCCTAAGAGAAAGTGCACACTGCTGGTGAGGTGTACCTGGGGAGGCTAAGGGAGCTTCAGCACAGCTCTGTCCAAGGCTGTTATTTTCTCAGTGTCCAATAGCTTTTGACTCTTCTGAAAGATTTCAGTTAGAATTTAGTGTCTGGAAAACATGAGACAGTGGAGAGAGTGTGGATAATAGTCCTGAACAGTCTCCCTCCCTCACACAGCTCGGCTTGCTGAGAGCACCAGATGAGGGTCTGCAGGTGCACACTTTGTTCTGTGAGCTGGGTACCACCTCTCCAGCCATCCACCCTGAAGTGTGTGGAGGGCTGGGCTGCTCTGTTGGCATGTGTGTGTGTGTGTGTGTGTGTGTGTGTGTGTACGTACGTGTGTGTACGTGTGTGTACGTGTGTGTATGTGTGAGCGCACACATGTGGACATGCTTTCTTCTTGTACCCTCAGCTTCCCAAAGGGTAGGAAGCTTTCAGAGGCAGAGCAAGCCAGTAAGATAAGCTGTGTCTTATGTCATGAGATGATGAATGTTGTGGTTTTGAACTTGGCTCTTATTATGTTTGCAGTGTGTGGTGCTGGGCTCCAGGACGTGAGAAAGCTGTCTTAGGTTAATCATGGTGACATGAGACAAACAAACCCAGGGTGAATAGGGCTTTGTCAGACCTGCTGGCAGCCTGACCTTTAGAAGAAGCTTAATTTCAGAGCAGCCTGCAAAGGTCATTAAATATTTTAGGGTTTGGCTTTCTGGTGTTAGAAGACTCAGAACAGTCTGAGTAGATATCGGGGCTGGCTAGAAGCCAGATGGTGGCTGGATATCCTGCCCCTGCTGTTGGGAGGGTCACTAAGAGCGTTTCGATTAAGCAAACATTATATAACAGCGGATTTAGTTCTTTTAACTGTTTTTTTCCCTTCTGCTTCCATTTTTAATTCACAAGTTATCCAGTTGCTCACCTAGGCTTCTAGAAGATTCCATAGCAACCACCTTGAAAATATGGAGCTGCCCTGTGTTGCTTTGGTAGGCAGATTAAAAAGCTTGAGACATGCATGTGGCCTAGGTGGGGATGGGTGGGACCATTTCCAGCATGCCCATGCTGCACATCTAGCTGGTGGCTGGGTCTGCGCTGTGTGCTGTTGACTGTGGTCAGAGGCAGGGATGGCAGAACACTGCTGCCAGAGTAGCATCTCTCCACAGGCTTCTTAAAGGAAGTCAGTATGGGGGTTTCACAAAAAAACAAAAACTAGGTTTTCTGGATGACCCAGCCGTACCTCTCCTGGGGATTTACCCAGAGGACATCCAAGTCAAGATCACACAGACAGACACTTTCACATTGGCTTTTATTGCGGCTCTGGTTATAGCAGCCCACGTGCCACCAGCGTGGAAAAAGACAGGGAAACTGGGATTGTTTCAGCCATAAAGAAGGAACAAAGTCATGCCATTTGTAGGAAAATGGATGCAATATGGGATAATCGTATTAAGTAAATTAAGCCAACCTCAGAAAGACATATGTTTCTCTCATTTGCGGATCCTAGACTTTAGATAAATACATAAAATCATATATGTATAACATAAAAGTAGAAATGAAACTGTTTAGGTTGAAACAAAGGAGACTCTTGGGAAGCAAGTACATGTGTATATGAAAACTTAAAAAAATAAGTATTTTTTAAAAATGAACCTAAGGACAGCTGCTTCGGCATAGCCCAGGTTTTTTGTTTTGTTTCGGTTTTTTGCCTGGCCTGCTTGTCCAGGTCTACTGCCGAGCCAGGCACCGCATTTTACTAAGCTCTGCACACGAGTCTGGTGACTCCTGGCCAACTTGGCTTTGTGGTGGTCAGCAGTCTGTAGTCTTAGCAGCTGCCTGCCCTGTGCCAGCTCCTGAATGGGCAACAAGTTTCCAGCCCCATATCAGTGGTCAGCTCTGGCTAGGCAAGAGCCCTAGCCACACAGTGGTAGACAGTGCTGTTCCAGACCCTTTGGGGAGCACTGTAGCAATTGCCATGGCAGCCACTGAGATTGACAGAGCTATCTTCCCCTGACCGAGAGGAACTGACCCAGCATTTTCTATGGGCAAGCAGAAGGACGGGAGATTCAGGCCTCCAGTAGCCATTGGCTCTTCTCACAGCCGACATCCCAGTGTCAGGGTGGGAACAGCCCTTCCTGCATTTCATATGCCAGCTAGGAAGCAGAGGATCTATTTTCAGTTCCTCAGACTTTCAAGACTTTTGGCTGTTAGCATGTTGTGGAGACTCCCATGCGTACGAGTGCTGGGTGGGTGGGAAAAGAGAAGTCAGAGCAGGCACGGGGCTCCCAGCCCTTTACCTTCCCACTTGACTGCAGGAGCAGACCTCAGCTCAGGATAGAGGCAGGCACCTCCCCGCTGTCTTCCCAGAGCCAGGGTGGCACTCACTGCCCCGAATTCCTCTTGGCCAGAGCAGAACTTCCCGTGTCTCCAGGTGGGAACTAAATAACCCAAGTCAACTTTGTTCCTTATATGGGGTAGCCTGGTCTGTTCCTCCCCAAGGTGGCAGGATAGCAGGATAAACCTGAAAGAGAAGGAAGGGAGGCAGGGAGGAAGGTGAGCACACTAGAAAAGTGAAACAACACGGAGGACTGTGTGCAGCTTCATCTTAAAAATACATCTCCAAGGCTAGCTGTTAACCAAAACATAACACCTGGTTTAATAATGTCTGCTGGAAAATAACCAGAGCAGCTAAGAGCATAAGAAAATGGCAAGTACACTTCTAAGCAAAGGAGTTTTAAACTGAAAGGGAATGGGTAATTTTCTAGGAAAATGTTATTACCAGAATCACTCAAGAAATAGAAACCATGAGCTGGGCACGGTGGTGCGTATTTGCTGTCTCAGCACTTCGGGGTGAGAATTAGGAGGCTGGGTGACCTCGGGTTTGCAGGGGAGTGACTCGGTACACAGATTGCTCTCTCCTTATTCCTGATGGGACAGTGTGACCTGAACACAGCAGGGTTGTGTGGCAAAGCTGATATGCCCAGTGATTCTCTGTGTATCCTCTATATCAACTCTGAGCCTGTGTAGACTGATACCATGTGTTGTTCAGGAAAATGTATTATGTCTTTTATGTATGTGATTTATTGAAAACATTCCTAGGAATGACTGAGCACCAAATCTGGGGTAGTGGTTCCCTCCACTGACAATGGGGGTTGAGGTGTAGAGGGACGTGGAAGAATGATAACTATTGCTTGTCACCTGCCATTTCATATGAGAATTCTGAACCAGTTGGCAATATTTCAGACTGTTAAGACATGACTAGAGAGTGAAGGCCTGCTTGTTAGTTATGGTCTCTACATTAACTAATGAGCTACGTAACGAATGTCTTGATGTCACATGAGTTGATGTTGCTTGCCAAGAGACCCGGGGGCCCTCATCACCTTGATGACTTTATTGTAGCCAGGACTTGACCCCCACCATAGGCATGTGACATGTTCTGGCCAATTTCTTACTGTGTGTCCTCAGCCTTACCCTTGTGATACCTCTGGACAGTGCCAGGATCAATAAGGCCACCATATCAAGGTCTGGTCACAGTGACGTGTATTACTCTTTACAAATGGCCCAACAGTATTCAGATTATTCAGTCTGTGAATGTAGACTGTGAATTCAGTCTGTCCCTGAGAGTCAGCTGTAGCTTTGATTTGCTGTTGGGAAAAGTAAAGCAGAGAAGGGAAAAGGCCCAGTATTTGCAAAGGTGAGAGTCATGTCCTGGAGAAGCAGGATTCTTCTGGACCTATTTCTAGCTAAACTACAGATTTTTAAAAATCTTTTAAGTTTACTTTTTTAATTCATATATGTATACTGTGTTTATGTAGTTTTCCCCGGCCCCTCCACTGCCCCCTGTTCAAATTCATGGCCTCTTTCTCTTTAATTATTATTGTTACTATTTATGAATATATATAAATGCAACCAGCTGAATCTATTTAGTGTTGCTCGTGTGTGTGTGTGTGTGTGTGTGTGTGTGTGTGTGTGTGTGTGTGTGTGTATTTTCTCTTTATGTGTCTGGTTTGTCAAGTTGCCATTTCAGTGGACAGGAAGCTTCCAGAATGACTATGTCATACCAAGTCTTTGGAGCCTCAAGTGAGCTAGGCCCAGAGTAGGCTTCTAGTGGTGTGGCTCTGGGAAAAGGGACCCCAGCTGCAGCCTCCTTACTGTCACCTGCTCAGTCCTGCATGGCTGGGGACGAAGCACCCGCAGGTGACTCTTAACAGCTGCCACCCTGGCTCCCACTGCCTCTGGAGAGGCAAGGGCTGGCTGACAGGGCCAAGAAGATTCTTTAAATGCAAAATTCATTGCTTTTCTCTTTTTAAAGAGATTCCCCTGGGGCCCCATCTTGGTTGAGTGTGAGACTTATCTGGATTCATACACACACTCCAACCCATGGGGTGTGAGATCCTTCGGTTTCTTCTTGTTACTCTTCTACCTTAAGATGGGATCCTGCTGAAGCCTCATGATTGCTAAGACTGAGAGCCCGATGCCTTATGAATATGTAGAGGAGCTTTAATAAAATGGTGTGAAGCAGCAGCCTGCTTCTTCCAGAAATGCTTCCAGAGCCCCAGGAGACTTCCAAAAGCTCCTGGAAGATGAGCTCCTGCAGAGAGAAGGAAAACGAGAGAATAGAGCATGATTGGATGGACCTAGAATCCAGCGATTTGAGAATGAAAAATGCTGCCCTGTGTTTCTCGCATTCCCACCCAGCCCTGTAAGCCCTATTGAGTCTCTCAGCCCAGATCTGCTGGCTCAGTCATTCCTGCTGGTGTAAGTGGAGACTTGGCTGCAGAGGGTGAGTTGCCTCAAGCACGGAGCCCTCTTCCTAGAGCATTGCAGGTTGGCTTCTTGACAGTGACATCATGCGGTGATTTGTTTACAGTTGAAGCTTTGCAGAATCTTTAATACAACTTTCTGCTCATTTTTTATCAGTTTGCTTGTCCATGAAGGCTCATTTACAGTGAGACCAGATACTAACTGTAGAATTTATTCCCCTAGCCCCCCAAACAACTGCTGCACATTTTTTTGGTGATTAATTAAAAGGAACTTACTCTAATGACTAAAATTAACCAAAGACGCCCCTTCTGCAATCCTAGCCTAATTGCCTTCTAATTGCACTGCTTTTCTTGCTTGTGCTCAAGTCTGTGGGTCAGAGCTCATTTTGTCAGTCCTAGGGGAGCACATATCCCCTGGCGCTTGCCCTCTCAATGTCTCTGCTGCTGTCGGCAGCTGCTGCTCTAGCATCCACCTCATTGCTCAGTGTTTGAATGTTGAGCCATGACTGAGCTCTAGGGTTCTTCCGAAGTCCATCTCCTTCTCCCACTTATTCTCATTCAAGATAGATACTAACTGGGACCGATGATGAAGCTGCCAGATAAACTGAGTCTTCAGTGTGTAGGGCCATGGAGGAGCTTGGGGCAGGGACTGGATCCCTCCTCAGTTCAGTACACCCTCTCAACCCTCCCACTCTGGAGTCAGTGGCATCACCGTTGGCGACTCAGGAATCTGGCTGCACTCAGACACAGCTGACAGTTTCCTGGGGCTCTGACAAGTCCTCCACCCTCCCTAGAGGGCCGTGTAGAGACTGGGACACTGCTCTGTGCTGGCATCCCCAGACTGGCCTGCAAGGAGTCCTCACATGGGTTCTGCTGAGCTGGATCCTATCATGCTGGGTATTTTGACCATGTGATACTTGAACGTTTCAGCCAAGACCCAGAAGAGGTGTCTTTAAAACTGGTCTTCACATGTCAGGCATCCACAGAGTCAAGCGAAGAGGTCCTGTGCCCCCTGGCATCTTTGCCAGCCTAGGTCCTTATGCCCTTGTGCTTCAGGTAGTCCTAATGTGCCTGCCCACCTGCTAGTGCTGTTTCCATGAACACAGTCGCCAGGTTACTTGGAGGCCTGGCAGACCTTGTGGAGGACAGCAGTCGGTGGGTTGTTACTGTGAAAGCCAATCACCCAGGCAGCACATACCGGTTACAAAGCACAAGGAGAATAGAAAACAATGGCACCAGTCCCCCACAAATAACTGCTGAGAACTGAGGCAGGCGTGTGTGTGGCTGAGGTGTGTCTGCCTGAATGTGGGAGGATTTCACTGCTTCAGAACACACGATTTGCATGTTAGAAACCTGCTTCCACTTCATACAGCTTGCAGAACTCCCTTGTCTGTAAGCAGAATCTGGTTGTATCTTCTGTTTCCATATGTCCCATCTCTGCCAGAACCTCCCACAGCTGATGGGCTGGCCACAGTCTTTTGGTCTTGGCAGCCCACTCTACTTGTCAATCAGGGATGATCCTAGCTGGTTGTGTCCTTTGTCCACAGGATAGTCTTTCTTTTTCCTCAGGTGTCAGCGGAAGCAGTGGCGGGTGGACCTGCCAGCCACCAGCGTGGTAATCACATTTCACAATGAAGCTAGATCAGCCTTGCTGCGGACGGTGGTGAGGTGAGGCTAAAAGATAGCTCTTGTATCTCACAGGAAGGGTGGAGGTACCTAACAACAGCTGCTCTCAGGCCCAGACAGCAGGGGCTACAGACAAGGTCATCCAGCTGCCAAGCATGGGGTATGGGGTAGTTATTGGCTCCTCTAGCCAAGGCTGGGGACCACAAGAGAGAGGCAGCTTCAAGCAGAGCCCTGCCCTTACAAGGCTCTGTCTCTCTGTCTGTTCTCAGTGTCCTTAAGAGGAGTCCACCGCATCTCATCAAGGAGATAATCCTGGTGGACGACTACAGCAATGACCGTGAGTTTCACAGCCTTACCCCTGGTGTCAGCCTTCCTGGTTTGGGGGTATCTGGGAGGAGTGACCTAATGCAGTATAGCACGGAGTAGGCACCTGGTGCAGGGAAGAGATGTCCTCCAGAGGCCCCAGGGAAAGGTGACTGAGTATGTGGCCTCCTGCCTAGAGCCCTGTGTAGACTCAGGGTTCACCGTTCTCTGCCTCTTTTCTCTCCTTAGCTGAGGACGGGGCCCTGTTGGGGAAAATTGAGAAAGTGAGGGTCCTCAGAAACGACCGACGGGAAGGTAAGAGAGTCCCTTTCTTGCAGCACTTTTGAGATGGTGTATATTTTTCTCATTGGTGTGACAGATGCAATTTAAGGAAGGAAGGGTTTGTTTGGGCTCCTAGTTCCCAAGGTGCAGTCCGTCATGATGGCGGGAAGGTGCAGCAGCTGGTCACAGTGGGCCGCAGCAAGCAGACAGAAATGAGTACTGGTGCTCAGCCCACTTTCTCCATGTGCAGCCAGGACCCAGCCCATGGGAGCGGGCCACCCACTTCTGACCTGATCTTAGAAAAGTCCCCTCAGACACGCGTGGTGACTCATAAGTCCTGTCAAGTTGACAGTCAATATTGGCCATCACACGCCAGACTCCGGTGTTAGTGCTATATACCACTCTTGCTCTGGAGGAGTCAGATTGTTCTGAATGACATCTACTGTGGAAGAGGTGTCGTGAGCTTAAAGTCATAAGTCAGGGTGCTTACAAAGTATATGAGTGGGGACATTAATTAGACAAGTGACAGCAGAGCAGAGGGAACAGAGTCTCTGATGATATTCTTGGCTTTGAGGTTGGCATGTAGTGACCTCCTGAAAATCTGCAGTCACCAGGATGCTTTGTCACCTTGGTACGAACAGATAGGCCAGTGGGGCTGGAGAGATGGCTCCACAGTTAAGAGTACTGGCTGCTTTTCCAGAGGACCCGGGTTCAAGTCCCAGCACCTACATGGCAGGTCACAGCTGTCTGTGCATATGGTACACAGACATACATACATGCAGACAAAAATGCCCATGCACGTGAAATTAAAATTTAATAAAAACAAAAGGAGCCAAGATAATTTTGGCTTGTGATCTGCAACATTCAAACTTTCTATGAAGTTCTAGTCAGTCGGGCAGTCTGCAGGGCCTTCCACACAGATACAGCTTCTTCAGGGATTCTTGTTCCCATCTCTCCTGGCCCAGTGGAACTACTCAGGGGAACAGCAGTTGTCTGTTTCTCTCCCTCCACCAGAGTCCTGTCCCAGCAGATGCAGAACAGTCACAGCTTAACTAATCGGAGCTGTTGATATGTAAGGCCAAATTTTCAAACCACATTGGTATTTACACATTGGGAAAATTGGCTACTGTCTTTGACTCACAGCCGACAAGTCCTATCAGTCCCTTGACTGCAAAAGTTTAGAAAAAGCATTAAGACTTAGTTCTAAGGAGTACAGTGTCTCCATGTTCCAGGCATGTGATATAATCACAAATTCAAGTTTGACAGCCCGCTGAAGGAGAACCATCCCAAATAGGGAGAGAGAGCTGTCATTTCTTGTTGATGTGATTTCACAAATGCCAGCTCTTCACCAGCTGTCAGTCTCATCTGTGTGGGCAGTTATGGAAAAGACTGCCTTCCCACTGCAGAGTCTGGAAGCTTCTCGGCGAGACTCAGGTGTTTGACTGTTTTGAGCTAGTCCTCTTCCAGTTTTCCAGCAATCAGAGTGATGGCGTTTTGCCACTCCCCTCTAGGAGGCTGACAAGGACCCAGGGGTGGCATTTGAATCCCTAGTCAGTGCAGACTTTCTCTTCCAGGTCCCCATATGCAGCTCCAGGCAAGACAGGAAGGTGTTCTTGCAAGGGTTTGTTGTTTTTTAACTTTGTTTATGGATATTTTCCCACATGTGAGCTTGGTGCCAGAGGAGGGTGTCAGGTCCCCTGGAGCTGGACTTATAGACAGTTGTGAACCACCATGTGAGTGCTGCAAACCAAACCCAGGTCTTCTGGAAAAACAGCCAGTGCTATTAACTGCTGAGCCAACTCTCCATCCCAGCAAGGATTTTTTTTTTTTAAATTTATGTGTGTCTGTGTGTGGGTAATGTCACATGTGTGCAGGTGAAGAAGGTATCTGATTCCCCGGAGCTGGAGTTACAGAAGGTTATGAGCTGTCTGAGGTGGGTGCTGGGAACCAACTCAGATCCTCTGGAAGAGCAGCAAGTGCTCTTAACTACTAAGTCATCTCTCCAGCCCCCAGAATCTTTAAAAAAAATCATGCATTTATTAAACATTCAGTATGTGCTTTACACTGTGCTAGACACTAGAAGGCACAAGGATAAGTGTGAAGGCTTTTATTCCTGCCCTTGGGCTGCTTGCATTTTAATTTTGGAAATAAATATGAACATGAAATTAGAATGCAGCCTGCTTGAAATTGCAGGGCAGCAATTAGTGCATGTTGGGGAGCGGGGGGGGTGGGGGTGGGGGGTGGGGGGATGGGGGGGCGCTCAGTGCACAGTGACATCAGTCAGAAAATGCTCATTCAGCAGACACAAAGGAAATGAGGCTCTGTAGAGAAGGACAGTCCTCAGTTGGGGCCAAAGAATAGCCTAAGGAAAAAAGAATCTCATGAGAAAGGCACAGAGGCCAGTAACAGAAGGCTCCCTGGACTCACATCAGTGCAGTGGCTGAGGCCACTGCTACCAGCCCATCAGACACAGCCCATCCCACACAGACAGTGAAGTCCTCACCCTCAACAGCTCTGCTGCATGACTCAAGTCAGTCCCTCAAGCCTGGAGTAAACCAAAGAGCATCTGATCCCCAAGTTCTTCCCCAAACAACCTACCAAATAACTGGTTTCCAACTCGGTTTTTGCCCTACTCTCCCACCTAAAAAGGGAGGTCAACAAGGGGTCAGAAAAGAAGCAGGAAGAGTAGGGATGGAAGGGGAAGAAAGAATAACTGATAAATCACTTCAGTCCACTCAGAACAGTGTCTAAATGTTAGCCCTCGCGTCATTTTAGCTAAGGTGCTTCTTTGGGAAGAGCTGCACCTTTGTGCTGTTTCCGGTGGTGAGATGTGGGAAGCCAGATCATGGCCTGTATGGGACAGCAGCATGTGTGGCAGCTGAGCACAAAAGTACATGCAGCTCAGATGCATGACAAAGCTGTGTGTGCACACCGATCTCAAGCCCCACATGTGAACCATGGCACAGATGACAGTTAATTAGCAGCAGAGAATGTGGTCCCAAGGAGCCAAGTCTGTAGCTCCTCTAAGGAAACAAACAGATCCAGCTCACGACAGTAAGCTTGGAGTTGGTACCACCGATCGTAAGCCCTGAGGCTAGTCTCCCCGCCTCCCCTCCCCTGTCCTGTGTACCAATACTGCTCCCTCTCCTCTAGTGAGTTGTAAACTCTAATGGAACGTTAGAGATCTCACCTCAAACCCTCAGGTACTGTTTGAAGAAATTAAAGAGTAGAGAGCTGGACTGGGAGACTGCCACAAGTCTGCTGCTCCCTTTACATGTTCACACTTCTTCAGCCCAGACACGTCCTTCGAGGACTCTCCGTCAGCTTCTCTATTGGAAGACTTTCTCCTATGTTATTAAAGGGTGTTTTCTCAGCCGGGAGTTCTGACTTGACTGTGAGTTCCTCTCTCAGCTCTTTAAAATGTTGTTTCAGGGTCTACCTGTCTTCTATTTGTCTACTTTTTTCTTCGTGTGTGTGTGTGTGTGTGTGTGTGTGTGTGTGTGTGTGTGTGTGTGTGTACACGCGTGTGTGCGTGCACCTTCAGAAGCCAGAAGAGAACACCAGATTCCCTAGAGCTGGAAAGCTACCTGACATGGGTGCTGGGAACTGAACCTCAGTCTTCTGAAAGAACAGAAAGTACTTTTAACCTGAGCCATTTTTCAGAACGTTGTCATAATTCATATTGTCATCCCTTGCATGTGACAGGTCGTTGGCACCTGTTGCCCTCCTGAGTCTTTATTGGTGTCTCCACCTAGCCCTCATTTTCTTTATGTCTGTCCTGCTTCAGGTCTGCCCAAATCCTCTAGACTATGTAAGTTGCTGTTTTCCACAGATTTAGAGAAGGATTGGCCATCGCATCCTCAGGTGCAATTCTGGTGTCTCTCTTGGACTCTGGCTGCATCTAACTACATCCCATGCTCTCATGGTCACTTCAGCCTTTTGCTCCTCATGTTTCTGTCTTCATTTTCCTGGGCAATGTATTTCTGTTGACTGTCTTCAAGTTCCCTGGTCCTTCTGCCAGCTCTGCCCTGCCTTGAAGATCACCCAGTGAGTTCTCATTGGAGATAATTTCATTTTTGGAATACTCAGTTAACTCTTCTTACAGTTTCTATTTCTCTTCTGAGATTTCCTACCTGTTCACTCATTAAAGCCATCATTTCCCATGAGCTCTTGAACATAGTAATAGCCATTTTTAAATCTCCATCTTTTAATTCCAACATCTGAGTCATCTCAGGGTGACTTTCAGTTGAAGCTTGTTTTCCCCCTCTTGGGTGTGGTACACATTCTCTTATTCCTTCTCTTGTCTACTGATGTCTCATTGTGTGATGAATGTTCTGAATGATGTACTGTAGATATTCTGAGTCATTTCATTTTTCTCCATAGAATATTAGCCTTTGGAATTCAGGGAAATGCAATCACCAGCTGTGTTCTTCACTTCTGAGACAAAATCCCTAAAAAAGAAACTTAAAGGGAGAAAAGGTGATTTTGGCTCATGGCTTCAGGCTTTCAACCTATGTCACTTGGTCCTGTCATTCGGGCCTGAGGTCAGGTCAGTACCACAGTGTAGAAGACTGTGGTGGAGCGGGGTTGCTCATCTCTGCTCAACCAGAAAGCAGGGAAGGGTCTGGGAAGACGTACCCTTCTAGTGACCCATTTCCTCCAGCTGGGCCCCACCTACTTCCCACCATCTCCAACTCCCATAGTGCCACCACATGATGAGTTTGACATGGATGGGTTATTCACTGATAAGACGGGCAGCCTTATGGCCCACTCACCTCTCAGCACCACAGCTGGGGGCCAAGGCTTCAACATGGGAGCTTTTGGAGGGTGTGGGTGAGCTTAATAGCCAAGTCCTACACTGGCTAAAGACCTCGGATTTACACATGATGTAGGTGCTTCTCTGTACTTTCTGTTCAGACAGGTGCATTTTGAGTAGATCCCTTATTCACAAAACAATTGTATTCTAAATGTGATCCTTCTATAATTTCTGTAGGAGGGCAGAGGTGTTTCCCAAACATTGTTTACTCGGCAAGACTCACATTCCAAAGCCTGTGTCCACTGGAGAGAGCAGCTGAGGCCTCGGCTCCTCTGGCCACTGTTCTTCTCCAGCTGCTCTGCTCCTGTGGCTACCTGAGCCAAGAGTCAGCGACAGGTGTCAGGGGCTTATCACCAGATTTGGGGCTTTCTTGTTTTCCTTTGCAGCCATTCCAGAAATCCTGCACTTGGTCCCCTGACACCTGAAGCTGGAAGAACTGTACTGCAGCAGGTGGGAGGGGGCTCTGGGGAGTGAGGGCAAGCCCATGCAGACCTGGTCTCACTCTGCGATTCCCACTTTCAAGCATTGAATCTCCCCAAGTTTCTAACCTGAGTGACTTCTTGGAAGCCCTTTCAAACAGCTCCACAGTTGTAACCATTTCCTGAGTGAGGGTTCATATGGCTTGGAGTTGAAAATCTTGTCTTTTTCCCTGATGTAACATTCAGTTAATGTCTTAGTTAGTGTTTCAACTGCTGTAAAGAGACATTTCCACTGCAACTCTTATGAAGGAAAACATTTAATTGGGGCTAGTTTACCGTTTCAGAGGTTTAGTTCATTATCATCATGGCAGGACATGACAGCATGCAGGTAGATGGTGCTAGAGAAGGATCTAAGAGTTCTGCATCTTGATCTGCAGGCAGCAGAAGGAGACTCTATCCCACACTGGGCACAGCTTGAGCATGAGACCTCAAAGCCCACCCCCACAGTGACACACTTCCTCCAACAAGGCCACGCCACCTAATAGTGCCACTCCCTATGGGCCAAGCATTCCAACCCATGAGTCTCTGGGGACCATTCCTATTCAAACCACCACAATAAGATTAATCAAAACTCCATTTTGCTAATGTAAAAAGGAACTTAAAGCAGTCATCCTTGCTCACCATGAGGATTCACATCCCATCCAGATGTAGAGTGTCTCCCAGGGTCAGTACAAGGCTAACGATAAGACTGTGTTGTGATGAAGTACTTGTCAACAACTGCTCACAAGCCTTAGCTGGGTTTTGACTTGATGCTCTTGTTTTATGAAAACAAAGCTGTTTACATCGCAGCAGGTATTATGACCACCAGACCTGGCACCATTATCTCTCAGGGTGTGGAATGGCACCTTCCTTATCTCGAAGGGAACTATAGTCATGCCAGCAAAATGTTTTCAAATCATGCTTTGGGTGTTTGCTAAGGGTAACTTCCTTTCTCGGGATCAGTAGCCTTAGGAAAGTTGTCTTTCCCGTCATCTGATGAGCTGTTTGAAGTCCTGCTGGGAATCTACCCCAGTGACTGCAGAGCAGTGCTGTTCCACCCACAACTGATGGACAGCTCTTCTGTGACAGGGCATTGGTGCCGCTGGCCATGCCAGGAAGGCTCTCAGGTGGAGCTCTCTCATGTACTTGGAACTTATCTTCTCAGGTCTGATGCGCTCTCGGGTCCGGGGTGCCGACGCTGCCCAGGCCAAGGTCCTGACCTTCCTGGACAGTCACTGCGAATGTAACGAGCGATGGCTGGAACCACTGCTGGAGCGGGTTGCTGAGGTGAGCCTCGCTCACACGGAGGGTGTGCTGCCCACACTGGCTGCGGGTTTTCTCGACACTGGCAAGGGAGCTGATGCCCTAGACATTGTTTCATGGTGTCCCATTGATGCAGAACAGTCACTTTGTCTGAGGAACACAGGTTCCTTGAAGCTGCCTGGAGCCTGGGAAGAAGAAGTGGCCGGTCACGGGGAAGTACCTTCCCTGTTCATGTGCAGGAAGATATGTGGCCAGCAGGGTAGCCTGTTGGTAGGAGTGCCATCTGATAGGATGTCTGGGGAAGGATGGGGGTGGTTGCAGTGACAGTCCTTTACCCTGGTAAGGACTGACTGACCACCTCTTCCAGACCTACAAGGAGAAGCAAACAGGTTACCACAGTGCCCTTGGTGGGCTTGTCAAGTGGTCTTTGGCCTCACTCTGCCTTCTGTGTTTAGCTGTGTTATTTCTCTTGACTTCTGCTTGCCTTCCTGGCTTTCCTTCCTGGCTGCTATGGAAGTGCTTCCTTGGGGCAATGAAGCGAACATACGAATGAAAGGAAACAGAGTGAACGCGTTCTGCCTGCCACACAGCACAATAGCAACAGGCAACAAGTGACAAAATACTAAGCGACCAAAGGTTGCTGGACGTCCTGTCTCTGGCTTTACTGGACTCGGTGGCACACTTTGTGCTTCCCCTCATCTGATCAGCGAGGTCACTGGGCTTCAGGGGACTTGAGTAACATCCAGAATCACATAGGTGTCGGGCTGTTGCGCAGGCTCTACTCAACCCTTAGCCAGGCTCCTCCCTCTCTTCCACACCCATCTGTCAGGCACCCATCCTGGTGGTCTAGCCCACAGCTTCTCACTCTGCTAGGCCGTCACACTAGAAAGCAGAGGTAGGGCTAGCTTCCCTCCGTGTGGAGATTCATGGGGTTGCCAGCTCACGGGAGATGTCAAACTCCCCTTCCCTTTCCTTCCCCCATAGCTGAGAGGTTCTTGTAATCTCTTCTCAGCAGAAGGAGTGTAAAGCAGTAACACTCCAGGGCCAGCCTGATCTCCTAAGGCTTGTTTCCCATCAGCCTGCAAGCAGGCAGGTGGGACTTTGTGCCACCCCTGAGCAGTGTGGAGCTCTGCCAGTCCTGTTGCTGAACCTCTTTTGAGTCTTTCTTTGTCTAACAATACTCTCTGTAACTCAGAGACCACACGCCTTCTCTTTTATCAACTGTCAGCATGAGGCAGAGCTGAGTTTGAAGGTCCGAGGAGGTCAAAGGCCTTGTGTTTGGTCTCAGCAGAGTGGCACTGTGGCATGAAAAAGCGGGTCGGTGGAAGATAGGCATGTCTGGTAGAATCACAGGAGTTGAGTTAGGGTCGGAAAACTCCAGTCAGTTGCTGTGGAGGTGATGACTTCCACCTCTCATGCCGTCTGCACCCAGAAATCGTTCCTGGCTTTGGGGTGGAGGCACTTCAGCCATGAGTTCATTCCTGAGCTGCTCCAGTGTAGCGAGAGGGTGGCAGCCATAAAGTGACCGAGCTTAGCTTCTGGGACACTGAAATCTATCCACAGTTGACATTTAGGAGTTGACTCGGGGCCACTGCACAGCCTGGGCCTTTAGCTGGAGAAGAAGTAGCACGGTGTCCCGTTCTCAGCTGTCCCCTCTCATGCCACCACCCCTGCCCATCTTGCGACAGTGGCATCTGATGGGAAGGCCTGTTGGGATGGTGGCTTTTGCTTTGCTGGGGTTGTAACAAGTATTCTTTCCTTCCTTTGTCCCTGCTCAGGACAGGACCCGGGTTGTATCCCCCATTATTGATGTCATTAACATGGACAACTTCCAGTATGTGGGTGCCTCTGCTGACCTCAAGGGTGGTAGGTGTCAGCTGTGATTGGTCTACCTGCTGGCTTGTTCTGTCTGGCTAGGCTCCTGACCACTGCTGTCCTGTGGTCAACAGTGACATTGACAGCAGAATTCACATTATAGTGTGGGCTCTGACTGGTACCCCACAGAAGGGATTGGCCCAGCTTCCCTGGCAGAAACACCAGCCCCACCCACCACCCTATCATCCCATCCCTCTCTCTCCTGGAGCTAGGGGAATGTGTGACGTCCCTGCAGATTGGAATAGAAGAGCCTTTACTACTCCTGGGCTGGGCTGAGGGGCTCCAGAGCTGCTACCAGCAAGAAACACTCCATAGAGCTGAGGATTTGCAGAGTGGGCCTGGAACCTCTTTTTGTTCTGCCCGTTCCAGCCCTTCCTCTTGTAGCCTACATGCCCTGCCAGCTTGCTGCCCTGGAGTCCTGCCATCCTGCTGCTGGCCTCCTTAACTGCCTGCCCACCAGGGGCTCGTCCTACCTTTGTGCTCAAGCTTGGACCATGGTTCCTTCCCAGCCACCCACCACAGCCTGCTTCACCACTGGGTGGCCTTTGTTTTTGTGAATGGACCAGCATGTTGTGGGGCTACATAGCCTACAAATGTTACCTTCTGGTTGCCCTCCAGGAACCCGTGAGAAATTTGTCCAAGATTTTCCTTTGCTTCTTAAGAACTGTTGAGGCTCCAGTGGGAAGGAGACTGTATTAGACATGGCTGTGAAGTCATTGCTACACCCAGATGGAGCAGGTTATACTGTCCCCTGCTCTAGCAGTCCATATCCCCCTAAGTCCACAAATAGCAAAGAGTAGGGTGGAAGACAGCTTTTCTTTTTCTCCCCCCTCCGCCCCCCTCCCCACACTATTTAGCTAAAGCTGGCCTAGAACCCAAGATCCTCTTGCCTTATCAGTTCTCATGAGTGCTGAGATTACAGGCCCGCACCATCACACTATCACACTCAACATGTAAGATCTTGTATCACTGGGCCCTGAAAGGTCCTGGTCCAGGCCTGGAGAGCATGGGTCCCACGGAGGTACTATGTGCTGTACTGTGGTTCTGGGAGACAGTTGTGATTTATCTAGCTCTGACTGGTCCCTAGGTCCCCAGTCTTGTGTGTGCAGCCCTTGTAGGTCCAGTGGCATCACACACAGATACCAGTTCTCATATTTCACATTTGTTCTTAGACATTTTAATGTTAGAAAATCCAAGCCAGGCATGACGGCATATGTCTGTAATCCTAGCACTCAGGGGCCTGAGACAGGAGGACTGCTGCAAGTTCAAGACCAACTTGGGCTACATAGCAATACCCTATGTCAAAATAAAAAACGGTTGGAGGGGCATGAAAGGTGGTTCAGAGATTATGAACATGCACTACACTTTAGAGGATCTGAGTTCAATTCCTAGCACTCAAATCAGGCGACCTAAAACTCCAGCTCCAAGGGCACTTGCACCCATGTGTATAACCACACACAGATCCCTAATCATACATGTCGTTTTAAGAAAACTCAGACCTGTGTTTGCTTTGGAGGGTTGGGAAGATTTCACTGTGCCCTATACCCACCCCACCACCCCAGTTGTTCCCTCCCCCCTCATCCTCTTCATTTTGGTTGGTTAGTTGGCAGTGAGTCCTGCCTACGTGTTCATTGTCAAGCTGCTAGGGTAGGACAGCAGGTCTGAGAGACTGTGTCTTCTTCTCATGGCTGTTTCTCTTCTGGGTCGGCAGGTTTTGACTGGAACTTGGTGTTCAAGTGGGATTACATGACACCAGAGCAGAGGAGATCCCGGCAGGGGAACCCAGTCGCCCCTATAAAGTAAGTACAGCGTACTGCAGGAAGCTCTCCTTGGGGAGAGCCCAGACTCTGGCCCCTGCAGGGGTGCTTCCAGGTACTGGGGCTCTGCCTTCTGGTCCCTGGCCTCCCTCAAGGCCAGCATCTGCAGCAGGTCATGCGGTGAAGGAGGTTTAAGGTCCAATTCCTTACAAGGCATCTCTGATGGCTCCGCGTTGTCTCCTGTTTATGATGCAGTGTTTTCTGTAGCAGAGTGGGACTTGTACTATGGCCTTTAATGTTACTGCTCTGGTTACCTCATAAGTTGAGGCATGTAAAAGCCAAGGGTCTCAGTCACTGTGGGACCCCAGGCGGTGACTAGAAATCAATGGAGAATGGAAGACCCCTCTCAGAGCACAGATGTCAAGCCTGTGGTATGAGTCTAACTTTGCCCTTGCTCTCCTTCCTCCTCAGAACCCCTATGATTGCTGGTGGCCTGTTTGTGATGGACAAGCTCTATTTTGAAGAGCTGGGAAAGTACGACATGATGATGGATGTGTGGGGAGGAGAGAACTTGGGTATGTACAGCCCTCTGGCCTCAAGTCCACCGGTGTCACCGTGGTGCAGTATGGGAGGCAGGGTGGCATGTTAGCAGTTAGGGAGGCCCCAGAGCAGCCATTCAGTGGGCAAACCAGCTCTTTATATGTTATGTGAATGCACACACTCTGACCACAGGGATGACAATAAGATGCGTCTCTGATGTCAGGGTGGAGACTAAAGTTCAGGTCATCCCTGCACCAAAACCAGATGCTGTCACATCCTTTGACCTGGGGTTTCTGCATGGCCGTTTCCAGGGCTCTGGTTGATTGTGTAGAATGGTAATGGAGCCGGGCAGCTGCTGGGTTAGCCAGCTGTAATCACGCATGTCACATGGATGAGTTCTGATGTTCAGAGCCTTCTTGTGGGGGACCTGCCTCCACCTTTTTCCCCCAGGGTACTCTTGAGGAGTGAAGGATAAGAGATTTAGATAGAAATATGGAGGGGAGAGAGAGACAAAAACACAGGATAGCCTCGGGAGGGCCTGGATCCTAATCCACCAGCCTCTTCTGTCTCTTCTAAAGGGCTTTTTAAAGAAACATTAAGGGGTGGAGCAAAAGATTTCTCCCCAGCACAGCCAAGTGCAGACCCTTCCAATCACCTAGTAACCACACACGTGGTCAATCCATCGCCTTATGCAGCCCTGCTGGGTAAAGCAAGCTCAGATCTCACTAGGAAACCTCTGTGGACTCCCACACCTTCTCCACTACTTTTGGAAATAAATTTTTTTAATGACCCGTGGAGGTCATGTTTGCCTAGGAATGGGACATGGTCACTTTACAGGTGGTGGTCTGCATAGGCGGTTGTCTCAGCTGTCTTGTGTGACAGATGAAGACTCTGGTCAGCTTGTCTGGGTTTTGTTTCTTGTTTTACTGAAGTCTTTGATCTCAAGTGCTTGTCATTCAGACCTGACCCCTCACTATCAAGAGTTTAGTTTCTTTCGTTCTTACCCAGGTGTGCTTGGGAGGAAAGGGACAAGGAGAGGGAGGGGAAGGGACACCACTGTCACTTTGAGTAGATTTTCTTGTGACAGAGACTTTGATAGTTTCTCTTGGCTTAAAAGAACAGCTTCAGCTAGCCCGTCATTCGAATGTGTCTTTTGAAGTTGAAGTTGGTGGAGACGTTTCATCTGGTAGGAGGCCTCTGCCCAGCATGATGAAAAGCTGCTTCTAGCTCTGGCTCCATGGGAGGGAGGAGGAGGAGGAGTCATGAGTCAGTCTCTTTCCCATGTTTCAGTGAGATGTTGGGCTTGGGTGGGCTTGGGTGAAGTTTTATGAGCAAGAAAGTCTTTGAAGTAGTGACCCTGAAAGGCCCCTGAGCCTCTTGCACCTGTGGGTTCCAGGGGCTAGAGCCACCCTGTGGGGCAACAGGTGTCATGAACTTGGGAGGCCACATCTCAGGAACTGGTGTGGCTCTGAGAGTGCAGATTGACAGACATACTCTGCCAGTCTCCTGTGAGTCACCCTACAGAGGCCGATTTGTATCTAAGGTGACCTGGTCTGGAGCCCAGAGAGAGAAGAGTACAAGTTTGATGTCATGGGCTTTTGTTATAGTCTGTTTAATAACCTGAGGGGTGGAGGAAGGCAAGACCCTGGAGTAGAAGTCTTGCCCTTCTAGGAGGTCTGATGTCCTCTGGTCCCTGGCAGTACCCTCTGGGGACACTTGAAGGCTGAGCAGAGGGTTTGAGCAGGACTAGCAGGCCTGTGGTATGACTCTACCCTCTGCAGAGCTCTGCTCTCAGCTCCTTTTGCTGGCCACCCAGACTACTGACAGTTAACAGTCCATGCAGGTTTGGTGGCTGTAATGTTGGGAGAAGGAGAACAGGATGTCTGAGAAACATCAGAGCCATGTCTCTGAGCCATATGTGCTCACATGACAAGACTGCCTGTTTTTCTGGCCAACAGTACCTTATGTAGGAGCAGTTGCAAAAGGGCAAGGGTGAGATTCGGGACAGAGCTATCCTTTAGGCAGGCTCTGGTGATGTTAGGATGGGTGCTCTGTGCCTCCAGTGCCATAAAGGAGAGGCCTGTGGAAGGCATACTCCAGGCCAAGAGCAGAGTGGGGATGCCCAGAGCTCATGTGAAATCACAGTTGAAAAAAGCCTCCCTGGCCTCCAAGCTGCCCCTTGCTAGCTCAGCAGCTTCCCTGCCCAGAAAGCTCATTGTTGAGACTTCCTGTAGGCACGCTCACATGAGTGTTCTTCCTGAGATACAGAGCGTGTCGTACTCAAAGGTTTGTTGGCTGCTGGAAAAGTTGAGAACCACCCCCTGCATCTGTTCAGGTGGGGCTGGCCTCACAGTGCGAGGGATTGATGGGATCTGTTCTTCCCAAGGGAATTCCTCCTGTGGTTTTAGCTTGCCCTCCCCTCCCCTGCTCCTAGGAGGTCCTCAGACAGCACTGACCAAGTGATGTCAGACTCCGGGCACTGCTGCCACAGCAGCATGCTGCTCTAGAGGATCTAGCCCTCCACTACCTTTATGGTTTGCAAAGATCCTGCCTTGTTTTCTTTTCTGTTCCCATGGGTAGCTGTGCTGGATCCGTAGATTTCTCATCATACCAGCATGTGTTGAGGGATATGGCCAGTGCCCTAGAGAGAAGCTCTCTCTTACAGACTTCATGGTGTCTTTCAGAATGGCACTTGTTGGTCTCCCTGTTTAAACGAGTTGTCTTGCTAAGGTTAAGGGACTGTCCCTGGTCACACCCTGGGAACTTGGTTGGCACCTGGACCTGCTGATATATGAGGGCAATGGGCAAGGATTCTTCTTCCCTGGAAGGAAAGCCCAGTGTATCCTGGTACTCAGTTTACAGGAAATGGTGTGGAGGAACATGGTCTGTGCACCTGTCTCCAGTTGTCAGCTGTGGTGTTACTGGATGCATGTAGTCTTAGTCTGGCAGGCATCTGCTTTCAGACCAAAAACCATCCTTTGGAACCCTCTGGCCCAGTGTTTTCCATGCATGTTCAGTTTTGGGTATGCTATGGAGTTGACCTATCCGGGGTGCATCCAGTGTCTCCTCTATAAGAAGTTCCAGATCATGTTCTGGAGAAGCATCCTCTCGTTCGTTTCCCTTGGCAGTTGAAAGTGAGCCATGGTAGGTGGCTAGGGCAGGGGTAGCTGTGCCATGGAGGCAGCAGCTGCAACAGACTGATGGTTGCCAAATTTCCTCCTCCTCAGAGATCTCATTCCGAGTGTGGCAGTGCGGTGGCAGCCTTGAGATCATTCCGTGTAGCCGTGTGGGACATGTGTTCCGGAAGCAGCACCCCTACACATTCCCAGGTGGCAGTGGCACTGTCTTTGCCCGGTGAGTAGTGAAAGGCCAGACCAGCTGCGTGCAGTCTGCTCAGAAGACGTCCTGGAGCTGTGGGGACAGGGTCCTTGGACGGTCGTGGCCCCCAAGCTGAGAAAAGGTGCAGTGGCTAGTGTGCAAGATGGTATTGCAGGGGAAGAGAAGCTGTCTCAGAGTGCTGCGTGGAGGTTGTAAAAAGCAGCACTGTTTGCTAACTCTCCTGGTGGCTAACCCCTGCCAAGGGTTCTCCTGACGCCCCACACAGTGGAGGATAGATAAGAGAGGAGGGTAAGGGCACACAGGAACAGCCCCAGTCTTGTGACAGCAGAGCCCGTGGCCTGGCACTGCTTGAAGCTTCTGCCTCTTGTCGTCATTTCAATCCAACTAAATTTCAGCATGGGTCCTGAAGGAGCAGACTCTGAAACCATCTCAGAAGGCGAGTCACACCGCACCAGCCAAAAGACATTGGGGCTCATAACTGATTAGTGATTGGCGATAGATGTTAGTCAACAAACCCAAACTGAAAAGCTGCTTAGTCCGACCAGGTTTCTCCTGGGACTCTTTGCCAGTTGCACACACCTTTAATCCCAGTGCTCTGAAGGCAGAAGCAGGTGGATGTCTGTAAGTCTGAGACCAGCCGAGGTTCCATAGTGAGGCCCTGTCTGAAAAAACTGAGTCAGACCTCATGGGGGCAGACAATAAAACCTCTAAGCCAAACAAGATGTTTCCAGTGCTCACCTGGTCAGCACTGTGGGGAAGTGAAATCGGGCTAACGGGACAGGCTTGACAGGTTACGGACGCACACAGCTCCCTGTGGAGATGGCCCAAGAGTCCAGGCTCTAAGGTGGGGTGTGTTCAGCCTGTCAGACTTAGGGGAACATCAGTGGCCAGAGTCTGCAGGGGGTTTCAGAGGCTTCTGCCCATGCTCACTCGCCTGTTTCTGACCTGTCCTGAGACAGAAGCTGGTGACAGTGTCATTTCTCTGTACTCTGTGCTCACATAGATTTCATTTATGTATTTCATTCTTGGCTATCAACCTGGAGGTGCATTTCTAGGGTTAGCACCAGGGGTCTGAGGATGAGCGCATTTTACAACATCTTGTCTCAGTGGCAGCAGTCTGGCCCCTCCCCCATTCGGGGACAACAGGAATATTTATCACTTTATGGGGAAGATGGAGGCCCCACATGGAGATGGATTTAGTAATTACAGCTCAGACAGTGTGATAGGTTCAGCATTTAAAAGGCCTTTACTGCAGAGAAAAAGATTTACCTGCAGGGTGACCACTGCCTGCCTGCTGTGTTCAGTTTGGAAGAGCATGATAGGCCATGTTTCATCTGAGCGGAGGGTCTGCTGATGTCCGTGCTTACGGTGGCCCTTCCTCAGTGTCATGGATGCGAGCTTTCTTTATGAACTAGAGCTGAGGACAGTAAGGATCCATCCCCAGACCTGGAGTATGATAGCCCCACTTCTTCATGCTGTCATTTCTAATCTGCACATGACTTTCCTCAGCGGAGGTCCACATGAAAGAGTGAAGTGAAGGAACCTCCTTCACTTTCCCAGGATGCTAGTGGTGTTGCATCCTCTCGTGCTGTGGGAGGCTGGGGCAACCAAAGTCTCCTGCTGTGCTCTCCACTAGAGGCTCCTTCTCCGTGGCACAGCAGAGATTTCTTCTCAGTACACCTCTGCGCTATCCTTGCAGCTGCTGGGAGGGATGGTGGTTCCGTGGATTTAAGCTGAGTACCTTCCCACAGATCCTGAGGTAGCTGCTGCTTCACCATGCCACACTCGTGGGCACTGTCCTTATTCACACTTGAGCAGACGTGCACAGACAGGCGACTCTGGGGAAGGGATGAAATTAGAGCTCAGGAAGGCTTACTTTGTTTTCAGGAACACCCGCCGGGCAGCTGAGGTCTGGATGGATGAATACAAAAACTTCTACTACGCAGCAGTGCCTTCTGCCCGAAACGTGCCCTATGGAAAGTGAGTGCCACCTGCCCGTTCCTTCGGGGGGACAGTGGGAGCAGTGAGGAGAGCTTGCAGTGCTGACAGGAGCCTCTACTCTTTGCCAGCAAGGCACTAGTGAGCAGGTCATGGGCACCAGAGGCTGGACAGTCCATACCACACCACCTAGGCCACATCAGTCTCCCTGGCATTCAGAACTGAATATATCTCCCTTTCCTCCAGTATTCAGAGCAGGCTGGAGCTCAGGAAAAAGCTGGGCTGCAAGCCCTTCAAGTGGTACCTGGACAATGTCTACCCAGAGCTAAGGTAAGTCCTAGGTGAGTCCTGGGGGCCTGAGTGCATTTTGTGAAGGCTGAGGAAGCAAGATGATTAGAGAGGCTGCAGGCCTCATGCTTGCTGTGAAACTGGGAGCTGGCTACCAGGGAGAGTACATGGTCCCACCCCACAGGTACCCACAGACCCTACTCTCTTACAGAGTTTCCCTTGCTCTGTGTGAGCCTGGAAGAATCCCAAAGCACCCCTGATTTGGTTTGTCCCCTATTAAGAGGCTGTCTCTCCATGAGCATACTGTTTCCAGGAGTTCGTTCTGCTCCTCTGACCTCTCCCCACAGCTCCCTTCAGCCACCCCTGCCTTCTAGTGAGTGTAGAATAGGATTAGCAGTGATGGTGTCCCACCTCCTCGTGGAGGGTTCATGACAGAAACACTCTGCTGAGCCTTCCCTCAACTTCCACTCAGCTTCCACTCTCCCCTGTAAGCTGCCAGGATCTCTGTGTCCTAAGGGCCCCAGTAGCCGACCAGCGGGTCTCTGGCAACAGGTGCCGCCAGGTTATTCTCATCTTTAAGGGCCTACCTGTTTAATCATTGCCACACAGGAGAGCTGGTTAAGGTTTAGAGTATGACCCTTAATCAGGCGACCAAAGTCTCGAAGGTGAGGCCAAGCTTTTGTCTCCTACCTAAGCACACAGCACTCGCCATACTCTCTATCCGTTTGTGTACATTGAACCACTTAACAAATCCTCGCAGGCCGTGCCCTGCTGGACAAGGTCTCAGTCTGTTGAGAAATACAAAGAAGCAGGCCTGAGCCCTGTGAGTGGCTTTCTAAGGGACACACCAACCTGTTAGTAGCTCTCCTTAGCAGAACTTGAGGAAACTTCTCCATTCACAGTTGGTTTTGTCATTTTGAGATGGGGGTCTTGCTCTAGCCCAGTCTGGCCTTAAACTCTCACAGAAATCCTCTTTGAACCTTCTGAATGTTGGGATTACAGGCATGTGCCATCATGCCTGACCCACTTAGTCTTAGGGACCCAGAGGCTGTAGCCATATCATGTCAGGGGGTGACAGGAAGCTATCCCGTTTCTGCTCCTAATTTGAGACTGTGTGCGGAGGGCGTGGGTAAACGGGAACTACAGGGTTGCAGAGGAGGCCTTGACTCTTACAGTGAATACCTTTCAGGGTTCCAGACCACCAGGACATAGCTTTCGGGGCCTTGCAGCAGGGAACCAACTGCCTGGACACACTGGGACACTTCGCTGATGGAGTCGTTGGAATTTATGAGTGTCACAACGCTGGAGGGAACCAGGTAGGCGAGCAAAGTGTTTGCACCTGCAGGCCCAGAGCTCTCAGCTGGAAGCCCTGGAGTCCTATGGAAAGTCCTGGCACTGCCAGCAACCTCAGAACCCGTGGTATTGAATGTCACCTTGAGCTGCAGTGGCGAGGGACACACTGGTAGGTGACATCAGCACCTGTTCAGGCTGACTTCCTTCGTCTCCCTGGCCTCTTCCTGTCAGCTCTCACCCCTGCAATAGCCACTCCCACAGGCCCAGACCTGTGTCTGCACCCATGTTTGTCACTGATGTATCATAAACTGGCCCCCACTTAGGAGGTGCTCAGCTTCAGCCTCTTCAGGTGGAGCAGCAATGATGGTGAAGGCCAGCAGGGGTTGGGCGCTCATCCTTGGCAGACTTGGTGATTGGCACAATTTACCACTCAGCCTGGGATACCTCACCCCACAGGCCCAGCTGAGGTCCAGGAGCCCCCTCCTCTAGTGCTACCCTGGACCCGTGTGCTGTGCTACAAGTGTTCTAGAACCACAGCCAGCAGCCGCCTGTGCACACGAGCCCCTGAGGTGTGCCCACTATGAAGTGAGTCTTCCGTTTTATTTAACTCTACTGAATTTAAATTCAGTCTGCCATGCGTGGCGGGTGGCTAGCAGTCCAGTGCTTGGAGGGGACCTAGAGGCAAAGATGACACCAGCAGTCCCTGCCATGACTAGGTGTCACGTGCCACGTGGGTGAGATAGAACTTCCTTGGCTTTAAGCAGCACGATGCTTGCAGCCTGGTGAGGACTCTGTTTCCTGGTTTCCAGCTCAGCCTCAGCCGCACACAGGAGATGAGAGAACTAATGGCCACACTTTTTCAGGATGGCAGCTCATAACAGCATCTCTTAAACATCTTACAAATTCAGGTTGCTGAAGGACCCAGCAGAGAGGTGGCCAGCTCTGCTGCTTGCATGGGCAAATCAGACGTTTGGAGTCAGTGTATTGCCCTTCTTAAAATAATGAGGTACATAACATCCACATGTGATCTTCCTGGCCAGCCATGGCCTTCCCAGCATCTCCCCACACTTGTCATATCAAGAGTCTAGACCCTCAGTGCTCAGAGGCTCCCGTGACTCTCCTGACCACAAGCAGGTGTGTCTCCAGCTGTTGCCCACATGTAGGTGTGGTTGCCCACATGTAGATGTGGTGGGCATGGAGTAGAGGGGGCAGGGGTCATGGACTGCCACATCCTAGAGCTGCATCTCCACACCCTGGACACGTCTGGAACCAAGCACACACACACTGTGAGTTATTTTCACTGTGGTGGCACGCACACTGTGTGTGACCGACTTTTCACTGTGGTGCCACGCCCACTGTGGTGACCGACTTTTCACTGTGGTGGCACACACTGTGGTGACCGACTTCTCACTGTGGTGGCACACACACTGTGGTGACCGACTTCTCACTGTGGTGGCACACACACTGTGGTGACCGACTTTTCACTGTGGTGGCACGCACACTGTGTGTGAGTTACTTCTCACTGTGGTGGCAGACACACTGCGGTGACCGAGTACCTGACAAGACAGCATAAGAGGGAAGGGTTCTTGTGTCCACACCCTGTGTCTGGAAGCAGACAGTAGACAGGAAGTAAGGTTGGGCTACAGAGGGCCTACCCACAATGACTCCAAGTCCAGTTCTCTTCTGTGAGTTCCTTCCTTCTAATGTACGGTGACACGGAGCACACCTTCCCATTTCAAGGCAGGAGTAGAGACGTAGCAAGGAAAGATAGAACCCTGCCTCCAGGTTCACTTGCTCGTCTTTCCCCAGCCTCTCTGTCCTGGATGCCCCCATCTTCCCCCACTCCCCAAACCCCCTCACCTTTTGCACTTCTCAGAGAGTCAGGAGACCACATGTCCCAGTGGCAGCCCCGAAATGTGAGTCCTGTCTCCTTTGGGTTTCAGTGTCTTGCTGCTACCAGACTACTTGTACATTGATAGCAAGGCTTCTCTGGTGACCGTTTATCACCCTGTCCTTGTGGCCTGTAAAAGAAGAGGCAATCTTTGGAGCACTTAATCATGCATCTTCCATTTTCCCCACTGAGGGAAATGGTGGGCTGACTGAGACCTCCACTTAGAGATCCTGGAGACCTTGTGGGTGGCTGTACCCTTAATGGATCTGGTTCCTAAGTGACTTTAGGAAGCCCTACCTTCTGGCCCTACATAGAGCCTTCTACCTAGCCACTGCCACCCATAACTCTGTCAGTCCCTCTCTGTCCCCAGTCTTCCCTACTTCTGCATGATCTTGTTTAGCATTCAGAGAAGTGATTGACAGCCCTGCCCTCTGTGTACATATGCATGTACATGTGTTTGAATTGTTAAAAGCATAGGCAAGAATATTTAAATGCATTCTGACTCAATTTTCTTGTCTGCAAAGTAGACATACAAAACCCTCATGCAGTTCTTGTGAAAAGACTTGAGACAGCTTGGCATATAGTGAGCATCCAGTTAGAGGGAGCCATGCTGTGTGTTGACATGGAGATTGTTCCTGCAGAGTTCGGGGACTTGGAGAGTACCAGCAGCAGGTTCCTGCAGATTCCAGCCCTGTGGATATTTGCTGAAAGCTGCAATATATCACTCACAGAGTTTTCACAAATTCAACCTACATTCATAAATCTGTTTCCAAACCTGAGCTATGTGGGAGGAACTGTGGGTGAGGGCAGGACAGTTGACCCTGACCTCTAACGTGCACTTTGAGCTAAAATACTTAATCTGGTTAGTCTTGATGACTCTGTTAGCTAACTTTTCTTGTTTTTTCTTTAGTCATGTTTCTTGATACGGTTCATTCTTGTCACTATATTAACTCCTTATCTTGCTGCTCTGACCAGATACTTGACCGAAACAACTTGAGGGTGGGTTTATTGGGCTCTTGGATTGAGAGTCCAGTCAGTCCATCGTGTCAGTGGTGGCCTGCCAGCATGAGTGGCTGCAGGATTGGGACGTCCCACAGCCTCCCAGAACAGAGCCACCAAAACATAACAGTTCCCAAGGGCGAGCTTAGCAGCCAGGGCTGCCCCCGAGTTAGCCCTGGGTCCTGAGTCAGGTGTCCCGGGTGACTGCACTTTGACTGGCCCACCCGCCTCTGACTTGTGCTCTCCTCCAGGAGTGGGCCCTGACGAAGGAGAAGTCGGTGAAACACATGGACCTGTGCCTCGCTGTGGTGGACCGCTCGCCCGGCTCCCTCGTCAGGCTGCAGGGATGCCGGGAGAATGACAGCAGACAGGTGCGTCACTCGGGACAAGGTGGTGCAGGCCCCAGGCTCTCCTGGTGCTTACAGTGACAAGGGTTCTCCACCTCACACCTTAGCCCACTTGCTGTCATTCATCCACTGGAGGTCTCGTGTCACAGAGTCCCGATTTCACTTCCTTCCTCACATCAGAGCATTTTAAACAAAAACATTAACTACTTGTTTTTCGTGCTTAACTTCACAAAATTCTAACCTAAATGCTTAAACGGATGAGCCTGTGCAAGCACACAGACTCAGCAGCCGAGTTACCCACAGTCCACAGAAAATGGACTTTGGGGCTTTAAATCTGATCCTCTCCATGGCTAGCTGATGTAGTATGACATTTTCCTAAAGTCCAGGGCCACAAGCATCCTCTTCAGCTCCCTGTCAGCCCATAAAGGGAGCAGCCGCTTGCCCGCCATGCCCTGGGCTGTGTGGCTGAGTGTTGGGAGGTGTATTTATTGTCTTACTCAAGATCACAGAATCTTAACCCTGGTGAGAGTTGAGGAGCCTCTCTGTATTTGCTTCTTCCACTGGGTCAGAACTTCCTGGAAGCCTTGGAAGCTGGTCTTGTGTACATACTCCCTGGGGATCTTGGGCACACCACCCTTCTGAGCCCTAGGGTGGCAATTGTCAGCAACAGCAGCGCAGGCGGGCCCTTCCAGCCTACTGCAGGGAGAGTCAGCCAGTCTTCCCACAGTCCCTTCCGAGAAGACAGATATATGGGGAAACTGAGGCATGAGGACTACCAGAGCCATAGCTAAGCCATATTCCATGCACCTGATTTCACAAAGAGAAGCAGAGGCCCAATTTCCTTGCCCAGCACTGTTAGGGGGTGGCGGCACAGTCGTCATCCAGTTACTGTTTAGACCCGAGGTATCGGAGAAATGCTTACAAAGGGTCCTCTCTCCCCACTCCATCTCCAAAGCACTGCCCCCATCTCTGGGTGCCCTGTCCTTGCCTGCAGAGCCCCAGCCTACCCTGTGCTCACTCTAAACAGTCGTCTCTGGTGCAGTTGTACGACTCGAGCCATACCCCATAGAGTGGGATAATGAATGTTGAACAGGGAAAGCCACTGTCCCCTGCACCCAGACACTTAGACACATTCAGGCTGGCATGGAAGACAGTTCCTGGCCACAGCCCAAGTGCCCTTGAGGTGTCTTTGCCATAGGCAGTGATAAAGTGAGACTTAAATCTGGTCTCCAAAACTAAAAAGAAAGCCGGGCGGTGGTGGCGCACGCCTTTAATCCCAGCACTCGGGAGGCAGAGGCAGGCGGATCTCTGTGAGTTCGAGGCCAGCCTGGACTACCAAGTGAGTTCCAGGAAAGGCGCAAAGCTACACAGCGAAACCCTGCCTCGAAAAAACCAAAAAAAAAAAACTAAAAAGAAAACAAGTCGCCGGGCGGTGGTGGCGCACGCCTTTAATCCCAGCACTCGGGAGGCAGAGGCAGGCGGATCTCTGAGTTCGAGGCCAGCCTGGTCTACAGCGCGAGATCCAGGAAAGGCGCAAAGCTACACAGAGAAACCCTGTCTCGAAAAAACAAAAAAAAAAAAACCAAAAAAAAAAAAGAAAACAAGTCATCGCTGTAAGAGTCGATAGAAACACCTGCTCCAGTGGTATTCCTGGGGTCCTTACCTGAGCTTCTAAGACAGGGAAAGCTGCACTTGCTCCTTCTGGGTGGCGAGTATAGCCTCAAGCCTCCACCTGTCGGGGTGTGGGAAAACTACTTCAGTAAATCCACTACTGCATCCCATCAGATAGATACCAGCGCTGAAGACCTCCTCCCAGGGCCAGCTGTGACTTCATTCTTTTCTTAGACATTCATCCCTGTCTAGTGGATGCTTCCACATGTGACAGACAGGGTCCCCCCAGGAGCCAGAATCAGATTCTATTCACTCCACACTCTGTCAGGCAGCTCGAAGGCCTTGGCAGACTCCAAGCATGCTTTCCATGACAATGCAGGGGACAGAACTGACAGCCACAAGGACAAGGAGGGACTAGACGGTGCAGGTGGCATAGCCTCACGGGCTGCGGTTGCCCTTGACTTCCACTGTTTGCAAGGAAGCTGAGTGAGCAGGTGGAACAACAATCAGGAGGGTCGAGAGAGCCGGTGCATCACCCATGCTTGGAGGGTCAGCCTCGTGCTGTGGGCTGTGCTTTGCTGCACCGACCCCCACCCCTGGCCTGCTGCTGAGAGGCAGCTCCTCGGCATGTCTCAGTGTGGTGCTTTACTGTTTGGCCAATGAGAACGTCGGGTTTCCAGGCACATGTATGTGTGCCTTTGCACAGTCAAGGGGAGAGGAGGCAAGAGTGAGAAAATTTAATTCCACAGTGTCAGAATTTTCAGAAATACTTACCCCAAGGAACTTTAGTGCATGCATAAAAAATTAATTAGAGCCATAGTCCTTGTTAATGAAAGGACCTGGGAGAGACGGGGGGCGGGGGAAGAAAATGTGTTATTTAAAAAACCAAAACAAATGTTTAAGTAGAATGTTTACATTACTTGCTAAACAATAGGATAAGGGCACCTCAAACTTCTTGAGGCTGTTAGGGCTTTGTGCGTGGCAGAGTGGGTTGGTGGGCTTCCTGGCTATGGTTGGTTTTAGTGTGCTAGGAGCATTCACAGGAGCATTGTTCTGGTGACCTGTGCCCCAAGAGTGGCACGCAGGGCAGTGGGGACTCCTGACAGAGACAGCCTGGAAACAGCAGGTGTGTTCCTGAGAGTGGCCTGCAGACCCCATGCCGCCTCACACTCCTCCCCTTGCTGTGCTCTTGTCTGTTGCAGAAGTGGGAGCAGATCGAGGGCAACTCCAAGCTGCGCCACGTGGGCAGCAACCTGTGCCTGGACAGCCGCACAGCCAAGAGCGGAGGCCTGAGTGTGGAGGTGTGTGGCCCGGCCCTGTCACAGCAGTGGAAATTCTCACTCAACCTGCAGCAATAAGAGGCCCCAAGGGCCCGCCGTCCACCTGCACACCAGCCCAGTTTGGTGATCATGTTATTATGTTTCTGAAACTTTCCGCAAAACTATATACCTCAGTGTTCCATCATGGTCTGAAAGTCTTAAGTCTTCAGCGAGGCATGAGCTGGGCTGGCGCTGTGCAGAAGAGGAAATGAGCCCCTGGGGCTCGGGACAGAGGGTCCCTCCCAAGGCTGGCATCCTCTGCCTCCCACTTTCTACTTTCTGCTCACTCCCCAGCAGAGGAACAGCCCAGTGCTGGCCGGAACAAGTGGACAAGCAGCAAGCATGTTTATATTGAGGACAGAGGGAACAGGGGCAGCTGCCCTCACAGCAAGAACTCAAAAATCTCCAGTACATTTTTTTACCCATCCAAAATCATGTGTGTGAACCAGGCATGGTGGCCAGTGCCTGTAATCCCATCACTCAGGAGGCGGAGGCAGGCAAGACCCTGTCTAAGGAAAAAAAGTGGTTTCCACAAAGCCGACCTTTCCTTGCAGACTTCCTCGTTTCTCTGTCCTTGCACCTCTGGGCACAGCTGGCCTCCCAGCCACTTCCTTCTTCCACTGACATACTTGCTGTGTTTGAATATGGACTTTCCTATGAGTGGGACACTAAATAGAGATACATATAAAGAGAATGACGGTCAGTTCCCTATGCTTTCCCACGTCGTCATCTTGTGAACCCCACAGCGCAGCACAGCTCTGCAGAGGGGCCTGCGCTCCTAGAGCCAGAGGTGACATCACTGTCTCTGGAGCCTCACCAGCCAGTCCATGCTGCTCTGCCAGCTGCAGGGGTCCCCGAACCACTGGCCCCAGCCCCCAAATGTCAATGTTGAACTTCAGCTAGGGAATTGCGGCTGGGTTAGAACGTCTACTTTGTGCCCATTGTCGTCTATAAACCTAACTAGGTTACCTCTTTTGGCAAGTTATTACTTTGAGTTTTCTTTTAAAATTAGATTTCTTTTCTTTAGGAAAACTCAGTCCCACAGCTTCTAACTAATGTGAGCCAGCAGGACCCCACTGCCTTGTGACAGACCAGGACACTGGACAGCTGTCACATGCTATTTCTAGGCTCGTAGTGGTCCAAGACCCTGTATTTGGGTCTTTGGCACTAACGGAGCTGCCGGCAGAGCACGGAGGACCAGCCTTTTAGCATGTGGGTGAACCCCACATGTCTGCAGCCCTGGCACAGGTGATACCCCCAGATATAGCCACAGGCTGGTA
This sequence comes from Peromyscus californicus insignis, assembly GCF_007827085.1. Taxonomy (NCBI): domain Eukaryota; kingdom Metazoa; phylum Chordata; class Mammalia; order Rodentia; family Cricetidae; genus Peromyscus; species Peromyscus californicus. The sequence goes on along the minus strand of NW_026294606.1, from coordinate 85,951,841 downwards.
CAGGAACTGTGGGTAGAGTTAGGACCATAGGGCATTGACACTGAGGACCCAGGCATGTGTCAGCCACAGAGATGGCCTGGGTGCCTGCCCGGTAGGGCTGCAAGCATCACACAGCACCATCTCAGGTGTCCCCGAGATCACAGGAACCATAGTTTGAGGTGGTCGAGAGCCTGTGAGTGAGTGCTCTGCTTCCCACCTGCGCCAAAAGGGGGTGTGGCTAGTTCTCTTCTACTTGAGGAGCTCCATGTATGTGCACACCATGACCACGGACCCTCTGTGAAGGCCTGGCCAGGTGCTGACCCTCTGTCTTTTCAACCCCTGCCAAGCAGCCAACAAATGATGCATTATGACAGACAGGGTGCCCTTGTGTCTGGTTAAGTCTACATGTGTCCACCTTCCCAGGTAGGCTCTGAGGAATGTCACTCACAGGTACAGGTGCGAGGCTGTCAAGGAGAAGGCGGGAGTTTAGTCCAAGCGTAGTCTATGCTGTTAAGCCCTGACACCTCTGCACTACTTTTATCAGAGTGAAAACCCCAGATGTGAAGCAACACGGGCTGTTTTGAAGTAGGTGTGTAGGTGGCGCTTCCCACCACGCACTTGCACCCCACCCCACCCTGTGCTCTCGTCACCTTTACCATCTGAGTGTCTGGCCACCAGGGTGCAACTCAGCCCGCCTCTGAAGAGAGGGGACTGGGCAAGGCCCTGCAGTGAGCCATGTTTACATGACAGTGTGCCAAAGTGACTCACCATGCTTGCATTGTTTCCTAGTCATCGGGGCTATCCCACCTTCCCACTCCTGTTTTTAAAACTAAAAACTCCCAGGAGGAGCCCTGGGGCACGCAGGCAAAGGTCGTTGTCTTCTGTGGTGGTCCTCAGTCTCCGTGAAACTGAAAATGATGGTGGCTGTGAGAAGGTTTTGCAAATTCAAAATATAGTTTGGTAATTTTTTTTCCAGTTAATTTTTAAAAGAACTGCTGTACAGAGCTTGTACTTTGTCCATTTTATAGATGGAAACCATCCTTGAAATTAACTTAAATAAAGAGAAGATACTTTATAGATAATGCTAAGCTGCCATCTCTCGTGGTCTCTATAAGGTGCGGGACCCGGCAGAAGGCTGGAATCCAGGTCTTGCTTCTGGGCCTTCCACTGCCGTTTCCCCTCACTCTCCTAAAACCCACCTCCAATGCTGCGCCTGCTGTTGTCTGCTGTATTAATAACAATTGGTAGCAGTGTGGGGCAGTTAGGCTGTGCCGGGTACCTGCCCAGCCCCTTCAATGTGCTCACACTTTACAGATACTAAGAAAAACTGGTGATGCAAGTGGGAACCGGCCTAAAGTTGGCCTGATCCTGTGCAACCCACTTTCTGTAGTCTGCCCTGGACATTTGACTCACACCCTCGATGAACCAAAGGTTTTACACTTAAGTATTTAAAATGCTCACCAGCCATCTGTGGCTGTCCCATCCATCCTAGCCTGGCACATGCCCTCTAGTACACCTTTGTGTGACTAGCTGTATACCCAGGAATATAAACACTGGCCAGTGGTCTTGCAGTTTGGTCCAAGATAAGGCAGTGAAGGGACTGACCAGGAGATGCCTGAACCTTCTGAGACCACAGAATGCATTCACTTCGTTATTTGAGACACCAAAAATTTGGCTCTGTAGCCATTTGTGAGGTGAAGGCATGAATATAAAACTTGGTGATGTCCCAGGACCTCAGAGTATCTGAAGAGACTCTAAACCACATTTCTAAAAGGCTCATATCACTAGCTCTAGCCTGGGTACTCGCAGGAGGGCTGTAGGATGGGTATACAGGAGGTCCCAGTTAGCCCAGAGCCAGACACACAATTCAGCTTTGTTGTGACATGGTAGCCATGGGGTGATTTCTTTCAGAGTATTTCAGTGAGGTCCAGAAAGGCATGGACCTTGGAGGATCATGGGAGGAGTCCTTGGGATCACCACTAGGAGGCATGTGGAATTTGGAGAAACTGTGGCTTGCTGAAGGACATCCCAGAAGGTCCCTTGTTACCCTTGAGCTGGAGAGTTCTCTTGGAACCATGTCACCTACAAGTAGTTCACATAAAGATGTTCATTATCTCGTATTACAAGAAACCCAAGAGACTGGATTTCAGCTCAGTTATGGGCTCAACACTGAACAAGCTGCCTGCTCCCCTCACCCCACTGCCATGGCATAGGACAGACACCTCCGGCAGTGAGTCATGCTACTCCTAGGTGGGCCCCCTTGCCTAGAGGAAGGATGTAGGCTCAGGAGCTTGGAAAGCAGATGGGCAGCTTGTGTCCTTGTCGGGATAGAAAGCGGACACTGCTTACCGTGCCAGCAGAGCCTGTCAGGCCTGCCCTTGTTGGAAGGATTTGGGCCACAGGATGAATGGAACAATGACATGGTGAATCTCAGGAGGGTGGCTGCTGGCCTGCTGCGCCCCTTCCTTTCCCTACTCTTGGCTTCTCTGGTACCTGCTGGTAGCTCAGGGCTCCCCTCAGGAAGGTTTCAAGTGAAAAAACACATTGCAGCAGATCACAAAGCAGCCAGTCATCCAAGACACTGTTACAGCTGCTAATCAGCTCACTGGGCTACACTGTCCCATCTCACCACTGCTGTGGTTCCAAAGCAGCAGTGCGCATAAACTGTGTATGGAACTCTGCAGTAATTAATGTAAGGAAAATTGCTGATTTCAAAACAAAACAGATGATACCCCCTGTCTGCAAAGTTCAGTCATAACAGGACAAAATGCTGTTTCTGGCAGAGATCATGATGGGGAAAGAAAAATATCAAGGTTCTCAGAAGCACCTTGGTGTGGGTGGGCGAGTTTTCCTTGTCTGAGCTCCAGGGTGCCCCTGTGTGGCTGACAGGACACTTGCATCTCTCAACATCCAAGCACCCCCTGTTGGTGAATGTGACTTCCTATCTCTGCCTTTCAGAGGTGGGCTTAATTTTAGATACTCCCTTACCTTGACACAGGATGCTAGATGGGTCCAGCAGAAACTGACCTGTGAGTGGTAGGTCAAGTGGGAATAATGGTCCTTGGTATAGGTGGCACCGCTCGCTCTGGTAGAAGGAAACGGGAGCTCTAGGCCCTCTGGCCCGTGGGCTCCAGAACTTTCCCAGAAACCCCTGGTTCCTGACCCTGTGCACATGAACCTAAGTCACGTCCCAGGGCTCTTACCTGCAAATAACCTAGTGTGGATCTTCTCTGCCTCCACAGTCAGGTAGGTAAGCTGCCTTGCCCATGTCCCCTCACATATATGTACCTATTGGTCTGTCTAAGAAACCCTGACTGGCACCAGGGATAGCCAACTGGTGTTCTTATTGACACATCTGCTGGCAGGTGCTGGGGCGGGGGCAGCTGAACCAAGGAGAAGTGTAAAGGAAGGCCCCTCTGTTAACCTCAGACCACCCACAGATGGAGCCCAGAGCCCAGGGCTGAGGGGCTGGCGTTATAGCCATCTGTCTTCTCTCCACCTTGGAACTGCATAGGAAACGAGCTGGACAAGAAAGAGAACAAGACCCCAGAATGAAGAAAGGAGAAGACCAAGTGAGTGTCCCTTGGCCATGGTGCTGTATGTAGGGGCTAGAGGGTGAGGGGTAGGTTAGAGGGTGGGAAGAGGGGGTGGGCTACCCTGGGCCTGGCTCCAGCTCTGGAGACAGCAGGTACCTGCTGTCTGCCTGAGTTCCATCCAGGCCCATCCAGTAAGAGGATGAAGGAGGGAGAATAAGGCCAATGTTGTCCTGAATTCTCATCTGTCACCAAGGGGTACCACACAGGAACAAGGAGAAAGCTTGAGAGGAGGGAATGGGTGAACGGAAGAGCCCTGGAGTCAGGTCCTCTAATTTTCATGACCCGTGAAAGTTTACCCATTTTGACACTGGAGAAGTCAGGGCTCTGGCGAGTCAGCCATGTGACTGATTTCTTCACATAGGCCAAGTGAGGCCCCATCTCTGAGCCTGAGCCTGGCCTGAGGCAGGGGAGGGCTGTGTGTGATAGAGGGGTGGGAAGGATGGCAGGCCTCCGGGAGAGTCCAGGGCAAGCAGTCCTTTTTTTTTTTTTTTTTTTTTTTTCCTAACAAATGGTAGCTCTCAAGACTGGACAAGAGTATTAGAAAGGCTTATGGCCTTGTGAGAAGGAAGTGGGGTCCCAAGGAAGCCTCAGAGGTCAGTTTGCACTTGTATACTAGACCCACCCCTTGCACCCTCAGGCCAGTCCAGGATGGGAACCATCTGCTCACTGAGATAGTGGCATCATGATCAGAAGTTAAGTGAGGAGGGCATTGTGACCCTGCGTTACACACCCACTAACAGGTGGCCCTCCAGTGGCTAATGACAGGACTGCCACCCGGGAAATTCCCACCCGAGACACTGAATCCCTCCTGAATGTGCTGTGTCTTAAGTGAACAAGCAAAGCGGGCAGCCCTGCCGTCTGCACCAAAGGGCAGCCTAGTAGTCAGCCCAGGAGGTAAAGATGGGCCAGGCTTCCTTAGGGCCCGAGATGTCAGAGACCCAAGAAGACCACCAGCTCATAAGAAGCAGGCCCTTGGCAGTTCCCACCAGGTGGCTAGCAGGTGAGAGACCCGCCTGCAGGCTGCACCTCCACTGCCACCACCCACTGGATTCTGTCCCCCCAAGACCCACTCTGCCACCCGACCTCACCCACCTCATCCTCCGTCCCATGGCCAGCCCTTCCCCACAGCTCCAGCAGACTCCATAGGCACAGGTACAGCCCACACCAGTTGGGAGAACAGGTGAGTGACTGACCTCCCAGCTGAACTGCCCCAACCTCCAGACCCTAAGCCACAGGGCACATGCCATGCCCCTCCTCCTCCCATCTCAGCATCAGCAAGGCAGCTGGGCCCTGCCCCCAACTCTGGTAGAACTCTGCTGCTCTGGTGCAGTTCCCATCAGATGGCTAGCAGGTGAGAGACCCGCCTGCAGGCTGCACCACCGCCAGCACCACCCACCTCATCCTCCTCCCCATGAAACTCTGGCAGATTCCATAGGCATAGGTGTGGCTCACACCAGTAAGAAGAACAGGATGATACACTGGATCTAGGCACCCAAACCCCCACAAACCTCAGCTGAGACACCCTACTGGACCTGAAAACCTGCCAATCACCAGAACCCTTGGCCATTCAGGCCGGAAGACAATAAAGGAAACAGATAATAAAGGAACAAAACACCCCTCCAACAAAGGCAACACAAGAATCAACACCCAGACCTATAATCATCCCAAACCCAGATGCGTAAACGCCAGGGTAACAATACATTCAACAACAGAAAAGGCAATATGGCACCACCACAGCCCCGTAATCCTACAACAAGACCTGAACAGTCTAATGCAACTGAAGCGCGCGCGCGCGCGCACACACACACACACACACACACACACACACACACACACACACAAAAGAACCCTTAAAAATAACTTTATGAAGATGGTAGAGGCCCTTGGGGAAATGAAAAATTCCCTTAAAGAAATCGAGGAAAAGACAAAAAAAAATGGAAGAAATCAATAAGTCCCTTAAAGAAAACCAAGAAAAAAAAAAACAATCATACAGGTGAAGGAAATGATTCAAGCCTTGAAAATTGAAATAGAAGCAATAAAGAAAACACAAACCAAAAGAATTCTGGAAATGGAAAATCTGAGTAAGCAAACAGGAACTACAGATGCAAGCATCACCAACAGAATACAAGAGATGGAAGAGAGAATCTCGGGTGTTGAAGATATGATAGAAGAAATAGATTCATTTGTCAAAGAAAACATTAAAGCCAACAAAGTCATAACATAAAAATCCAGGAAACCTGGGGCACCATGAAAAGACCAAACCTAAGAATAATAGGAATAGAAGGAGAAAAATCCCAGCTCACAGAAAATACATTCAACAAAATCATAGAAGTAAACTTTCCTAACCTAAAGAAGGACATGCCTATAAAGGTACAAGAAGCTTACAGAACACTAAATAGACTGGACAAAAAAAAAAAAATGTCTCCTCGCCACATAATAATCAAAACACTAAACATACAGAATAAAGAGAGAATAAGAAGAGCTGTAAAAGAAAAAATAATATATAAAGGCAGACCTATCAGAATTACACCAGACTTCTCATTGGAGACACTAAAAGCCAGATGGTCCTGGACAGACGTTCTGCAGACACTGAGACTGCAGATGCCAGCCCAGACTACTACTGTACTCAGTAAAACTTTCAATTAGACAGAGAAAACAAGATATTTCATGATGAAAACAGATTTACCTATCCACAAGTCCAACCCAACATTAAGTAGTAGAAGGAAAAATCCAATCCAAGGAAGTCATTTGCACCCACGAAAACACGGGCAATAGATAATCTCACACCAGCAAAACCCAAGGAAGAGAAACACACACACACTACTACTATTACCACCACTACCGCCACCACCACCACCAAAAAAAAAAAAAGAAAAAGAAAAGAAAAAGAAAAAAAACAAAACAATAAACAAAAAACAGGAATTAACAATCACTGGTCATTAATATCTCTTAATATCAGTGGACTCAATTGGCCAATAAAAAGACACAGGCTACCAGAAAGGATATGAAAACAAGGTCCATACTTCTGCTACATATAAGAAACATACCTCAACTTCAAAGACAGACAGTACCTCAGAGTAAAGGGTTGGGAAAAGATTTTCCAGTCAAATGGCCCTAAGAAGCAAGCTAGTATAGTTATCCTAATATCTTACAAAATAGACTTCAAACTAAAATGAATCAAAAGAAATGGAGAAGGACATTTCATATTCAAAGGAAAAATCCAGCAAGATGAAGTCTCAATTCTGAACATCTATGCCCCTAAATACAAGGGCACCCACATTTGTAAAAGAAACATTACTAAATCTTAAATCACACATCAAACTCCATACATTAATAGTGGGAGACTTACACCCCACTCTCACCAATGGACAGATCATCCAGACAGACACTAAACAGAGAAATTAAAAAAAAAAACTAACAGATGTTATGGCTCAAATGGACCTAACAGACATCTACAGAACATTTTACCCAAACACAAAAGAATATATCTCCTTCTCAACATCTCATGGAACCTTCTTTAAAACTGACCACATAATCACAAAGCAAATCTCAATAGATCCAAAAAAATTAGAACCACCCCCTGTATCTTATCAGATCACCATGGATTAAAGTTAGAGTTCAACAACACAAACTACAGAAAGTCTTGCAAACTCATGGAAACTGAACAACTCTCAACTGAATTACCACTGAGTCAAGGAAGAAATAAAGAAAAAAAATTAAGGACTTCCTAGGATTCAGTGAAAATGAATGCACAGCATACACAAACTTATCGGACTCAATGAAAGCAGTTCTAAGAGGAAAGTTCATAGCACTAAATGCCCACATAAAGAATTTGGAGAAATCTCACACTAGCTACTTAACAGCACACCTGGAAACTCCAGAACAAGAAGAACCTAGCACACCCAAGAGGAGGAGATGGCAGGAAATAATCAAACTCAGGGCTGAAGTCAATAAAATAGAGACAAAAAGAACAACAAAGAATCAATGAAACAAAGAGTTGGTTCTTCAAGAAAATCAACAAGATAGACAAACCCTTATACAAACTAACTAAAAGCAGAGAGAGGATATCCAAATTAACAAAATCAGAAACAAAAAGGGGGACATAACAACAGACACTGAGGAAATCCAGGAATCATTAGGTCATACTTCAAAAACCTGTACTCCACAAAATTGGAAAATCTAAAAGAAACAAGACAATTTTCTGGATAGGTACCACATATCAAAATTAAATCAAGGCCAGATAAAAAATTTAAATAGATCTAAAACGCCTAAGGAAATAGAAGCAGTCATTGTCTCCCAACCAAAAAAAGCCCATGGCCAGATGGATTCAGCACAGAATTCTACCAGACAGTCAAAGAAGAGCTAATATCAATACTTCTCAAATTGTTCCACACAATAGAAACAGAAGGAGCATTGCCAAATTCTTTTTTTTTTTTTTTTTTTTTTTTTTTTTTTTTGGTTTTTTCGAGACAGGGTTTCTCTGTGTAGCTTTGTGCCTTTCCTGGATCTCGCTCTGTAGACCAGGCTGGCCTCGAACTCACAGAGATCCACCTGCCTCTGCCTACCGAGTGCTGGGATTAAAGGCGTGCGCCACCACCGCCCGGCCAAATTCTTTTTATGAAGCTACAGTTACCCAAACCACACAAAGATTCAACAAAGAAAGAATTACAGATTAATTTCCCTCATGAATATTGATGCAAAAATACTCAATAAAACACTGGCAAACTGAATCCAAGCACACATTTAAAAAAAAAATCATCCACCATATTCAAGTAGGCTTCATCCCAGAGATTCAGGGATGGTTCAACATACAAAAATCTGTCAATGTGATCCACCATATAAACAAACTTATTGTGGAATATTCCTTTACACTGTGAAGATATGTCACTGTGATTAGTTTAATAAAAAGCTAAATGCCCAATAGCTAGGTAGGAGGACAGAGAGAATGCTGGGAAAAGGGAGGGTGGAAAGGCCAGACAGATATGGAATGGGTTGGACACACAAAATGGGATAGAGGTAGGAGCCTAGTAGTAGAATGTAGAATAATAGAAATGGGTTAATTTAAGTTATAAGAGCTAACTAAGAACAAGTCTAAGCTATCAGCCAAACTTTCCTAATTAATAAGAAGTCTCCATGTCATGATTTGGGAGCTGGCTGGCAGGACCGAGAAAGACTCCCTACAAATGGTATCTGATGTCCAACCAAGAGCAAAGAAAGCTTTAAAAAAAAAAAAAGTTCAAAGCACACAAAAAACAGAGCCAAATGTGGCTTCCTAGTTCTGCGTCTCTTAGGAGCCTCCCACCCACACCCCACCCCATAAAGAGGCACATCTTCTGGCCACTGTCTGTAGGCTTGAGCCACCAGTGCACCACGAGCTAAGCTGCATGGTGGCTTAAGATTTTGCTCATGCATACAGAAAAGATTACAGATAAACAATAAAGCAGGTTCAGATGGGGAAAAAAAAACTTCTGAACAGGTTACAATGTGTTTAACAATGTGCATAGGCTAAAAAAGAAAGAAAGAAAGGAAAAGGATATAGACAGTTATAAAAATAAATAATATTAAAGTCTTGAAAAGTAAAAAAAAGAAAAAAGAATAAGCCATGTAGAGATGGGAAATACACAGGGAATCTGGATCCTGTATGTTACTGTGTTATCTCTTAATTTTTTGATTGCTAATGAACAAGTGATAGCTGCTGAGAGATATTGGATTATAAAAACTGCTAAATTAAACCAACCTATATATTTTTAAAATGTCTTAACTTCAAAGTGGAAGTCAAAAAAATATGTTGCACTGAGGAAGAGGTTATGCTTTTATTTCCACAGAAAATGAAAGGCTGTGGATTAATCCAAGGTTAAAGAAGATCAGGTTTGATGCGGGGGAAGGGGGGACTTGAAAATCCTGGCTACAAATGTAAAGAAATAAACCTAAAATAAAACCCTACAAAAACAGGTAACATATTTTACCTGCTCAAACATAAAAAGAAACTCTTTACCTGACTTGTGCATACTGCACATTCCATACTTGTGTTAATGCAAATATATATGTTACTTTGAAAGTTTATGTTTTCAGAGCAAGGGGACCAGACACCAATGAAAACAGGTGACCCAGATGATCCAGCCTTTCAGAGTGCCTCTGTTGCAATTTCTTCAGAGTTCTGGATTCAGAACAGCTTAAAAACTGCTGGCTGAGATGGTCCAGCCTCACAGACTAGTCTAGCCAGAATTTGACCATTATCCTAATTTTCTCAGGATTCTCTCAAAGATTCCAGCACCCACAGACAACAGGAAGCAGTCTGGTAGATACAATGCCTGCATTCCCAAAAGGTGGGATGGGTGGTTTTTTGGTCATTCAGTGGGTTATGGATATTTGTCATTGTTTAGGGAGGTTGCTTAGAAATTGTTATTGGTCATGATCAGGAAAGATACTAAAAAAAGGTGTTAGATTCAGGGATCTCTTTCTGAAGGAAAAAAAAGGGTTATAGTATAAAATGATGAGACAAAAGGGTGGATTGTTGAGTTTATTTTTAAACAACCACTAGTCTCAAATATTTTATGTTGGTATGGATTTTTGTATATTGATACAAATTTAAGGTTATTTTGGTTGTAATATATATATGTATGTATGTATATGTGTGTATATATATATATATATATATATATATTGTTAAGATACTGTACCTATGCAGCTCATTTAAAAATGTAAAGTTTTAGTCCTTGAAAGCTATTCAGAATAATAAAGAAATACAGGTTAATAGTTATCTATACCTATCAAACTTATACTCATGTTAGATATGTTTTTGAGGTCATATAGACATATATTTTAGATAGGTGATCTTTAAACACTTCAGAGACCTACAGAATATGGCATTTAAAATGTTTTAGTAACTTAAGGCTTTTCATGACAGTGAGATACATCTGCTCTTGACAGCATCAATCTGCTTGAAAAAAGAAAGAAAAGATGATGGGTATCGAAGAACCTCCATATGGGGTTTGTTTTGTTTATGGCAAAATCTAGTCATTTGGGCAAGAAACTGCCCTTGCTTTGACTGCTGACAATATACTGTCCAAATTGGACCAGCATGACACAAAGAAAAGTGACTGCTGAATTTTGCCAAGACAGGGTAGGACAGTCCTTCAAATATTCTTGCTTTATAGAAAAGTCTATCAGATATTCCAGGCCTGTAGGCTGAAGATGAATGCCCCAATGTTGCATAGGAACCTTGGATGACTCTCCAAGCTGCCAGCTGTTTTTGTGATTTCTATAGTTTTGGAAGTTGTTTGCTCTGCACTTCTTGTTTACTCAAGTAATATTTTATCCTTCTTGGGTCTCTGATGGAGACTGAAGACTAGATAATTATGTAGTTTTACAGTTTTCCTTGTTACTAAATTAAAAAAAAACTTACATAAGAGATATAAAGTTTATAGGGTTGAGAAATATAAAAACAAATTGTTTATCTAAAAACCGTTTTTAGGTCTAAAAAGATAGTTTTAGAATGGTAATAAATGTTATGATAGAAAATGGTTTCGGTATAAAACTTTAAATTCATCAAGATAAGGTAGATAATAAATTTCTCCAAATTTACCAAATACAAATAGACTGGACATTGTAAATGTAATTCTTGCCTGGTAATTATTCTTATTGTACATAGTTTTACTGTGTTAGAGTTAAAAACCTTTCCTTTTTATTTAGACAAAAAGGGGGAATGTTGTGGAATAATTTTTTTGTACATTGTGAAGAAGAATCTTTGCCAAAGCGCCTTTAATAAAGAGCTGAATGGCCAATAGCTAGGCAAGAAAAGAGGTTAGGCAAGACTTCTTGGGACAGAGAGAACTCTGAGAAGAAGAAGGTGGAGTTACTAGCCAGATGGAGAAGCAGCAGCATGAGAAGTACAGAGTAAAAGTAACTGAGCCACATAAAAGAATGTAGATGAAAAGATATAGGTTAATTTAAGTTATACGAACTAGTTAGGAACAAGCCTAAGCTATCAGCCAAGCTTTCATAATTAATAAGAAGTCTCTGTGTGGTTATTTGGGAGCTGGCAGGTGGAACAGAAAAATCTGCCTAGATAAACTGAAAGGAAAAAAAATGATCATCTCATTAGATGCTAAAAAAGCCTTCGATAAAATCCAACACCCTTCATGATAAAGGTCTTGGAAAGATCAGGGATACAAGGAGCATATCTAATCATAAAAGCAATCAATATACAGCAAGCTGACAGCAAACATCAAAGAAGAGAAACTCAAAGCAATTCTGCTAAAATCAGGAACAAGACAAGGCTGTCCACTCTCCATGTCTATTCAATATAGTACTCAATAAAGGAACTTCTAGAGATATCACCATCCTTGATTTCAAGCTCTACTACAGAGTTATAATAATAAAAACAGCATGGTATTGGCATAAAAACAGACAGGTGGATCAATGGAATTGAATCAAAGACTCTGATGAAAATCCACACATATGAACACCTGATTTTTGACAAAGAAGCCAAAATTATACAGTGGAAAAAAATAGGAAGCATCTTCAACAAATGGTGCTGCCATAACTGGATGTCAGCATGTAGAAGAATGCAAATAGATTCACAACTATTGCTCTGCACAAAACTCAAGTCCAAGTAGACCAAAGACCTCAACATAAATCCAGTTACACTGAACCTGATAGAAAAGAAAGTGGGAAATACCTTCAATACATTGGAACAGGAGACTACTTCCTGAATAGAACACCAGTAGCACAGACACTGAGACTGACAATAAATGGGACCTCATGAAACTGAAAAACTTCTATAAGGCAAAAGACACTGTCAATAAGACAAAACAACAGCCTACAGAATGGGAAAAGATCTTCACCAACCCCACATCTGACAGAGGGCAGATCTTCAAAATATATAAAGAACTCAAAAAACTAGACATCAAAATACCAAATAATCCAACTAAAAAATGGAGAACTGATGTAAACAGAGAATTCCCAAATGTAAACAGAAGAATCTCAAATGGCCAAGGTAAACTTAAAGAATTGTTGAACATCCTTAGTCATCAGGGAAATGCAAGTTAAAATGACTCCAAGATACCATCTTACACCTGTCAGAATGGCTAAGATCAAAAACACTAATGACAGCTTATGTTGGAGAGGTTGGAGAGTAAAGGGAACACTTCTCCAGTGCTGGTGGGAGTGCAAACTTGTACAGCCACCTTGGAAATCGATATGGCAGTTTCTCAGAAAACTGGGAATCCATCTACCTCAAGACCCAGCTGCTGTGGATATTGCTCTGTATAAATAAAATGCTGATTGGCCAGTAGCCAGGCAGGAAGTATAGGTAGGACAAGCAGAGAAGAGAATTCTGGGAACAAGAAGGCTGAGTCAAGAGATGCTGCCAGCCACCGCCATGAGTACCAACATGTAAGATACTGGTAAGCCACGAGCCATGTGGCAAGATATAGATTTATAAAAATGGGCTGGGTGGCGGCGGCGGCGGCGGCGGCGGCGGTGGCGGTGGCACACGCCTTTAATCCCAGCACTCGGGAGGCAGTGCCAGGCGGATCTCTGTGAGTTCGAGGCCAGCCTGGACTACCAAGTGAGTTCCAGGAAAGGTGCAAAGCTACACAGAGAAACCCTGTCTCGAAAAACCAAGGGAAAAAAAAAGATTTATAAAAATGGATTAAGATGTAAGAACTAGATAGCTAGAAGCCTGAGCCATTAGCCCAAACAGTTTAAATAATATGAGAGTCTGTGTGTTTATTTTATAAGTGGGCTGTGGGACTGCTGGGGCTTGGTGGGAGCTGGAGAGAAACTCTCCAGCTACACCCAGCTATACTAATCTTGGGCATATACCCAAAGGATTCTCAATTATACCACAAGGACACTTGTTCCACTACATTCATAGCAGCATTATTTGTAATAGCCAGAACCTGAAAACAAGCTAGATGCCCCTCAACTGAAGAATGGATAAAGAAAATGTGGTACATTTACACAATGGAGTATTATTCAGCTATTAAAAAACAATGACATCTTGAAATTTGCAGGCAAATGGATAGAACTAAAAAAATCACCCTGTAAGGTAACCTAGACCCACAAAGACAAACATGGTATGAACTCACTGATAAATGGATATTAGCTGTAAAATAAAGGATAACCAGGATATAATCTACAGTCCCAGAGAGGCTAGGTAACAAGGAGGGCCAAAAGAGGGAGGCATGGATTTCCATGGGAAGGGAAAATAGAAGAAATCTCCTGGGTAAACTTGGGGTGGGGGAATGGGAATATGAGGTATCAGGTTGGGGGTAGGATGGTGGGAGAGAGTAATGAAAGAGAGGTCTTGATGGGGAGGGGCAAGGATCATTTTGGGGTTAGGGAGAAACCTGGTGCCAGGCAAACTCCCAGGAATCCACAAGGATGACCCCAGCTAAGACTCCTAAAAATAGTGGAGAGGGCACCTGAACTGGCCATCTCCTGTAATTAGATTGGTGACTACCCTAATTGTCATCAGAGAACTTTGATCCAGTAGCTGATAGAAGCAGATGCAGAGATCCACAGGCAAGCACTGGGCCGAGCTCCGGGAATCCTGTTGAAGGAGGAAGGATTGTACCAGTGGGAGGTCAAGGTCATCACAAGGGAACCCACAGAAACAACTCACCTGGGCTCATAGGAACTCAGAGTCTCGACTGACAGAGCCTGCATGGGACCGACCGAGGCCCTCTACATGTGTGTGACAGTTGTGTAGCTTGATGTGTCTGTGAGTCTCCTAGCAGTGGGATCAGGGCCTGTCCTTAATGCTTGGACTGGCTTTTGGGAACCTATTCCTCATACTGGGTCGCCTCACCCAGCCTTAATAAAAGGGAGGAGCTTAGTCCTACCTCAACTTGAGATGCCATGCTTTGTTGACACCCATGGGAGGCCTGCCCTTTTCTGAACAGAAACAGAGGAGGAGTGAATGTGGGGGTGGGGGTGGGGGGGACTGCCTCTCCATCTGAGAGCACACCCTGCCTCTCATTAGGAAGGTGGCTTTGCAGACAGGTGTCCTCTGTCCCCTACCAATCCTCTGTTATTCTCACCAGGGCATGGTCTTGTGCTCCTGGGCTGGAGAAAAGGGAGAGGGTGCCTAAGGCTTGAGCCCTGATGGTGAGCCATTCTCCACCGAGTAAAAGTCTGTATATACCCCTACCAGGAACAGCAGGGCTCCTACCCAGCTCGCCAGAGGGATAGACATCTCTGTTAAGAATCTCTTCATAACCAAAGAGTTGCTTGGGCCTGCAGGGTAGGTCTCATATACCAGACCCGAATTTCATTAACTGCTTCTGTGGGTTTGGTGATGTATACTTGTAATTCCAGCACTTGAGATGGAGGTAGGGGCATCCAGCATCCAGGGTCATCTTTGGCTACATCACAAGTTCCAGAGACTTCGTCTCCAAAAACAAAGGAAAAAAAGGAAGTAGAGAAGCAGGGAACTCACTCAACTGAATGTTTTCATGCCAAATGTGTTGATAGCAAACTTAACCCAAGAAGCAGAAAACACCAGGCCTGGGAGTGAAAGAGCATCCTATGCCTCGGAGTGTTTCTCTGATGTGTCATTGAGTCAAACTGTTAAGTCAAGAACCAGATGGGAAGGCTTGTGGACACAGACTGAATTGCTGGGGTACGGGCCCAGAGGCAGCGTCTGTCTGGGAATATTGTCTGATGAAAGCCTCCTCCTGAATATCCCATCTGTCACCCACATGCCCTAGAAAAATGGTCGTGGATTGTGCTGGGACAGAGGTACCAAATAGTACCCCTCATACAAACAAGTACTGCTGCCTGATTTCCCCAAGTGGTAACCTCACTGACAGTGGGCCTCACAGTGTCCAAAGATCACAGACCAAACCCCTGAGTCATGGCCACAGCTATTTCATGCACACAATGCAACTCCTTCCTTTGGGTTGTAGCTGCCACTACAGTGACCAAACCCTGCAAGGGCTTATGTAAGGGCAGCTAAGAGGGAAGGACTGTACTAGGGGATCAGGCAGCCCATCTACCACACTATGGTCCCTGTACTGACACCTTCTATAGGCTGCCTCCTGTAAGCTTCCTCGCATCCCCAAATAGATAAACGCATTCACTAACAGCTGTAGTTTTGCTAAGGTCAGCTGTTTCAGAGGTGGTATGAACACACCTCGTTTTAGACCTTTTGTGGGATTTCACCCTGAGTTCTCAATATCTTATGAGTTGGGAGCAGCCAAGGTTCAGAGGCTGGGTCAGCTTGGACAGCAGAGTGTGCCACTGTTGTCCTCTGCCTCTCTGTGACCCTCAGTGCCCTCGTGGGAGCAGGGGTGGGCTGTCCAGGTGTCAGGCAGTCCAGCACTTTACCTGCTTGGCTGAATTCCTGCAAGTCAGCCAAAGGCTGTGGAGCCATGCCTTTGAGGCAGAACTAGGGCTAGATAAAGATTTCCAAGAGAGAGTCGAGTTGCCTGGCTCGGGATGTAATGGAGTGTGAGGAGCCCTGGGCTCCAGTCCTGACCTCTTTCTCCTGAGAGCTGAGCCTGCATCATTGCCACGCTCACTTGTAAACTGGAAGCATAGCCCAGCTGCAGGTGAGGTCCTTAGCCTCAGCCAGTGTCCCTGTGATCATGGCTCTGCTCATCAGATCACCGGGCTACCACCACCGCTCCTCTCCTCCGTGAGCTTCCATCAGACCTGGGAGGGCAACACACTACCCCGCCCCTTCCCAAGTCCTGCTGTCTTTCCTGCTCACTGTGCACAAATCCTCTGCTGGAAAATAAGTATAGTATAGGACCAGGGACCTCTGTCCCCTTCATGGTTCCCACAAGCGAGTACCTCACAAACTTAGACATCACTAGCCTTGTGAAGGATTGTGGGATTCTCAACCCTCTCCCATTCCTTCCCTGTCACCCTACATTAGTTCCAATGACTTTGTTGTTGCTGATCTCACTTTGGGCCACGTCTTCCATAGTACCAGCTGCCCCACAGTCCAACCCCCAGTTCACCACATTGATTGCACTTAACACTATTTTGTCTGTTTGGTGATAATTTGAGACTCTGCTTCCCTCTGCTGGACGGACTAGGAACAACCTCATTCAAAGGTGCGGACACATCCCAAGAAAGAAGAAAGGCAAAAAACTAGGTTTGGGCGATCCTTGACTCCAGGGAAGATCAGGTTGTTAGATTTGCTGCTGTTTTGCGACTGTAACACTGTTTAAGTCAGATAGCAGCACCTAAACCTGTCCCTCTCCCAGCCCTAATTCAGGCCACCCACACCAGGACGACAGTCTCAGACTCTTACATACTCCATACTAGTCTATCCTTAGAGGCCACAGTCTTGGTTTGGCCTGGATGACTCCTTTTCCAGCTCTTCAGATATCCTGCTTGGCTGCATGGGAACATGAAGACCCCTCCCTCAGGGGCCACACCCTCCCATTAGCATCCAGTCCAGACACCAAGGTTACTGTGGGCTTCTTCAGGGTCCAGCACTGCCTCGCCCTTCAGAGAGGGCACAGGCACAGACTCTGCTCTCTTGCCCTGCAGAACTGTCTCACATCCTTTGGCCTCAAGCGCATCCCAGCAGTGATGCTCAGAGATGTTGGTCCCAAATGTTCCAGTGTCACAAAGGGTTTGCTACAGGGACAAGGTTACTCAGGTTGTGAAGTAGCACTCCCCCCTGGCCTCTGACCTGTTACAATACCCTGTCCCAGTGACAGTGAGTGACAGCCCATGTGCCCCGAGCCTCAGCTATTATCACTCTGACCAAGCGAGAGTTCTGGCTTTCTGCTGATCAGAAGTTCTTGCTTATGCCTCAATGCCCAAGATTTGGTGGTGCTTGGTGGCAGGTTTTTGTTTTGTTTAATAGTCCACTTACTACTGCTATCCTCACTCAGGACAACCATGGCTGAGTATTCTGATGAGCTCCAGCTATATCTTGAGTGTGGTTTATACCCAACGCCCAGGCTCTACATGCTGAAATTCTGTTTTGGAGAAAGGGTCTCACTCTGTAGTCAAGGCTGACCTGGATAGTCCAGACTATCCTCAAACTCACAGCAAAGTAAAGTTCCTTACACATATGCACACACAACTGCATGCACACACACATACATACACACAGGTCTGCATGCACACACATACATGCATACACACATATACACCAACATGCCCATACACATACACATACACACACACACACACACACACACACACGGGTTACAGGTATGTTTCACCGTGCCTATGTGTTGAAATCCAGTCCCCACTGTGAGGCATTAAGAGGATGGGACTTTAGTCTGACTGTCGTGTTAGGAGACAGGTTTTGGAAGGAGGTTTGGGGTTAGGAAAATTCATCAGTGTGGGGCCCCTGACTGAATCTGGTGGCTTTTATGATAAGGAGAGGAAGACTGGCTAGGGGGCACACACAGACACACAGACACATGCTTGTCTCCATTCCATGACTGGGACATCTTGGGATGCTGTCAGCAACAAACCACCACCAGATGGAGCACCTGGATTCTGACATCTGGAATAGTGAGCCAAGTACTCACTAGAGCCAGAAGAGTCAGAGTCCCTGGAAATGGAGTTAGATGGTTGTGAACCACCATGTATGTGCTGGGAATTGACTAGTTGGGCCCTCTGGAAGAACAGCCATTTTCCAGCCCTGGGCTGGATACTTTACAAGGTTATTGAGTCCTCTCTTTCCTCTACTGGTCCTGTTTAAGATACTCACCCCCACGCCTTCCAGCCATTTCTCCTCACAATGTCCTCCGAGAGCTAGACTATCACTCAGGGAAGCTGCTGCCACTTTCCCTGTCTACCTGTGTTTCTCCAACTCTCCTTCAGTCCCTGCTTTTCAGAGATCAACAAGAACGGCTCTCAGGGGGAGGGGTGATGACTTCAAAGGGGCATAGTCTAGGGCGGAGCTGGTCCAAGAGAGTCGGGCTCCAGTCCAGGGGGCAGTGGTCCCACATCTGGAGGAACAGATGAGGGTCTCTGCTGGGTGAGAGCTCAGGTCTCATCTTTCCTCTAGGCATATCCCCTAATGACTAGAGAGCATCGGGCGTCCCCGAGTCTCTTGTCAGGTGCCCCACAGAGCAACAGGTCATGTACATGTTGGAACAAAGTTTTCATGGGGACTTGACCAGTCCAGGAGGTCCTGAGAGGAGACCAGTCCCAGTAAATCCTTGGAGAAGGGCAGTCCAAGATCTTACACACCGGTTAACTTCTTTTGAAACAATGGTGGACCCGTCTCTCTTGGCTGCAGCGTTGAACTGAGACAAGGTCATGATGTCCCCTATCTGGGCAGCACTTTGGTTATTAAGAAGAAAATCATTAGTGAGAAATAATTGTCTAAAACATCTCATGCAATTAAACCTAGTATCTGGGCTTATGATTCCCCTCAGACTGCCGAAGCATACCCATTATTTTAGTCTTCGGTTATACATTCCTGCTGGGCATTTAAGATCGTGTCAGTGGCCAAATGAGTCATTTTTGTTTTACTGCCGAAGCCAGTTGGTCTATTCTCCTCACCTGGGCTTAAGGGAGGCCTCTGGCTCCTCTAGGTCTCCGTTGACCAGTCTTTCCATCGAGGTGAGGTTAAGTCAAAGGCCTTGCTTGAACATGGCTTCACTTCAAAGCAGCAAGGAAAATTTTCCTGAGTACTGACTGTTCCATTTGTAGACTGGACACTGCTTAGTGCTAACTGGGTGCAGACGCCGTGGGCTGCCACAAATAAGAGAACAAGTGGTTCCCCAATAGTTACAGAACATTTTGAGATGCTGCTCAGTCTCCTGGTGTCTACTTGACCTTGGAGGGCAAGGTGGAGAATACTATCCACTTTAGTCCCTCTGACCACGTCAGTATAGCCTCCAAGTGTGGTTATAGGAGAGCCAGAAGGTCAGTTACACCAGCCTCATACTTTAACGACTGTGTAATATGTAGATAAAGCTTGGACAAAAACCAAACACTTAGAACTAATCAGAAACACATTTTTCCGTTTAAGCCGGTCCTTGTGATTGTTACAGACAATTGCCCAACAACTCCATAGATCTAAGCTCAGATTTGATAGCAATGTACTGAACTTTGACCTTTTACATTGTGTATGTAACTTGCTTAAGTTTTGTTTTTTGTTTTTTGTTTGTTTTGTTTTGTTTTTTGTTTTTTCAAGACAGGGTTTCTCTGTGTAGTTTTGTAGCCGGTCCTGGATCTCGCTCTGTAGACCAGGCTGGCCTTGAACTCACAGAGATCTGCCTGGCTCTGCCTCCCAAGTGCTGGGATTAAAGGTGTGCACCGCCACTGCCCGGCAACTTGCTTCAGTTTATGTAAACTTTGTGACTTGCTTAAGCTTTACAATGTTCTTTTCCATTCTGGAAAAATATCTATCAACCTTATAAGACAGAATAACATTAATAACTCAACAGCCAGCAAGCCTAGCTTTGATGCTCTTATGCCAGCTGGCACAAGTGATACCCTGAGGATGGCAGCTGTTTAGCTTGGAAGACAGCATAGTGCATCATCACCTTAGTAAGAGAGAGTTGAATAGTAACCACACGTAATATCACAGTGCAACATCACCTTAGGAAGAGAAAGTTAAATAGTAACCACACGTAATATCACAGTGCAACATCACCTTAGTAAGAGAAAGATGAATAGTAACCACACGTAATATTATCGGAGTGCCTGTGGTTAAACTATGGGACCCGGTACATTCCTAAGCAAACCTTACAGATAACCCAAGACAGTCTTTATGCAGTCCATAGAGTGCATGATGGTGCTTTCAATGTCGAATGAAGGAAAGCAGCAGATAGAGACTCACGTCATGAGATAAATAATAGCCACAATGGCCTTTACTCTCTGGCTGCAGGTAGGTGCCACAGTTTTGAAGTGAGCCAAGGTTATGGTGTCCCACATTTTCCTTATCAAGAACAAAAAGAAATCATTAATGATAAAAGTCTAAATAGCATCTCGTACTTAGAGTAGCATCCCCTTGGACTGTCTCCTTCTGTCACCTCTCTTCTTCCTGTCACAGGAAGTGGGACAGCCTGATTCAGCAAAAGGGACTTTGGAGGACATTTTATAACAAATGCGTGAGTCGGAAGTCAGAAGCCAAATCCAAAGCCTGCTTCTCAGGGAGCTCAACCAGCAGTTGACGATTTATAGGAAAGATATCTGTTCCTCTGTAAAACCGAACCCAGTGGTTTACACTTGACAGACTTGTTGTGAGTCGGATGACAACGGGCTGGACCCAAAGTACCTGCACTCATAACCAGTATAGGTGTGTCCAGATGGCTAAAACAGGAACCGACAAGATTTCCTGAAAATTTTAACACCCTCTGTGTTTCTTTAGGCTCTGCGAAACTTTCAAACTGTATAGGCTGTCTTAGTTAATGTTTCTGTTGCTGTGATGAAACAGCATGACCAAAAACAACTTGGAGAGGAAGGAGCTTATTTCAGCTTCCTTGTCCTGACTGCAATCTATCATGAAAGGAGTTGGGACAAGAATTCGAGGCAGGAACCTGGAGACGGAACCTGAAGCAGAGACCACATATGGGTGATGCTCCTCATGGTTTGTTCAGCCTGTTTTCTTATATTACCCAAGACCGCTGCCCAGGGGTGGCACTACCCCTCTACCGTGAGTGGGGGCCTCCCACATCAATCACTAAATCAAGACAATACCCCACAGATTGCCCACAGGCCAATATTATGGAGGCATTTTCTTAAGAGCCCCTCTTCCCAAATGACTATCTTGTGTCAAGTAGCCAGCAATAAGGTCATAACAACTTGACATAAGCAAAAGTCATCTGAGAGAAAGGAACCTCAGTTGAAAAAAAAAAACCTCCATAAGACTGGCCTGTAGGGCATTTTCTTAATTAGTGGTTGATAGGGAGGGCCCATCATGGGTGAGGCCATCCCTGGGCTGGTAGTCCTGGGTTCTATAAGAAAGCAGGCTGAGCAACCATGAGGAGCAAGCCAGTAAGCAGCACCCCTCCAGCATCTGCATCAGCATCTGCATCATCAGCATCTGCATCAGCATCTGCATCATCAGCATCTGCATCAGCATCTGCATCAGCATCTGCATCAGCATCTGCATCAGCATCTGCATCTGCATCAGCATCTGCATCAGCTCCTGCCTCCAGGTTCCTGCCCTGCTTGAGTTCCTGCCCCAACTCCTTCTTGATAATGAACAGGGTTGTTCCTTCCTTATAGGTTGACCTCTGTGGCTGTCACATTCCTATCTGGCCCCCCCAGATGTGCAGGCTAGGGGCCTTTTGAGGAGAAAACTCCTGCTTAAGAAAGCTTCACACATGAGAATTGCCCCCCAACCTAGTGTTATCCAACTGAAACAGATTACATCCAGCTCTTGGGTCCTTTCAGGCTGGTTGCAAGGTTTCAGACATGTGCTGGGCCTGCATCCAGCCACTGCCATTTGCCAGCTACTCTTCCCCATTTTTCAACAGTAACTGGCTACTCATATCCACCTGTCCTAGACTACCCATCTGTAAGAAAAAAGATACTTTGGAGCATCTTCCAGTTCGTGTCTCTCTCGCCAAAGTGTAGTCTGGAGGTTTAGTCACTTCTTTATGGATGTGGACATGGGTACCTGTTTGGATTGTTTACTCTTGCGGATGTGAATCTTCAATACTGCAACCTTAATGAATTCCCAGCCTCATAAAATCCACCATTAAATAAAATCTGGAGTCAGTGTTCCCTTTTCTCACATTTATGATGCAGAAGCAAGCGTGCTATGCACCCGGTGTGAATAATTTGCCACATGTACCTGTAATTTAGAGAATACGGGATGTGACCGAGAAGTAGAAACAAAATGGGAAGTGGGGTACCCAGGGCACGGTAGGGCAAAAGCAGGCGGCAAGGTGAAAGAGAATATTCTATCTCAATCAGAGAAAAGCAGGCAAGAGATGCCAGGCAGAAAGAGCAGACACTGAGACCTGGTGGAGCCCTCATTCCAGCCTGGCACTCAAGCAGGTTGGTCCTTTCTGGCCTCTACCTGTTCCTGGCAGCAGCTTGTCTATAGCACCTGGCCCTGGCTGCTGCAGATTCACAGGAGCTTCCAAGGTCTAGCCATTTACGCCACAGGCTGGGAAAACCTACGTCTCCTTTGGTTGCATGAACTGGCTGTTGCAGGGCTGGGGATGGAACCCAGGGCACGGCTGAGTTCCCCCTGCAGCCTTGCAGCCCTGCAGCCCCGCACCCTGCAGCCCCGCACCCTTGTCCTATTTTTCCCCACTCACCCAGCAGCCTGGAGCCCTCCAGAGCCTGCCGGCTTTTTGTGAGGCCCGCAGAGAGCTCTGCCTCCACAACAGGCAGGGACACGGGAGCCTGGGCTAGAGAAGGACACATGTGTGAAGGCATCTGCCCTGCCACCCCAGCGGTATCTGTGTGGACACCGGACAGACAGCCCTGCAGAGGGACAACCCCCAACGAAGCTCTCCTGCCCAGACAGCACTTGCTGTCCTGCTCCGGAACCTCCTGACCCGGAACCTTAGGCACTCATCCTGAACTCAAAACAGGCTTTCTGGCCGGGCAGCAGGGCGCACGCCTTTAATCCCAGCACTCAGGAGGCAGAGCCAGGCGGAACTCTTGTGAGTTCGAGGCCAGCCTGGTCTACAGCACGAGATCCAGGATAGGCATCAAAACTACACAGAGAAACCCTGTCTCGAAAAACCAAAAAAGCAAACGAACAAAAAACGAACGAACAAACAAACCAAACAGGCCTTCTTTCCTCCCCACCAGAAAACCTCACGACTACTTGGAGTTCTGCCTCAGTGCTGGAACATCAAGGGAAAACCCAGCAAGTCTCCTTGCCCGCAGTTGGCCTCAGGAGCCTGCACTTTGCTATTCACAGCCCAGGGGCCCGAGAGCCCAGTGTGGGGTGAGGAAGCAGCTGAGCAGAGGAGTGGCATTCCCTATGGCCCTTCTCTAGGTATACCAAGTGGGGGGTCTGCCCTCTCCCCACCTTTCTCCCTGGGAAGATGATCCATTTCTTGGGGTCCGCTTTGCAGTATCTCTTGGCCTAGAAGTCCTGGCATAACTCTCCACCACAGGTCTTTCAGGAGAGCTCTGCCAGGCACCTCCGACCAGCCATCGGAGATCAAAGCGCCCGACTGAAGCCCGCTCCCTTACTCTCTGAACTTGCAGTGGGGGTGGGGGCTTGCTGGGTCCCCACCATGCTAGTTGTGGGGTGTCCCCTTGTTCAGAAGGAGCCCTTACCAGATTGTAACGGCCACTTCCAAGTCCTTCTCCATTTTTAGTCAGGTAGACGGCTCAAATCCAAACAAGAGAAGCCAGGACATGTGAAGGGGGTGTTGATGGTCATCTGGGGGGGGGGGGGTGTCACTGAACTCATTCTCTGGGATGGACAAAGAACTGAACATCGGGACAAGACTAAAGCCCAAACCACAGAGAAAGAGAAAGAAACAGCTTCATTCCTTCAAGCTGGGAGAAGCCCAGTGGAGTCTGCGCTGGCCTGGGTAGTTTAGAAAACCCCTGGGTCTTCCTCCTGTCCTATTGGTCCTGTGTAGAGACCCGCCCCCACGCTGCCTACTCGCAATGTCTTCTGGGATCAAGAAGCTCTCAGAGGGCCCCATTTCCCTTCCTTGTCTACCTACGTCCCTCTAATTCTCTTTCAAACAGGAATTCTGGGGGAGAACAGTAAAAAGATGGAGATAGCAAAGAAGGTAATGCAGAGATGTGGACAGGGCCATAGAGGGATCAAGAATAGGGGTAGCGGGGCTGGAGAGATGGCTCAGAGGTTAAGAGCACTGACTGCTCTTCCAGAGGTCCTGAGTTCAGTTCCTAGCAACCACATGGTGGCTCACAACCATCTGTAATGAGATCTGGTGCCCTCTTCTGGCCTGCAGACATACATGCAGGCAGAACATTGTATACATAATAAATAAATAAATCTAAAAAAATAAAATAAGGCTGGTCCTTTAAAAAAAAAAAAAAAAAAAAAAAAAAAAAAAAAAAAAGAATAGGGGTAGCATAAAGCCACCCTTTTATTAAAAAGTTATTACGTCAGGATTCACAGAAAGTAGTGAAGGTGAATTCTGTCCTTACCAGGAGATTGATTTGAAATTTTCAAGGGTGTTTAGGGACTATCTTTGGCTAGTAGAAAAACCTCAAGCATTGTTATAACGTGTTGCAAAAGTATTTTAATGCTGGAGCTTGAGAGAGGGATCAGTGGTTAAGAGCACTTGCTGCTCTTGCAGAGGACCTGCGTTCAATACCCAGCACCTATACGGAGTGGCTCACAACTACTTGTAATTCCAGCACCAGGGGATACAATGTCTTCTTCTGGTCTCAGTGTGTACTGGGGCGCACGCGCGTGCGCACACACACACACACAAATAAATAAGTAAATAAATAAATAAATAAATAATAAAAATTATCATTAAAATAAATATTTTAATGTCCTATTTTATGTTGAAAGACATGTGCCTCTCAGAATCTTTTAGATTTATGTGCAAGAGTTATTTCCCTGCATGTAGGTATGTGCACCACATGTGTGCCTCGTGCCAGCAGAGGTTAATAGAGAGTGTTGGATCCCCTGGAATTGGAGTTAGAAATGGTTAGTTGTGAGCTGCCATATGGGTTCTGGGAACCAAGCCCAGGTCCTCTACAAGAACAAGTGCTCTTAACCACAGCGCCATCTCTCCAGCCCCCCTTAAAATCTTTTTGTTCTCTTGTAATAAAGTATAAAAACAGAACCCTGGAAAATGAAATCTTCCTCTTCATATCCGTTGTTAACTGCAACAGTTCCCACAGTGTGATCGTCTAGGATGTCCAGCAAGGCCAAAGCCACATCCCTTTCATTCTTTACTTGAACTCCAGTCAAGAAGGACTCCCCTGGGCAGATTTAGGAAGCAGGATTTCTCCCAGAGAAGGCATTACACAATCCCCCAGATCACAGGCGATTTCCAAGTCACTCGGGAACCTGGACACTGGGCACAGTCCTTTGCATGGGGCTCCCTCTTACATCTCCTTTGCTCACACACCACCTTTGGGTCTCTGCACTTCTGACTGTGATACTCACCCCAGATTCCAGATTTCCATAGGGGCAGAGGATGCAAAGGCCGGCAGATCAGTGGTCAAAGGAGCTGCTAGCTGCACAGAACAGTCTATGAGTAGAGGGAGGTAGAAGGTGGAGACAAGGAAAATGCAGAGACCAGCAGCAGCATGGGGCAGCAAGGGACGCTGGCCTGCTCTGTCTTCATCTCCCACAGCCATGGCAGAGGTCCCAAGCTTGGCCTAACCCCAGAGAGATTGGTCAGATTTTCATGACAACACATCCGAGAAACCCACTTAAAGGAGGAAAGGGTGACTCTGGCTTATGGGTCCCGTGGCATGGCAGAAAGACCGTGGTAGAAGGATGTGACTTTATGGAGACCAGGAGGCAGAGGGTGAAGGATTAAGGGACCAGGACCAAGGCGAAGCTTTGAAAGGCATGTCTCCAGCGATGACTTCTCTAACCAGACCCACTGTCCGATCGCTCACTCAGCTGTGAACTCATCAACAGCTTAGGTCATTGCTCAGTTTAGCAGCTCCACCGTTCACTCACCTCCCAATAGCACCACCTGCAGGGACCCAGTCTTCAATACATCCGTGCCCAGTGACATTTTAGATCCAAACTGTAAGAGCAGCTGTATTCACGAGCAAACTTGGTGCTTTGTGTGAGCATGTTTCCCATGTCCTCTCACCCCAAGAGAAACCAGAAGAGTGGAAAACACAATGTATGTGACTGTATTTTAGAGTTCTGGGCTGTAAAACTCTGTTGAAGAAACAAACATCACTGGATACCTGAATTATCCTAACAGGGGTCATATGACCCCAGACTTAGCTCATGGTCTAGGAATTCCCCCCCCCTCCACCCCCCCCACCTCCCCCCCCCCTGCCGAGACCAGGTTTCTCTGTGTAACAGTCCTGGCTGTTCTGGAACTTACTCTGTAGACCAGGCTGGACTCGAACTCACTGAGATTCACCTGCCCCTGCCTCTCAATTGCTGGGATTAAAGGTGTGCACCACTACTGCCCGGCCCAAGGTCTAGGAAATTTGTAAATAAACAAATCATGCAAAATGTACTTGAGTGCAAATGGGGATCACCTCAATGAGGGCGTGCTCTGTGTCACTCGGAGGGGCTGTGGCTATGACATCCTGGAGAGCTACACATGTAAGTTCTGATGAAGTTGATTGTCTGCCCTGGAAAACTGCTAAATAAAAACCACAAGGAGAAAATGAGGGAAAACACTGAGAAGTGGTAGAAATTTAGATCTACAATCTTCTCTGACCACAGGTTTCCTTATCATGCATGGCTGCTCCCCAGGAGAGGGCAGGAACCTCCACCTGAAGGGGGGGGCTTGTAAGAGTTCCCAGGTACAGACTGTTCATGATGTTAGTCCATATTCCCCTTACAGGAGGAGGAGGACTCAGGATAGGCTGTCCTAAGTCACTATTTGTGATGCTAGCTCTTCCTGTGAGCCCAGAGGTAGGGCTTGGCTTCCTGAACATGCGTTTTCCTTGAGGGTCAGTACTTCAAACAGGTGTCCTGCTCAGGCCTACAGGTGGACTTAGAACCCCCACCCACCCACAGGGCGCCAGTGCTCCTTGAGAGCAACTTTTAGGACCAACTGCCCCTGGCAGGTTGTTCCCAGCCTCTGGAAATGCCCTTTCTCCATCTAGCCAGCACTGAATGTTAGACACTTCCTCCCCTTCCTCCCCCATGCTCCATCCAACCTTGGGGTCACTCAAATCTAATATTGTTGTAGAATATTATTTTAACTGGGCAAAGGTGTGTTACATTTGTTTATGCTGCAGAACATTACTCTAACTATGTAAAGGTGTGTTGCATTTGTTTACACTGCATTTGTTTAGTTACATAAAGATGTGTTGCATTTGTTTCACCTTGCCTGCCTAAGGCACCTGATTGGTCTAATAAAGAGCTGAACAGCCAATAGCTAGGCAGGAAAAGGGTAGGTGTGGTTGGCAGGGAGAGAGAATAAACAGGAGAAGTCTAGGCTCAGAAGGGAAGAATGAGAAAAGGAGAGAAAGAGGGACATGCCTGGGGCAGGAAGCCAGCCAGCCTCCAGCCAGCCAGACATCGGGAAGTAGCGAAAGTAAGATACACAGAAGGAAAGAAAAGTAAAAAGCCCGGAGGTAAAAGGTCGATAAAGAGAAACAGGTTAATTTAAGATAAAAGAGCTAGCCAGAAAAGAGCCTAAGGTGGGCCGAGCATTCAAACTAAGAAGTCTCTATGTCATGATTTGGGAGCTGGTTGGTGGCCCAAAAGAAAAAGCCTGGTACATAATACCTTTTGAAAAACGACCAAGAAACTCAGAGGCCAATGTCCAGACCCCCCTGGGTCAGGGCTGACCAAGTATCACCCCCAGTTCTCTCACCCCTCCCTTGCACTTAGCCTTGATGTGGAACCCCCATCTTGGCACTGGCTCTAGTTGTGGGTGAGTTCAGGACTGGATACCTGGTTTGATGTTAGGATCCCAGAGAGCCTTGCCTGCATGTTTAAGTGGACACTGTCCTCCTATGGATTTGGATGTTACTTGGCATTGGGCATCAGAGCAAAATGATGGAGGGGAAGAAAGCTTCAGATGAAAATCCACCACAGTCCTTAACCCCAGACCCTGAACTTCTATCTAAAAATGCAAGAACTGAATGCATCCATCTATACCTTGCAAAACTCAAGGTGAACTTTTGAAATGCTTATTTTATTCTTATGTGCATATGAGTGTGTGTGTGTGTGTGTGTGTGAATGTGCCATGTCGGAATGCAGGTTTCTGCAGAGTCGAGAATGAGGATGTGGGATCTCTGGAGCTGGAGTTACAGGTAGTTGTGGACCACCTAGTGTGGGTGCTGGGAACTGAATTTGGATCCTCTATAAGAGCAGCAAGTGTTCTTAACCAGAGTCATCTCTCTAGCCCCTGGATGTATTCTTTTTTCTTTCTCCCTTCCTCCCTCCCCTTCCTTCCTTTGTCTTTCTTGCAGAAAAATTAGAAGGAATCTTAGAGTAAAAACACCCTTAAATTTTACTGTCTTGTTAATTTTTTGATCTATGTGTACACACTTGGCCTTTGTGTATGTGTGGGGTAGGAACAGGGGGCCTCACTCTGGGCCTGACCTATGTGTATTCAATGGGTAGGAACAGAGGGCCTCCCTTTGGCCTGTTCATGCTCAACTGCTTGTTTGTGCTAACTCACTGTAGGCCACACACTGACAGAACGTGACCTTTGACGAGCCCACAAAATGTGGGATCTGTCCCACCTGCCTCATAGGAAGTGCCCATGGTGCCAGCCACCCTTGTGGCGACTGCCCCCATACCCTGTCCCACACCCACACTGTCAGGTGCTGAGGAAGTGGTAGCCCATGGACTGGCTGTAGATGAGAGATTTAGAACCTTGGGCCTTGGGTCGTGGTAGTGTTCATCTTGACTCCAGCACACGGGTTACTCAATCTTGGTGGAGAGTCTCCTTAATGAGTCAGCAGCCAGGGAGTCTTT
Source organism: Peromyscus californicus insignis (assembly GCF_007827085.1). NCBI lineage: Eukaryota > Metazoa > Chordata > Mammalia > Rodentia > Cricetidae > Peromyscus > Peromyscus californicus. The sequence goes on along the minus strand of NW_026294606.1, from coordinate 85,922,777 downwards.
GCCTAGAACGACCCACCCAAGTTTTCAAAGATGACTCAAAGGCCATAGAAAACAATGTCACAGTCTGAGGCTCTCGTCAGCCAAATATTGACCCTAGAAAGGAAAAGGGCAAATACACAGATCCTTACGATCTGAACTGAGTTCACCAGAGGCCGCTGCTGACCACACACTGCAGCCCCAGAACAACAGATGACCTGTTCAGGGGGCCTCAGGGGCCATTTGCCTTGGAGAAATTCTGGGGTTTTGTTTCACACGAGGGGTCTGGAGCTCATGGTTCTTTCATTTCTATGCCTAATAACAAACCTCACTGGTCATGGGATGTGGAGGTGCCACCAGCCTCGTGTATTCTGCCAGGGCAATCCCTGGGGAAGTGGTGGCTTGTGGGATATGCAGGAAGGATCTGGGACCTGTGCTACACCTCTCATGAGAAGCACTTCCTGGGGCACTGGGCTATGGATCGTCACCGTCCTCCCAAAGGGGGTGTGTTGAAGACATCTTCATCAGTCTGTGGCACTATTGGGAGGTGGCAGAACCTTTAGGAGGGGCGTCTAGTGGAAGGAGGTGAGGCCATCAGGGTGTGCCTTTGAAGAGGATACTGGGACCCTGGCTCCCCCATCTCTCACTTTACTTCCCGGCTGCCACGAAGCCAACAGCCTTGTTCTACCATGCCCTCCTGTCAGGACCTTCTGCCTTGTTAACCCAAAGCAGAAGAGTGGGCCGCCTATGTGCTCAGAGTGAGAACCAAGCAGACGTCCAGTCCTTGCAATCTAACAGACCGGCCTTCCGTCTGGTGACAGGAAGCTGACACAGGGACTTCTCCCTGATCACCAGGGATGTCTAACCCCTGCACAGCCCGCGTCTGCTTGAGGACCAAGAGACACTGGCCTCATCCAGTGAGTTTAACGACTGCAGTGCCTGAAGCTATTCCAGGTCACCCCTGGAGGGAGGCAAGGCCCAAGCTTGAAGGCTTTCTAACCCCACACCACACGCCATGCTGACCTTCGTGAACTGAAGGAAAGCTCTTCAGCCCACACGGGCCTCACAGGCTGCAGCGCCCCCACTGCCTCGCTGCCACCTTCCCAGTATTTAGAGAAAGCAGGTGGCGACAGAGCCACAAACAGCACCTCCCCGCTGCGGGGGCTCCCCCAGTTCACAGGCGCGAACACCCTGTAGAACAGCGCCACCTGCTGGCTTCAGATACACACTACAGTCTGGGGAGACTCGGCCGTCCCTACCCATCATCCCTTCAGCAGGGAATGTTCCTGAGACCCAAGACCATCCGTGGGTGCTAGAATTACACACTATGTTTCTCCCTTTACTTACACTCTTGCGATAAAGTTTAATTAGGCACAGTAAGAAGTTAACGATAAAATACAACAACTGTAGCAATGTGCTATAATAAAAGTTTACAACTTATGGATTGTTTATTTCTGGAATTTTCCATTTAGTATTTTTGGATCACAGTTGACCTCAGGTAACCAAGACTAAAAATAATGGTGGGGTGTGTGTGTGGACAACTACACTCAGAACTACTGTCATTCATTCAGATATATATATATATTTTCACACATGGAACTCTAACTGATTTCTTTTTATAAACTGTTCAGTGGTTCAAGGTTCCAAGAACAGTTCAGCTAACACATCCCTGGCCACACGGTGGGGAAGCGAGGTCAAAGGAGTAGTTTTCTAACCCTGACCTTTGAAACAAAGCCACGTACTAACAGCCAACATCTAAATAGACTTTTATTTTTATTTTTCTTGTTTGGACAGAAAAGAAAAAGTCATTGGCCTTCATTAGTCTCCCTAAGTGTTGGAAACACCTGAACTCAGAAAAAGTGGACCTTGTAGAAAAGCATCACAAATTAAAAATATATTTCTCCATGTGGTAAAAGTGCTTTCAATCCGATTAAGGGTACAGCAAAGGTTATCTCAAACATGATCTGAAATGGGGCCCACGATCCACGGCATCGCAGGTCCCACCACAGGTGAGGGTACTTGTGGGAGCGAGGACACAGAAGTGATAAGGTGTGGAGGGCACACCGCCAGCCACACCTCAGCTCACCGGATGTATGAGGAAGAGTGTCCCAAAGCGCCCGCTGAGGACATTGTGTATCTGAAGAAGTGAGGTGGCTGTGGAGATCAGATGAGGGGCTGCAGAGTGCAGGAATCACTTGTTTCCCAGCTGTGGGGACAGCGGGTCCACCTTGGGGCTGAGGATCCATGGAGACGTGTCAACCTCGGGCAGGAAGGGGCTGGGTCTATGGGTTCCACATGCCTTCCTACCAGCTGCTGCCTGTCCCTGCTGTGGGACATCTCCAACCCCAGGTCAGGTCACCAGGTGGTTCCCTAGCCAGGGCCTCCCAATCCAGCTGTACCTTTCCGGGGGACCACCACACACGGAGAAAGGATGGTGGAGGATTTTGTTTTCACAATTGCTACATAGTTCTCAAAACAAGTAATTCTGCCAACGACGAACGTGACGTGACGAACGTGTGACAAAGCGCACGGCCTGCAGGCTCCCCAGGCCTTGGGAGGTGCAGCCACATCGGGCCCTTCCTCCCCCATCACAGGCCAGACACAGAACTGTGGTCATGCAGGAGGGTGTGGGGGTGGGGGAGGAGGGGGACACATCTTGTTTACAGTAGACCTTAAGCAACAGTAGGAAAATAACCTGAAGATATATTGAAAAATAAAAAACCAGCATCCCTCTTGACTGTGAACCAGGCGGTTCCCTCTCGGCCCTGCCCTCCACTAGCCCCGTGGAGGATGTAGCAGGAACACCCTGTTTGTAGTCAGCAAGCCGCAACCCGCAACCGCTCCTCTCATCGACTCTGAGTTTTAATGGCACCACATTGCATTTCTTCTTTCAAGGGAGCCATCGAAGCTGAACACACATGTCCCTAGGTGCTGAGTGGTGGCACTGAGTGGTCCATTTTGCAAGCTTGCCCGGTCTGAGATTGAGCCCGTCATAAGCTCTCAGGCTCTGGGAAGCAGAGCATGGTCCACTGGTCCCTATTGCTGGTACCTTCCAAGGTCACAGCCCCTCCAGTCACCTGTATTAGGCTCTGGGGAGCCCCCCTCTTGGGGGGGGTGCTGAAAGCAGACCCTCGGGCCACACGTGGGCCCTCCACTAGGCAGGCAGGTGACAGGCTCCTTCCTTGTCCCCGCCACCCCTGGGCCAGCACAGTCTCAGTGGGCTGGCGATGCGTCCTCCAGGCCCAGTAACTCTCTGACAAGTCTTTCTCCAAACTGGGCCCGGCTGTACCTCTTCACGTGGTAGGCGTCTGACATTTTGTACAGGATGTAGGCGTTGTTGACCGCAATGCTGACGGCAAACCAGAACACCTGCTGCCACGTCTTGTTTGGCTTGTGAGAGATGAAATACCTGGGGACAGAGGGGAGCGGCCATGTTGGGTGGCTACTGCCTAGGCTTTGAACGCCCCCTTGTGGAGGGAAGCGTTTTAAGACTCAGGAAGTAAATGAAACCCCCAAAGCACAGGAGGAAACAAAACCCATAAGGCTGGGGGAGCTCGTTGGAACCCGAGGGGCTCACACGGCTCCCATCCCAAGGCTACATCAGCCCTGGCAAATACTGGGAAGAGGGGACTCTCCAATCAGCTGAGGGAGCTCCAGGGATACAGCCTTTGTTAAGTGACTGTGATAAACTCACACTGGTTGACTGGGCTAGACTCGGGTGGAACTATTCCTTTAATCTGTCGCCAGTGCCCAAGCTGGGGAAGACAGGTATTTGTCAACCTCTCCTCAGAAAAGTCACACAGCAGGTAAGCTGGTTACAGCTCCCCGGGAAGAAGAGCCCAGAGGCTCTGCATTTGGCCATGGTATCTGCAGACTCCCATCGGTGAGGGTACCAGGGACCAGCTGTGGGCAGGACTCCATCACAGTGAACATCACTCAAGGAAATGAAGACAAAGAAAACAGGTATTTAGGGCCCTACCCCAGCCCCCAGCATCCCTCTTCTCAAAGCCCTTCTCTAGGCCCAGCCACACCTGAAGTGCTTAATCCCTCAGCTCCAGGCCCTGCAATGTGCTCTCTCCTTCCCACATGTGTTTCTGTTATCCATTTGTCTTTCCTTGGGACTGACCCTGAACGCTATTAAGTCCAGAAGCTTATTTTAGGATTATCTTTTCCTGTGTATTTCTCTGCATCCTGGCCAACATGTCTGAAGACCACCGGGGTGTCTAGCCCAGGACACCCCCCCTCTGTGTCCACTAAACCACCACCATTTTTGAAACACCGTGACACTGATGTGGCAAGGGGCCTGTCAAGGTAGGAGATGTGGCTTCTCGAGGGAAGGCTAGATGCTCCAGAGAAGACACAGGTCTTATTCTCCCCTCCTGACCAGGTCATAGGGCAAGCAAGTTTCCCGAGGCAGCCAAGCTGCTGGACTAGCTTTGATCTAGGTAGGAAGACCGTGGTGGAGGCATCTACATGCTCAACAGACTCCTGTGTGGTTATCAGGACAACTGGTAGGCTGGCTCTGTGTAGATGTCAGTCACACACACCTACTGTACACACTGCATGTGCCTTCTGTATGAGCACAGCACAAGCCCACACCTGATCTCGGGCATCCTTGTGTAAAGGGACCAAGAACTCAGGAAAAGGCCTTGAGCTGACTCCTGGCATTGTGGACTGACTGAGGGGGCAGGATGGACGAAGCCCACAGAGAGGATGGAGGCTAAATTGTGTGCCGAGATGCCCACCACTGAGGTGTGGGCAGGGAAGGGGACCTCAGGTGGGGCTGGAGGCCTGGGGTGTGAGTGGAGTGCAGAAGTCTCTAGAGGTAAGATGGGTGTATAGGCCACCTGGGGCCAGGGTGAGGGCCAGGGACTACCCTGTAGGTCCTCACGTTCCAAACTCATGTTCTTCAACACGTCTGGGCCAACACTGTCCTCCCGTCCCACCACTGGGCCGGTGTTGTTCACCTTGCACACCCCATCCAACGGCACCCGAGTGCACCCCAGCCGCTCACACTCACTTGCTGTAGTGTTGTTCACCCTGCACACCCCATCCATCGGCACCCGAGTGCACCCCAGCCGCTCACACTCACTTGCTGTAGTGTTGTTCACCCTCCACACCCCATCCATCGGCACCCGAGTGCACCCCAGCCGCTCACACTCACTTGCTGTAGTGTTGTTCACCCTGCACACCCCATCCATCGGCACCCGAGTGCACCCCAGCCGCTCACACTCACTTGCTGTAGTGTTGTTCACCTTGCACATCCCATCCATCGGCACCCGAGTGCACCCCAGCCGCTCACACTCACTTGCTGTAGTGTTGTTCACCCTGCACACCCCATCCATCGGCACCCGAGTGCACCCCAGCCGCTCACACTCACTTGCTATATTTGTCGTCATATCTGCAGATGTAGCTGAGGTGAGCAGCGAAGGCCTCCACAGCCAGCGGGCAGGGGATCTCCCCACTCCTCCTCTTGATGATGACACCTGTCGGGGAGACAGCGCTCAGCCCTCTTCCAGGCACTTACCCACAATGTTCCTGGCTGCCCAGATCCTGCTCCTAGGGTGGGGTGGGGTGGGGCACTAGACTGGCCCCATCCATCAGGTGCTTTAGCAGAGTGGGGGGAGGGGACACGGAACAAACAAGTGCAGACATCTGCCACCAAGACTCGGTAGCTTCATGGGCCCAGGGACAGTGACCCACCCGCAGGCAACCCTAAGAGGCACATACAGACTACGGGTCAGACGGACCTGAGAGGAAGGGGGGGAAGCGGGGCTCTCTCTTCCTCCCCATACTGGCGGATGTGGTCAAAGGCTGCCGGGAGGGGGGACAGTGGCAGTTAGTTCTCTGCGTCCCCTTCTGTGTGGGTGGGATCATGTCACAGGGAACAAGGAGGCCACCCCTTCCATGCACACAAAGGGAATGCAGCTGAGGCGCCTCCAGAGCCATGGCACAATTCACATCCCGCAGAGCCCGGGGACCAAAAGGGAACCCACAGGACCGCACCATTCCACTGCACAAATGGCTGCTGTATGATGCCTGTCCCCGGGCCTGCCTGTGCACAGTCTGCCTCGCCTCTGGACACAGGGACAAAGATGGAGGTGGTCCTTCCTAGCACCGTGTGTCTGCACTGGGCATGCGCAGGGTTTCCCACTGTGCTGGTCAGTTTTAGGTCACACTACAGGAGCACACACTATATGGAGAACATAAACATACACACACTGCTACAGAAGCACATGTGGACCACACATGTAACATGACCATACATACATTGTACCACTATACACACACACACACACACACACACACACACACACACACACATACTGTATATTGTACCACTACATACACACACACACACACACACACACACACACACACACACACACACGCCACACCGCAGGAACATGCACGTCACACTCCCAGCACGCACACACGGGAATGCAAACTGCTCGTGTGCATACCACACTGGAAGCATCTCTGCAGATTCCTTTGCAATCCTCTCAATTTTTTTTCTCTCAGCAGTTTAACACTGTCTTAACTGTCAGTTACTTTAAATACAGACTCTGGGCTAATTAAGTCCCTCTGTTCTGAATCGATTTTAAATCCCCGGAGAATTAGTGAGGAAAACAGCGGGCCGCCTGGCAGCCAGGATTACACGGGCGCTTTGCTTCCAGGAGTCTATGATGATAAAATGATCCACAAATTCCTCCCAGAATGTAGCCCGACATCATGCCCTAAACGATAGAATCATCACACCCTCACAAGCAGGTGAGGGCACAAAGCCACTTGTCAATCAAACCCTCCCAGCTTGCCAAGGCAAGCTAAGGGCTTCATGAGGCTCTTCCCTGCCCCTTCCCAGACAGAACAACCACCTACTAGGGACACAGACAGCATGAGGGTCCTCCAGGCTCGTGCCCTGTATGCTCCCCCACTTCCTACACCCACGCTCCCACTCCCTACTCACCTTGCTGCACAGGGGAGTAGGCGTTGGTCAGGAAGCGGAAGTGCCCCTTGTTGTACCAGCAGATCAGAGACATGTTCCCCTTGGTCCTGATCTGGTGCTGGCCCCGGGCCAGTGGGGTGGCAGGGTTGGTCAACATGGATGGAGGGAGGCCAGTGCAGTCGCTTTTCCTAGAGCTCAGCAGGCCACAGCAGTAGATCCCTGGCAGGAAAGACACAAACTCTCACATGTGCCATTGTGAGGGTGCTCCAAACCACAACAAAGGTAAGGAGAGCCTGGCAAGAGCGGACCCTCCACAAGCAGCCGCTGGGCCTCTTCTTCTCTGGCCGCCCCCTTCCTCTGTAAGAACTCCCCCTAAGGTCACTAAGGCCATGGCTAATGTAAGCGATGGATAAATGCAACAACACGGCCCTTATCGACAGGGCTCTTTGTTGGCACTGTGGGGCATATCACCCCATCTGCTTCCAGAAACCTGCACTTGCTGGGTTCTCACATGTACAGAAGAAGAGAGGAAGGAGCTCCAAAGGAGGAAAGGCCCCCAGGTCACAGCTGAGGTGGCAAAGGGGGTGTGGCTGTGCCCAACCATGCAGCCAGAGTCCTCGGGACGGACACACCTGACAGTTCTTAGGACCCTTGTCACTGGAGACGAGGCACATGGCACTCCATTGCCAAGAGCTCAGTAACTCTAGATGCTTCCAAAAATTCACAATGCTGTCACTTTTATATTGCCTAACCTTAGAAAAAGACAAAACCCCATACCCAATCACTCTCTTCCAGCTAGAGTTCTCTGCCCATCTCCTAGCTTGCTGAGCCAGGGAATACTTTTCCCCCTTGGATCTCAGAAGCAACACTCCTGACTCCTGGGGAAGCAGCCCCAGTGGTCCAGGCCATGCTCTGGTACCAACACTCATGCTGCTCTGCACATCACACACACACACACACACACACACACACACACACACACACACACACACACACACACACACAGTCCAACTCCTAGTGCTGATAGCAAATCCAGGAGTGGACCATCACATACATACATATGCACACAGCATCAGAGGTTACACCTCTAATACATGCCTCCACAGACACATGGGCTCAGGCAGCAGGCCAGCTCCCCACTGTGCTTCACGGGGGAGCCAGAGCTCCTCCAAGCAGCTGTGTCCTGTGTTCTAGGATCAGTTCCTGCAGCTTTCCGTTCCTCCTCAGTCTGATCTCTTGCTGAGCTCTTGCCACAGATGAGCTCTGAGCCTGCCTGCACTGGCCAGTGCCGAGGGTCACCCTAACCCAGCCTGCAAGGCACAGAGGTGGGCTGCTCCCTCACTTCTACACAGCTTCCAAGGCCCAGGATGTAGGCTGCTTATTCCTCCACAATACAAGAGGAATCAGTTTGAAGGCCTGGTGTCCACTGTGCGGCACAGCAAAATGCCTCAATTCTAGCAGCTTCTGTCTATGAGTGACACTTTCTGAGCTGTCTCCAAGCAGAGCTTAGCATTTAGGTCTTCATTTTTACATCCAACTTCTGTCAAAGCCACGGGAGGCTTATCCAGTCTGCAAAGAACGAACAGAACCTCTTGCCACAAGAAGCCTTTCTGAGGCCCACGGGATTGTTCCTGACCACACAGATCTCTGCCAGAAGGGAAGGAGACTCGCTAGTTATGGTGGATGATTCCCGTACTTTTCAGATCCTTTTTACTAGGGGCTTTTCCTTCAGGCCTTTGATGGCCAGAACCACACAGCAAAGGACACACACAGGAGTTCCCAGAAGACTGGCAGAGCTCTGCGCCAATGCCGTCTCTAGATGGTGAGCCCAGGATTCACACACCTTGAGAGCAGCAGAATCCAGACACAGGGCGGCTGAGATGCTTATGCAGTCTGTGCTAGCCACTACTCCTGTCTCTTCACCCTCTTACCACTTCCCCAAGGCGCTGGCCATGCTGGGACAGCCACTGGACAAACCTTGCTTCTCAAATTCTTCAAACAGGGTGAGGCTGGTGATGCTGGGCCCCGTGAAGATGATGTAATTCTTCCCAGCTGCATTCCGGCACAGGCTCCGGGCCACCATGCTGTGGAGCTGTGGCTTGTTTTTCAGAGCGTCCAGGCCATCTGGGCCACCACCTTCCTTCAGGTGGACATAGATCTTGAATGGAAATGCACAGAGGTCAGAGAGCCAAGGGCAACATGGACCATAGCCTGAAGCTGCAGGAAACATGGGGTCAGAGAAGATGGGGAGATCACCCCATTGTCTCATCAGCCCCATACGGTCCTAGGTCACCACCACGGCAACCCAAAACCTGAGCAGCTGGATGTTTAGCTTGGAGCCTTCTGTTTGGAAGAGTCTAGGCAGGAAATTAGCAGTTATGGATGGCAAAACTGGCAGTCAACATGATGCAAACCTGCTTCTAAGTTCCCAAACATAAATAAAAGTCACAAAAAATAGAATCAAGGGTCACTTCAAGGGCTAGGCATGCTCTTATATGGGTACTGCCCACTGGGCAAAACGACGAGTCAACTCAAAGACAGGCAGAACAGGCCTCATCTGTCTCACCATACCAGAGACACAATGGAGGTCAGACACACTCCAAGGGCCAGGTAATCAAAGAGGGTGTGCTGAGCTGAGGAAGCCGTCCCTAACACAGTCCATACCAGCTCCATGATCACCACCAAAGGAGTGGATGTGAGAAAGAGAATAGGTTCAATGTAGGGCATGACTAGTCCCCTCCCCGAAGGAGAGGAGAAGGTCCTGGGAATGCTCAGAGACTTCTGTAGACAGACCAGCAGGCGCTATCACTGTCCTGCCTGTCCTGCCCTGCCCTGCAGAGCACGCTGCCATTGGAGCAATCTGACTATGCCAGAACTGCCAGGAGCTGGGATACCAACATTGTTCTCTGAGAAACACCCAGAGGGAACATGTGGAAGACACAGCTACCATGTCAGGATCCATCCTGTCTGATGAGTTTGGGAGGTCACCTACCAAGCCCAGGTGTCCTTGAGGCCCAACTCTGTGTTTAGGTCGATGCACAGGAATATGACTTAGCAAGAAAACCTTCAAAGGCATGAGCACTACTTCACTGAGAAATGGTGCAGGACACCAGAGCCACTGGTTCAGCAATGGTTGTGAAGTTGGTGGGTCCTGGCCAGCCATGGATCTTCTGTAATTCGTAGCTGACTCTACACACATCCACACTTAGCTTCAGAAACATTGCTCCAGGGTTTTTACAAATTACTGCATGTACCACAGACGTCTATGTTGGCACCCAACGCTACAGGAGGGGAGCCTGTGCGAGGTATAGGTAGCTCTTGTGTTCATGGCCCACAAGGTTGAAGTCAAAACATCAGCTGGTGTGTTTTCACCTAGGGTTCAAGAACCTGCTGGGGCAATTAGATTACAGGGCTGAGAATGTCCATCACTCTCTGGGAGCCGTGAGGATGGTCTATGCCTCTACCCCTCTAGCTTCAGCCAGCATGGTTTATATAAACATGCTGACTATATACTCTGCAGGTTGTGGTTAGAATGCAAAATGTTCTCCACATTTGTGTGTTTGGCCAGTTGGTCCCCAGAGGGTGGCATTGTTCTGAGAGGTTACGGAACCTTTTGGCGGTGGGGCCTTCTTGAAGGGGGTGGTATGCTAGCCTTGAGGATTCCATCCTGGTCTCTGTTTTCTATTGAGCTCTCTGCTTCCTGTCAACACAACGTCACCAGCTACTTACCTCCCCCACTGCCCCAGGCCTGGGCCACTCCTGCTGCCACTGTGTCGGCCTAGCACTGAGCTAGCAGAAACCTCTAAGCTGCTTTATGTCATGCATTTGGTCTTAGTGACAAAAAAGGGTGACTAATACAGAGAACAGTATGCATTTACTAGGGCTAGGGAGATGGCTGAGTGGTTTAAGAGCACTGGTTGCTCTTCTGTTTGGTCCTAGCGCTCACATGGTGGCTCACAACAGTCTGTAATCATTCCAGGAGATCCGATATGCTCTTCTGGCCTTCATAGGCACCAGGCACACATGTGGTGCACATATACTTACATATGTACACAAAACTCCTGTACATAAAAATGAAAAGAAAGGAATCTTAAAAAAATAAAGCATTTACGGGAATTACAGATGTCCTGGGTTTTTTTTTTGGGGGGGGGGGTTACTGAACATAAAATTAAATTAGGAAGACCTTCCTCACCAGCATTGATAAGTGCAGCTGGAAATTGCTGTGTTCTGGGACATAAGTTTGTGGTCATTGGTGCGTACTACCTTTTGTGCAGGCCAGGAGATGACCAGGACTCAAAGCTAGGCCTGGATCTTGCTCTCCTGGAACTGGCAATTTCCCCAAATACCAGCAATGGGCAGCTGAGAGTCTGCCCTTGGCTTGGGACACACATTTGCAAGACCATCTGAAATTGCTCAGCACTGTGCCCGCATGGGTAAGTCCGGGCATTCTAGCTAGTCTCTTCTCGAGGTGTGGGCATGGTGTAATATGGACTTCTGCTGAGCCAAGAGCCTTCTCCTCCCTGTCAAGGAATCTGGAAGCAGCACCAGAGAGGTGCTCAGAGACTCCCAAGTGTGGAGAACTCACTAGTATACAATAGTAAGTTCTATACTTAAAAAAATTAAATGTATTAGTTTATTTATTGTGTGTATATGTGTGTGTGTGTGTATACATGCATGCCTACATGTGAACATGTCACTGTGCACCATGGTCATCGGTATGTAGAAGTCAGAGGACAACATGGGGAATTAGTTCTCTCTTTCCACCATGTAGGTCCTAGAGATCAAACTCAATTGTCAGGCTTAGCAGCAAGCACCCTTACCCACTGAGCCGTCTCATAGACCCTCTATACTTGTTTAGAGATACAGTCTCACTCTGTAGCCCAGGCTGGCCTGGAACTCAACAGCATTCCTCCCGCTTCTCCCTGATTCCTTCAAATAACATGAGGGCCACTTTGGCAACTGATCTGGTGGACGCAGAGGCCACTGAGATGCACCAGCTGACACTCCACTGTCACTGGGGTCTGGTGCACTGGGGCCTCTAGAAAAATGAGCCGGAAGCCCCGTCACATTCACTGGCATGACTTCCTCTCCTTTGGAATAGGACAGAATTGGAGTTCCCTGCTGCTAGTACAGAATGTACCGGGGGACGTAAAACTGGTGAATCTCGTCAGCAGCTGTGTGAGGAGCCAGGGAGGACATATACGATGCAGTCATGGGCAAACGGCACAAAGACGCATAACCGATGCTCACAGGAAAGACACAGGTGAGATGGCGGAGGTGTCTGGCCATGCCAGAGAGCCCTGAGACTTGTAAACATCCCCTCACAAGAGATCCTGGAGACACCAGGGCGTGAGTGCCAGAGTGGAGGCCTGGCTGCATCACTCACTGCTTGTGTAGCTGTGAGCAGGCAGATTACATGCTTGGAGCCTTGCTTTCCTGGTCCACAAGGATGATGGGCTGCATGCAGCCTACAAGCCCACTGTGAAGTCGGGGACCTGGAAGTGTATTTTTGTTTGTTTGTTTGCTTGTTTGTTTAATATTTATCTTTCCAGACAGGGTGTTTCATGTATGACAGCTTGGCCTTGGTCTTGGATGTAGCTGAGGACGACCTTGAACTTCTGATCCTGCTGCCTCAACTGCCCAAGTGCTGAGTTTACAGGCATGAACTACCAGGCTATGCAGGACTGGAGATCAAATCCGGGGCTTTGTGCATGCTAGGAAAGCTCTACCATGCTCCATCCCTAGCCCCAAAAGTGCTTTTTTAATGCAGCCATCACCACTCTCCTAGGGCTGTTGCACGACCCCCAGCAGACACTTGACAGACAGCACTATGCTCTGTGTCTTGTCACAAGCTGTGCCTACAACCTTTGCAGCTTGAGATATGCCAACAAAGTAAGTCCCAACCTCCCTCCTGCACAGCTTCGCGGGGAGATTCCTTCTTAGCACAGAGCTTAGCAACTGCCAGTCCACTGTTTCTCTTATCAATTCAAAAACTTTCACCTTGCATCTAGGAGAGGCACTTGCCATACGTTTTTGACAAATCTGAGTGGTCAGCATCCTGACTCTTGATTGGGGGGTCGCTATAAGGAAACACGACTGGTCTTGGGCATAAGCACTGTGACAGATGACCTGATGGCAGACAACAGCCCAGTGACCTCCGGGCAGGTGGAGTACACAGAGTGGATATGCTGGGCAAACGGATGACTCACTTCTTAAGGTGGGTTTCCCTACTCAAGAAACGCACAGAACTTTAGAGCCGGTTATTTCTGGAGTGTTTTGCATGATATTTCCAGATGGCGATTCACTGCAGGTACCTGGAACTAGAAACTGGGGGCTGGTCATGTAAATGTGAACAGAGAGAACATAGTGTAAGTAACAGCACCTGAGGCACCTGTAAGGCTGGAGGTAGTAACATGGCCAATGGCTGACAGACAGTCAAGGTCAGCACTTTGTCGATGGACCCAGAGATAGACAGAGTGGGGGTTCCAACCACCCCTAATGGCCTGAACAACACATGATAATCTCCATATCTGGGTCAGGGGACATGCATGGAGCATGTGGGCCCTCTGCTGGCTCAGCCCACAACAGTCAGGAGGACTAACCAAGCTCAAAGCAATTACTTCAGCTGTTGTCTGGTCTCTGCCATGACCTTCGACGAACCCCAGACAAGGGAGTCTGATGGCATTCCCTCCTGGAAACCCTCCAGCTCTCGGGGGCTTTTCTTTCTTTGCCTCAATCTCTCACCTTTCCCTAATTCTCCTTAACACAGCTTGCTTCTGCTTTACATACTCCAGCTGTCTGTGTCTTTAATCTTCACTGGCTTGAGACAAACTCAGAGCGAGCATCCCAGGCCAGCTTTGGTGCCTCTGAGTGTCCGGCACCCTTGGTCCTTGGGTCATGTCAAGAACCCTACATGACAGGGGTGGAGCCAGGTATGACTGTGTCCTCGCCAAGGACCAGCTACCCCACAGTAGGCCAAGTGAGACCAGACTGGCCTCTGCTGGAGTGCTGGGGCCCAGTGTGACATACAGTGGGAAGGAAGTGAGTTAACGGGGCTGGAGAGATGGCGCAGCGGTTAAGAGCACTGGCTGCTCTTGCAGAGGTCCTGAGTTCAATTCCCATCAACCACATGGTGGCTCACCACCATCTATAGTGAGATCTGGTGCCCTCTTCTGGTATGCAGGCACACATGCAGACAGAGCACTCATACATTAAAAAATAAATATTAAAAAAAAAAAGAAAGTGAACTAACTGGGCCCATGGCACTCCATTTCATTCTTCCCATCTCCCCAGTGCCTGCACATCCCCAGCAGCCCCCCCCCCCCATTTCTGAAACCTCTCATCCCCTCCACAATGCCCCCTGGCTCACCTGGATGATGAAGCCAGTTGAAGAGCACTGGCGGACCCACAGGCTGAATTTCCGCTTTTTCCTCTTGCGCAGCTCACGCTCCGTGCATGTGGCGATGAACACAGGGTCCTCATCAATCAGGGGTTCATGTAGCACCTGCAAGAAAGGGGAAAACGGAAGTTCTCACGGGGCAGTGTGAGCTTGGCTCTCAGCAACACCTTCAGAAGCCTGTGTGACCATGACCAAGCTGCCCGACCTCTCTGACTGACCTGGAGTCTCCTTATCTGTGAAGGATTAGCGTAACTGCACTGGTGCTCTCAGGAGGGCTCAGCTGGGAAGCATGGGCGCATTCACCTGCATACTGATGCTCAGCAGGCATTCCTTTAGCAGAGATGACTGTGCTTCTTGCTATCCTCTTTACATAGTCCCACACTGGTTGTGCCTGTAATCTTCACTGGCATGAGTCAACAAACTCAGAGCCACTATCCCAGGCCCATCTTTGGTGACTGTGAGTGTCTGGAACCCTAGATCCTTCTCAAAACCCTACATCACAGGGATGGAGCCAGGTATGACTGCAGCCCATATCAGTGACCTTTATCACTGACCCAGGGTCTCCAGGCCCAACTTGTGTCCTTGTGTGTGGAGGTGTGTGTGTGTGTGTGTGTGTGTGTGTGTGTGTGTGTGTGTGTGTGTGAGAATAAGTGCATATGAGTGAAGGTGTATGGAATATTATTTTAAGATGTGTTACATTCGTTTATGCTGTGGAATATTTGTTTAATGATGCAAAGATGTGTTACATTCTCTTACATTGCATGTTTAACTCTGTAAAGCTATGCTACTTTGCTTGCCTAGAACACATGATTGGTCTAATAAAGAGCTAACTGGCCAATAGCTAAGCAGGAGAGGGATAGGTGGGGCTGTCAGGCAGAGAGAATAAAGAGGAGAAGATGGGAGGAGCGGAGGATGACAGGGGCCAGCTACCCAGCCAGCCCCAAGGTAAGAAGGAAAGAAAGGTATATAGAATAGAGAAAGGTAAAAGCCCAGAGGCAAGGTAGATGGGATAATTTAAGTTAAAACGCTGGCTAGAAACAAGCCAAGCCAAGGCCAGGCATTCATAAGTAATAAGTTTCCATGTATTTATCTGGGAGCTGGGTGGCGGGCCCCCAAAGAGTAAAACAAAACAAAACCCAACTACAAAGGTGTCTACAGGGGCCCAAGGTATCTGATTCCCTGGGACTGGGGGTACAAGTGGTTGTGAGCTGTCCAGTACGTGTGCTCTGAAGTGAACCTGGATCCTCGCAAGAACAAAAAGCATTCTTAGCCACTGAGCATCTCTCTGGCTCTGACATCCCTAAGCAATTATTAACTGTACTTCACCTATGTCAACTTTAAAAAAAAAGATGTATTTATTTAATGTACTTTGGAGTTTTGCCTGTATGTGTATCTATATGAGGGTGTCAGATCTCCTGGAATTGGAATTACAGACAGTTGTGAACTGCCATGTGGGTGCTGGGAATTGAACCTGGGTCCTTTGGAAGAGCAGTCGGTGCTCTTAACCTCTGAGCCATCTCTCCAGCCCCATTATGTCAACTTCTTGATAACATGATTCTATGACCTTTTCAAAGACAGAACAATAAAAAAGACTCCAAGTTGGTTTTTCAAACTAAAATGCTTGGGAGGCTTTGGAGTACACTGTGGCAATACAGTACACACCGCAATTCCCTCCCCAGGCCTGTTCCACAGTTACAAGTTAGAGTGCACATCTGCAGCTAAATAAGATGATGTGCATACACACTGACTTCCACACCACACAACGCTCTAGATCGAGGATCATCAAACCACTGCCTACTTTTGTAAACAAAATTTATTGGAATAATCCTCTGTTTTCATCCACTGCAGCTTTGTGACCACATGAAAGGGACAAGATCCAACAGAGGCCACAGAACTCTAAGGCAGTCTTTGACCACATGCAGAAAGTTTTGAGGATCTCAGTCTTTGACCACATGCAGAAAGTTTTGAGGATCTCAGCTCCTAGAGATGGTGGTCAAGTGTGTCTCTCTCAGCAGGTTTGAGTCAGCTCAGGGCATGAGGCCTTCCCAAAGAGCCACAACAGTCCATGGCCTGGCATAGGCACCCTGGAAGGTGAGCTCTGCTCTTGTGACCCAGCATTCTTTTGGTAATGGTGCCTTTGGTTCTATTTTTAAAAAGCTTCAGCCTCAAGCCGGGCGGTGGTGGCACAAACCTTTAATCCCAGCACTCGGGAGGCAGAGGCAGGCGAATCTCTGTGAATTCGAGGCCAGCCTGGTCTACAGAGTGAGATCCAGGACAGGTACCAAAGCTACACAGAGAAACCCTGTCTCAAAAAACCAAAAACCAAAAACCAAAACAAAACAAACCAGCATCAGCCTCAGGGCTTTATAGATGGCTCCTCTTGCAAAGGACCCATGTTTGGTTTCCAGCACCCACATGGTGGCTCACAATCTTATGGAACTCCAGTTCTAGGGGATCCAATGCCCTCTTCTGATCTCTGTGGGCACTGCACACATGTAGTGTACTTACAGACATGCAGGCAAAACACTCATAAACATAAAATAAATTTTTTTTTAAAGCACCAGCCACAACTCACTGGTATGCACTGTATATACTCTGCCCCTTGAATTTTTATTGTTGGAAAATCTTGAAAGTGACTTCAGGATGTGCCCCTGCCTCTATTCAGTATGGGAATGGACAAGCTGGCCCTGCCTGTGCTGCAACTGAGACCCTCACGCCCAGGTCCTCACAGTCCCTGGCTCCTTGCAGCTTATGAAATATTCAAGGCCCCATGTGGAACCGTCTAGCAAAAATGGACAATCTAAGGAGGTCATAGGAACAGGGGAGAGACAGCATGGAGGTGTCCTGGCTCCCTGCTCTTCCCCTGCCCATCTCCTTGCCTAGATGCATCTGTGGTTTCTCAGCCACCCAAATGTCCTCCTCCTCAGTGAGTGAGTAAGTACATCTCTACATGATCTTCAACTACATTTATAAGTGCATCACAGCAGGGCCAGCAGGAATCTGAGTCTCCTCCTCCTCTGGGGAAAACATCCAGCATCCCTGTCATACAGCGTTGTCCCCGAGTCCCCTCTGTGCGACAAGCCACTCAGGGTGTGCCAGGTAGCACGTATGGTAGACAAAACATCTTTTACTTATTTACATAATCCCTCTCCAGGGATATTTCTCTGATTAATCTGGCTCCAGTTTTGATGAGAGTAATGCCTCCTATTTTGTACTTGTATGTGAACATCACACACAAAAATGGCTTGTTTACTGGTAGATTCTGGGGTCTTCTGAGGACTCTGTAAAGCCTTCTACAAAGGGTAACATTTGCTAGAATGATAGCTCCCAAGATTGCACACTGATAGTTCATGCACCTCTGTGCGTGTGTGTGTGTGTGTGTGTGTGTGTGTGTGTGTGTGTGTGTGTATGCTCATGTGCATGTGTTTAGGGCGGAGGCATGATGGTACAAGGGAGCTGGCTCTGGGTCACTCCTGGGGACCAGAGCAAGTCTGACCCCAATTGACAAGAGCATTGGGAAGAACACCATCTCAAATGGTCTCAACAGGCAAAGGCAGACAAGTTCCCAGGCAAGAATGTAGCTTGCCATCCCCTCCTATCACCCCGGCTCTGGCTCTCACAAGGTGCCTGGCAAGTTCTAGAACAGAAGGGAAACCTGTGCAGGGTATTCAAAAGTCCATGGACCGGAGACACAATAACGTCCCCATAAAAGTCCTGATGTTTCCAGTTGTGCAGAACAAGGGAACATTACAGACTCGGGCAGAAGTGAACCTTGAGTGGGAGCCTAGCAGGAGTCTCTTAAAAGATAGTCATGGACATAAAGAATGGTACGTCTGTGTAACTGGATCTCTCCACAGAGGGAACTCTGCTTACTTACCTAGGCACACAACTTCTTAATTTGAGTTAGAGAGCTTTACAGGTATCAGCCACCTCCTTGATGTGCTAGATCAACAGAGAATTCTGAGCAGAGTCTCAGATTCTGGCACCAGACTGTGTGTGTTGGACAGCGCGACAGGGCTGACTACAGGCGGACATGGAAGGCAGGGTGGATCAGGAGCTGAGAGCCAACAGTGGCTGCCTCCTGGAATATCTGGAAGGAGTCGGGGGGCTGTGCCAGGGGTGCTGGGCCACCAAACCCTGGAAAAGGCTCCAGGTTCTGCCCTGAGTGACCAGGTGGACCTTTGCATGTAGAAGTCTCAATGACCAAAAGAATAGCTACAATTCCAGTTCATTTTTTTCACTGTCCAAAAGGTGAAGGCACACTACCAGGTATGTGCCCCTCAGTGAACATGACAGGGATCTCAAGGCTAGTCTGTGTAAAGCCTAGTGCAGGAAGAGCCATGGAACAGGAAGATGTGGAAAGAGGAGACTGATGTACCTCTGAGCAAAGAGTTGAATTCCAACTGTCTGGGGGCTGCAGTTCAAGCCCCCACTATCCCTTCCATCCTTACAAACATGTTTGGATCATAAAGGGTATGACTGGTGACCTTGAAGGGACTTGTTTGAGTCACTGGAGAAAGTATGGCTGGACAGGGAGAAAGGACATCCTAAACCCTGTCCCTAGGCAAGAAAAGGCTCAGGGCATTCAATGACATCTGGTGCGCGCGCACACACACACACACACACACACACACACACACACACACACAAACACACATACTCAGGCACACACAGAGGCACACGGACACACATACACAGGCACATGGACACACACACACAGGCACACATACACACAAACACACATACACATACTCAGGCACACACACACATAGGCACACGGACACACACACAGGCACACATACACACATAGGCACACGGACACACACACAAACACACATATACATACTCAGGCACACACACACAGGCACACACACACACAAACACACATACACATACTCAGGCACACACACACACACACATACGCACATAGGCACACAGACACACACACAGGCACACATACAGGCATATGGACACACAGGCACACATACACAGGCACACACACACATGCACACACACACTGGCCTCACCTGGGTCTGAGACGGCCTGAAGGCAGCATCAAAGCTGCTCTGCAGCGAGTCCAGGAAGGGCTGGACCTTGTAGAGCCCATGCGTGGTCTGGCTGGAACGGAAGGCCACCACATGGAAGTACTTGAGGATCTTCTCGAAGCGGGCCTGGCTCATGACGAGGGCAAGGCTCCTGTTGCTATAGAAGCCTCCACTCCAAATGCTGAGTACCGACTCACAGTGAGAGACGCTGGTAGATATCACATAGCCCAGGAAGGCCTTCATCTCGGCCAATGTCACCTCCACCCAGGCACCATCACTGCCAAAGCGTTCCTGGAACTTCCTGGCATACATGTTGGTCTGTACTACCATGTTCTTGAGCACGTTGTCCGGAACAAAAAGCTGAAAGAAGTCCACTGCACTAGCGCTGGGAGGCATCTTTCTGATTGGACCTGAAACCCAAAGACAGGCCAAGTATTCACTTCCCAAGCCACCACCCCTGTCTAGCCTCCCTTCCCTCCTTCATCTGACACCTTGCCCACTGGAGGCCATGGGCCCGCTCTCCCATCCCCTGGACTTCTTGTCACTCAGATGCTCCTCTCTTGTCTCCCAGAACACAGGTATCATTCCCACCTTTCTTCCAAACCTGTCTCCCATAGCCCAAGCCCTCTGTTCTGTTCCTTTCATCCCTGACCTCCTGTCCCCTGGTCCTCCTGCTGCCCGATCCATCACACCTAGGCTGTCCCCACATTCACCCTATAGGACATCGGTGGCAATACTCTTTCAAGAATCTAGCCAAACAGGAGTCCTGCCAAATGCAGCCCACCCAGTGAAGACTGATCTGAGGAGAGACACGGAGGGGAGGGGGCATCACAGCTCCACTGTCACTCTCCAGCTTGTACTGTGGAAGGTATGGGGACTCTGTAACTATAATGCTTCCGTTGCAGCCAGCAGAGAGCAAACTTTACTAAGGATTCTCACAGAATTGGAAACTACTGGTGGAGTCATTCAAAGGGAGTAATGTAAGAAGACAGTTCCACCATTGGGAGACAGACCTCACAAATTTTAACTGATACAGCTTCTTTGCACATGTACGTACACACACACACACACACACACACACACACACACACACACACACACACTTCAACTTACTCTAACATTCTCATCATGAACCAAAAACATCTTAAGTGGAAAATGCATGTGCCATCCTAACCAGATTGCTCTAATTCACGGCAGGGTGTCAGCTGCTCCCCTCACAGTGGCAACTGACTGGGAGCCAGAGCTCAACATCACTGCTTCAAACCTCAGGAGAATTATCAGCTGACATAAAGCCAGCCAGAGAAAAGATCCAAGTTTTAAATGCAAATATGGTTCCTACTCAAATACACCACTGCTTTTGCATTACCCTAAAGTCAAGAACTCTCTCTTCTTTCTTTCTTTTTTTTTTTTTTTCAAAGAGTTTCTTTGAGTAGACCTGGCTGTCTTGGAACTCGCTCTGTAGACCAGGCTGGTCTCAAACCCAGAGATCCAGCTGCCTCTCTGCCTCCTGAGTGCTGGGATTAAAGGCATAGGCCACCACTGCCCTGTTTAAGTCAAGAACTCTTAAACTGAGGTCTCTCTCTCCTTCTGTGGGTGTGTGAGCATATGTGTATATGTGTGTGCACGTGTGCATTGTGTTTAGATGATCCTTAGGAGCCACTGATTGCAATTCTATTAAACAGGCTTGAAGCAGCATGCTCTGATTTGTAGGAGTCAAGCTTTCTTTTGTGTGGCAATTTTTAATAAAAACCGTGTGGATTCTCCAGAGTTTCAAAGGCCTTCCTTTCCCACCAACTTGTTCGGTCTGTGAAAAACCAAGCTGTTCACAGCAAAACAAAGACCGATAAAGCCAATGAGACAGGTGGGTTTTTGAGCAGTGGTCAGATCCACGGATGCAACTACCTACATTTTTTCCCCATTTATATGGGTGTGTGTGTGTGTGTGTGTGTGTGTGTGTGTGTGTGTGTGTGTGTGTGTGATGTGTGTCTGTGGATGTTCCCATGTGTGTGGGTACATGCAGGAGTGCACACACACCTATGCATGCGCACATACAAATGAAGCCCAAGGTTGAAATTGTGAATCTTCAATCATTCATTTCCATATTATTCATTGAGACAGGGGTTCTTAATCAAACCCAGAGCTCACCGATAAGGACCCAAACTCTAATCCTCACACTTGCGTGGTAAGCACTTCAACCACCTCCCTAGCCTGATTCCTTAAAATTCAGCTCACTGTACATCAGATTTGCCACTCCCAGCTCTACTATTCTCTTTGTAGAACGGACTGAGTGAAACCAGCTTCGAAAGACTGTCTACAAAGTAAAATGAGCAAGGCCACATACCAGATTCCCCACACAACACTGGCAGGAAGAGACAAACCCAAGGAAATCACTGAGGGCTTTGCAAAGCAAATCCTGTTTTCAGTCCACCCAGACAGCAGGGCAGCTCCCGCATCCACTGTACCTAGCCACACCATAGAAAGGTAGCCTAGCTAGTACCAGTGCAACAAACTGACCCAGGAAGCAGTCCAGTTGGCATGGGAATGCTGAAACACAGGGCTATGTTTACTGGTGTTCCATAACTGCCCTGGTGAGCATCTCAGCATTTCAGTAGGCCTGGCAGCCTCCTGTGGGTGGAGCCATAAATTATTCAGAATGGCGTTCAGCAAGGGGGAAGGCCAGCATCGTAACTGCTGCATCATGCTGACTGAGAGGCATGGAATTTTTCTCCTCCTAAAGCTATGTCTAAAGCTGTCTTCCTTCCCATGCATGCCATTTCTAGATGGATTCCTAAGGAGGCCTACTCCAGCTTGCCTCCTGAACAGACGGCAGAGCGGCTGGCTTCCCTGACCTATGCAGACTGACAAGCTCCCGTGGTGGTCTTTCATGGTTGCTGTGATCCCTGCCACTTGGAATTAGGTGACACGGGTTTGTTGTCATGAAGAAGGAGGTGAGTGGTTGCTCCAGCTCCTACCTACAGCCTCACAATAAGGCCACTTAGCTTTCTAGCGTGGCCTGTGCAACTTGACATCAGCCCCAAGGGGCACTACCCCCATGCAGAGAGAAGGTTAGAAGGAGGACACAGCATGTGCTCTCTAAGTGACATAGCTGGATGACTTCGTAGCTCTGCGTGGGACTTTGCCTGCTGTCTGTGGAGATTACTGAGAATGCCACATGTCCCCATGGGAACAACAACCATGTATCTCTCCCCTCCGCGACACCCTCCTGCTGTGGAGTGAAAGGGTAAAGGCACCTAGTGGGTAGCTAAAGGAAGCAGGGACCTTACGTCACTGACTGCAGGGAGGCCTGGGGCATGGGTGGTGGGAGATCTGAAAGAGGTGTCCTTAGGGTCTAGTGGGAGTGGAAGATCTAAGTCCAAAGTCCAGAGCAAGAGTTCACACCACAGGTCACCGTGTTAAGGGCCTGCCTTTATCACCCAGTCCCCTGAGCAGGCTTCCTTCCCCTCACTCTCCTGATAGCCAATAGGAGCTCAGCCCCGCACTGGAGCTTCTTCTATCCGACTTCACAGACTGCCCTCTTTGCACAGGTCCCAGCTCAGACGTGGCTGCCTGTGCCACCCACTCTGACACCTATTGAAGCAAGAAGGCCAATACCATGGCTGCCGTATGCTTCCTGTCCTCCAAGTTCAGGATGTGGTGTGCCCAACATTTTAGAGGTTAACAAAGGGGAGAATGGGCACCACACTCCATGAGATGCAAAGGGTATCTTTGCTGAGTTCAGTAGGAAGAATAGAGTACCTGTGTCACCGCTTGGTGACAGGTTTGGGTCAGCCTTGTCCACCATACCTTGAAGGGTGACATGGAGGACTTACAGGACAAATAGAGGTTCAGAGCATGTGAGGGAGCCCACCTGAAAAGTCGGGATGTTCTGGGTGTTGGGCAGGAAGTGGTAAATGCATAGCCTGCCTGGAGCAACAATGGGCCCAGCCTTGTTTTCCCTGCTCTCAACCTCCTTTCTCCGACTGGGGAAAGCCCCTGGTGGAAGGCCCACTCCTGGCCTTCCTCACTTCCCTCTGCCTTCCTCCCATCTCAAGCACTAAGCCAAAAGCAAATAACACAACCTTTAGTCTCCAAATAGGAGGAGAGTCACAAAGCTTCACACAGGCAGGACGAACCTTGACTGCAAGTGACCTACTGGGTTGCTCATTCTTCATTCATGCAACACACTTCATGACCATCAATGTGGTAGTCAATAAGCACCCCAAAGGTACAACGAATCCCCAGCACCACTCACTGGACTGGGAAGAGTGTCTTCTTGCATTTCTGGAGCAGCCATGCTGCTTGGGGTAGAGATGGCCATTTGAACACATTTGGGGCAGATACTGTCAATAGTTTTGGGGCACAGCTAAAGATCAATTTGTATTTTAAATGCTGAATTTAAAATCCTGGAATCACTTCTCTCCAGGCTAAATCAAGTAAGTTCAAAAACCGTAACTAGAATGGCTCACATCACCACAAACTGCCCCTCTCTGGAGACATCAGGAATCTCATTCGGTGAAGGGTGGTGCAGAGAGAGGCCTGCAGGCCAGTGTGTGCCTATAATCCCAGCACTTGGGAAACTGAGGCAGGTGGACTACTGTGAGTTCAAGGCTAGCCTAGTTTACATAGCAAGTTATAGTCCAGCCTGGGCTACATAGAGTGACACCCTGTCAAGGAAAGGAGAGGAAGGGGAAGGGACATGGAAGGGGGAAAGGGCAGAGAAAGGACAGAGGTGTCCCTGAGGAAATGAGGGGTAGAGGAAGGTAACAGGGCAGCCAGTAGCTCCGGGCAGTTCAGCCTGGGACCGGGAGCAGCTGAAACACAGGAGGAACCCACAGACAGGGAAGAAGCGGGGAGAGTGTGCAGCGCCCATGCGCCTATGTGCAGAAGCCTTGGCGCCCATGTGTGCAGAAGCCTTGGCGTCCATGTGTGCAGAAGCCTTGGCGCCCATGTGTGCAGAAGCCTTGGCGCCCATGTGTGCAGAAGCCTTGGCGCCCATATGTGCAGAAGCCATGGCGCCCATGTGTGCAGAAGCCTTGGCGCCCATGCGCCTGTGTGCAGAAGCCTTGGTGCCCATGCGCCTGTGTGCAGAAGCCTTGGAGCCCATGCGCCTGTGTGCAGAAGCCATGGTGCCCATGCGCCTGTTTGCAGAAGCCTTGGTGCCCATGCGCCTGTGTACAGAAGGCATGGCGCCCATGCCCCTGTGTGCAGAAGCCTTGGTGCCCATGTGCCTGTGTGCAGAAGCCTTGGTGCCCATGCGCCTGTGTGCAGAAGCCATGGCGCCCATGCGCCTGTGTGCAGAAGCCTTGGTGCCCATGTGCCTGTGTGCAGAAGCCTTGGTGCCCATGTGCCTGTGTGCAGAAGCCTTGGTGCCCATGCGCCTGTGTGCAGAAGGCATGGATGAACTTGCTCTAGACCTCAGTCTCCGAAACCCTGGCTTCAAATCTTTGTTCTTATGTTCAAACGAACTTAACCAGAGGGTAACAGGGGTTCACAGGACAGGTTGGACACAGGAAACACGTTTCTATTCTCATAACCCTGCCCCAGCACTTGAAAAATAACTGGGAGTCCAAAGAAACAAATCAAAGAGGCTCTACAAGGCTCAAGGAACAGGTCTGGCTCTTCCAGCCCAAACAAAAGGGTAAAGCTCAGACCTCTAACTCAGGCCAGATCCCTGTTTAAACACAGCTCCTCAGCAACAGCAAGACTGAGGGAGACAGGGGGATGGTGAAAATGATGTCACTGACAACCACACTGCATAACAGACAGGTATGGATGCAAGTCCTCCTCTACCTGACCTATGACCCCTGCCTTGGACCAGCTTTTATGTTCCCTGCCCAACATGGGAGCTGGATCTTCCTGGCCTGTGTGTGTGTAGTGGAGACAGTACCAGACTTCCTTCCCAGATGGACCACCTTCCCACCTGGACATCTGGGCAAGTGGCTGCCTCCCATCCTCCTGAAGACATCCAGCTAAGAGGCACCAAAGGTCCAGCCCATCACAGCTCACATAGACCCAAGATCCTTCAAGGACACACAGCCCAGCTCGTGGGGCCCAGAGACCCCTGCCCCATCACTGGGTCCTCTGTTTGTTTTGACTCTGGGTATGAACAAAAAGTTGCAGGACAGCTGGGGTCAATGGCAGCCGGGAGCTAGGTCCCTGGATACCCATGTCCTCCTCACCACACTGCTGTCCCAGAAAAAATGCAGGCTGGAGCTGCTTCTCCCTGGATGCTAATTATATCCCTCCCATCCCTTGTGCACCCACCCACGCCCTGCTGGGAGAGAAGAGAAAGAAGAAAATGAGAAAGGGGAGTTGGGGTACAGAAACGGATCCCAAGATGACGGCATGGCTCAGAAGCACGAGAATGACAAGGCACAAACTTCAGTGTCCTCATTTGATAGTGAGCACTGGGCTGGGACAGAGCAAGGAACAGCAGGCCCAGGAGACCAAAGGGCAAAGGCCTGAAGAGGTACAGGCAGGGCACTCCTGTCTCCCCAGGACGGGAGCTGAGGGACTGTCGTCTCCTAGCCACATTTCAACATACTTCAAGAGTATTAGCTCCAAAAGCATTGCCAAGGGAACACTTCGCTTGTTTATCCATAAATATAAGAATGTCGAATTCACTTCACTTAACACACGCACAGCATTTACCATGCTCTTACACGTAGGCGTGTGCTGTCTGCTTCACAAATGATCATTTACTTGTTCCTGGATACCAGCTCCACGCAATCTGTTCTGTTATTAACCCCACTGACCCGAAGGGGAAACTAAGTCACAGAGGGATGTTGCTGTTGTTGTTGTTGTAAGGGCCATTTCCAAGGTCATGCATCTGGTAGTGTTTGTGGTGATTACTCTGCACTGTCAGCTTGACTGGATTTAAAATCATCATGGAAATGCCCCTTGGAGCATCTGGGAGGCTATTCCCAGAGACTTAACTGAGATGGGAGACCATCCCCAGGATGTGGGTGGCACCACCCTACAATCTAGGGTAGCAGAATGCACCAAGAAGCAGACAGTGAGCACCAACATTCATTAGCTTCCCTTCCTTCCTAGAGACACAATGTGACCAGCAGCCTCATGCTCCTGCCTCTGTGCATTCCCCTCCACGGTGACTTGTATACTTCTGAACTGTGAGCCAAAATTAAAAAAAAAATTTTTTTAAAAAGCAAAAAGAAATCTGTTAAAACAAACAAACAAAAAACACAGGATTACAGACTCAGAGCATTTTGCTCCCAGTGAACTTGTTCAACTTTCACATCCCACCCTAACTAAAGCTGCTCCTGTCAGGTATTTGTCAAGAAATCTGACTAATAATACAGTGTTATAACCAGAATAAACCCAACAGCCCAGCTCTGTAGAAGGCACCTTCACCTTTGCAGCTGGTTCCATTTTATTGTCAGAGTCCCCTGTAACAAAGGCCTTCAACATAACTCCACAACCTCAACACAATACAGCCCACGACTAGATGAAGAAAACCAACACCCTGAAAGCCATCATCTGCTGAGATCAGACCCCATGTCTTAGGAATATAACCCACAGGCACAGGACAAAAGTGCTCAATGAACATAGAATATAGAGTGACATGTCCCCAATATGACTAAGGCCTCCTTGCTCCTTCTGCATGTGGATGGAGCTAGGTACTCACAGCCCTGTCCAGGGCACAGTCCCCACACACTTCAAAAGGGAGACTTATAAGTACAGTGACAGTCATACAGCGGCCTGTGTAGTTTTGAGACAGAATCTCATATATCCCAGGCTGGGTTCAAACTCTCTATGTAGCTGAACATGATCTTGAACTTCTGATCCTCCTGCCTCCACTTCCGAAGGGCTGAAATGACAGGCATGCACCACCATGCCTGGTTTCTATGGTGCTGGGAGTTAACCCCAGGGGACTCATGCACATTAGGCAAGCACTCTACCAACTGAGGCACATCCCAAGTCTGTCGAAGTATTTTTAAACTGCAATTGAAGCTTTCCAGCACAAAAGCTTCTCTAATTGTTCCATCTTGCGGCAACAGCTATTCTTTTCTTCAGATTATGAGCTCGCACAAAGACAAAAGAAGAGATGGGAAAAAGTCTCTGGTGAGGACAGCCCCCTGGTGGGGCTTTTATTAGGGACCCAGGCAGTCGTGAGAAGCAACTCAATGACCACTACCCGTCCGCTCTACATGCATGGCACTGCTTAAAAGAATATAGGATTATGGCTGGAAAGATGGCGTAGTGGTTAAGAGTACTGGCTACTCTTCCAGAAGACCTGGGTTCAATTCCCAGCATCCACATGGCAGCTCACTACTGTCTATAATCACAACTCCAGGAGTTCTGACACCTTTACACACACACACATACAAGTAAAAACACCAATGGACATAACATTAAAAAAAAAAAAAAACCATAGGATTACAGACTCATGGCAAGCATTTTGCTCCCAGTGAACTTGTTCAACTTTCACATCCCTTCAGGAAGGAAGCTGCCAGGTGGTACCTTTAACTCCAGAGGCACTTTATGTGAGGTGACACTTTATGTGGAGGACTTAATTCAGCCTACCATGTACCAGGAGGTCTGCTAGTGACTGTGAGAGCTCATTACCACAACTCTGAGGAAACTTTACAGGTGAGGGCCAGCCACAAGGCTCAGACACCCCGTCCCACAGCACCCTCCGAAGGACAGGGCCAGAGTCTGTGCTCAGGAGCTCCCACTCTGGTGCTGGCAAAACCTGTGACAAGCTACTCCAGCCCTGGAGAGGAGGCTGGGGAGGCATGAGGGAAGGGAGGAAGCAAACAGAGGCTTCTCGATACAGGACATCTGCTCGGCCATGCAGTGCCGGGAGGTCTGTGTTCCACCACAGTGAGACAGGGCGGCAAGGCCCTCCAGAGAATGTTCGAGGACACCTGAGTCAGCTGCATTCCGGTGAGATCAGAAAACAGTCAATTGGAGGTGAGTGACGGAAAAGCAGGGGCCTTGTACTCAGCACGCACCCTTTGCCGGTCTCTGCACGCCCGCTGGACTTCGCTGGGGTGGCTGGAGCAGTTTCGTGCTGTTGGGTTTCCCTGGATTACACTATTAGAGCCAATCCTACCCTAGAAAGACTCCAATCCACACCTCACCCTGCTGACCTCACAAACACACACATGTAGCGTGTGACCAAAAGGGAAGGAGACACAGAACACTGTGAGCCAGCCACGGCAAACTCAAGATGTCTTTCCCTCTGAGGCAGGATGGAAAGGTCCGGGGTGACAGAGGGAGGGAGAAAAGCCTGAGAGAGAGGGAAGGCTCCGGGACCTGATGTGCTTTTGGTGATGAAAAATAGCAGTCTTCAGATACAACTGACAAGGACTCACTGAGACAGTGTGTGTTTTCTGAAAGGCGTCTTATCAAAGACGATAAATTGTGCTTATTTAAGGGCCCAATGAAGCGTTCCCCAAAACACTTCAATTAAGACTATCAAAAGACCATAATTAATCAGGGCTGTGGTTACCTATGGATACAACGTTGCTAGCATTCCAGTTCTCAGATGTAGAAGATACCTTATAAATCTAACTCACAATTTTGTTTACTGAGAAAAACTCGAACTTTAAAGCTTGTTACACATTACACTCTCTGGGCAATGTTGGAAAGAAACAAGGTGGTTTCTTAGCAACCTTCAGAGATCTAACTTGAGAGGCACAGATCTCCCATATATGTGCAGAGGAATCTGAGTATGCAGAGCCCACGCTTGTCAAATCAGACGGCTTCACTCTCCTAGAGCACTTTTTCTTTTCTTTTCAACAAACCCAACTTTGCTTCATAGTTGGCTCACTCTGAAATGTATTTTGTTGTCTAAGCCACGAATCCCAGTTTTGCCCGAGTGGAGATCTCTGAAGAGAACTCCCTGACTGCTGCTGCTGGGGCATGGCACCATGTGGCTTTCCCCAGCAACATTACCACCATCCACCCTCATTCCTCAGTTCTAGAGAGTCCTTCGTATCTGCACAAATACAAAGGGTACAGGACACACCTGTCCAAGGAGAGCCCTGTGCATGGAAGTAGACAGCCAGGACGCCACAGCACTTCTATCCCTCGTAGTCACCAGCATGCTCTCCAGAGATGCCTGACAGTTGACGCCCATGGAGACGGGAGGGATCTGTCTTCTTACCCCATGTGCCCTGGTGCAGGTGGGCTCACTCGACAGGAGCCCATCAGCACAAAATCCCTCTTACAGATTCTCACCATGGCCACCTGAGTGTTCGCAGCGACACTCCAAGGCCTGCAGCAGGTGGCCGTGCCCTCCCTCCCCAGTCTTCAACTGGGCCTTCTCCTGGTGCAGCCCCCTCCCCTGCAGTACCCCACTGCTCCAACTGAAGCTCTGCCAGGTTGTGGGCTGAGAAGGAAGCTCAGCAGGTGAAGACCAAAGGGAGGGGATTTATTTTGAAAACGGCTTCATCTCGAGGCAGGCTGAGGACAGAGTGGCTATGAGGGCAGGAGGACAATGCATGGTGCTGTGATGGGTGCCCAGAGGCCTATGGACACATCCACACAGCTGCTTCCCCAATCAGCCTTGCCTCCCCTCTCCAGACACACGCTCCAGGGATGAGCGAGACGGGACATGGCACACCACGGTGAAATAGGGACCCCTGTGCAGAGGTGGCACAAGCTTCTGCTCTTGAGTCAATCCACCAAGTCTACACATGTGCGACAAGGAGTCTAAAGCCCCCTGGTGCTGTGACTGAAGCTCAATGCCTGCTTCAGGTGATGAGGACCAGGGGCCCAGGGGCCATGCTTGTCACGCTCCCTATAGGAGGGAAATCAGGAAGAGTGTTTCTTCCCAAATACGAGCGTTTTTTAATGTATTTTTATTTTGTGTGTGCCAGTGTTAAGCATACCATGTACATGCAGTGACCGCAGAGGTCGGAGGCCAGAGGAGGTCACTAGATCCCAGGAACTGGAATTACAGATGACTGGAAGCACCCACGAGGCAGCCTGTAACTGTCGCTGCAGTTCCAGGGGAATCCAATGCCCTCTTCTGGCTTCCATGGGTACTGCACACATGTAGTACACATACAACTATGTAGACAACACACTCACATACACAGAATAAACAGTTTTTAAAAAGATTATAAAGTAATATGAGCAAAAAAGCCCAAACTTACTTAAAAATTTAAAAGATGAGTTTGCAAACATGTAAAGCTGAGGGTGAGCCGCACATGCTTCAGCCTAGAAGGATCCTAGGAGATCTCTTAACTTCTTCTTTATACATTTGAATTATGATTTCTGGAAATCATTGACACAACTAAATATATGGCTAGTAAAGGTAGCAATGGAGTCCCAATGGAGTGTGTGTATGTGCGCGCGCGGGTGTGTGTATGTGCTGGGAACAGAATCCTAAGCTGCAGTATATTAGCTAATATCGTCAACTTCACGAGATCTAGAACCATCCGAGAGATAGGTCTCTATGCATGTCAGTGAGGGATCTTCTAGATATGATCAACTAAAGTGGGAAGACCCACCCTGAATGTGGGCAGTACCCTTCCACAAGCTGTGGTCTCGAGCTGTATAACAAGGGGATGTGAGCTCTCGACTTCCTGACTGTGGATGTCATGTGACCAGCCACCTCACGTGTTCCTGCTGTCATGCCTTGCCCATCATGATGAACTGCACCCTCAAACTGTGAGCCAAGATAAAGCCTTGAGTTGCTTTTGTGAGGTATTTTGTCACCGTGACAAGAAAAGCGACCAATACACAAGCCAACACAAGCCAAGGGTGTACTCTAAGTGCTCAGGCAGTCCTAATTCCCCATACTCTGCCTGTCCCTCCAAGTGAAGGGGTGGTTTCACCTGCAAAAGCTGCGCAGGATACTGTGATGTCCATCCTCCTAGAGTGGACATTCTGTGTGTTGCAGCCAACCTGTCTCTGGGCCCACATTTATTCCCTAACAGGAGCCATAAGAGCCCCATGGGGAGCAGATACAGTGTTTAGCCCTGGGCAGCTTTCAGAGACCACTGCTTACCTCTTTTCCTCTTCACAGACTTCCAGAAGCTTCCGTAACATCTTTGGCTTCCCCCTCCTGCACAAAGTTTCCAAAAAGGAATAAGCAAGCAGGCACGGAAGGCAAAAATCACCCAAATGTGTACGTGCAGGCTGAAAGCAACAAACCTCAAAAGATGCATGTTTAATGAGGCTGTAAAAACAAAACAAAGAGGATCCCAAAAATGTTGCTATGGCAGTCAAATAGTTGTTTATACTTTCCCCTGGCTATAAATAGTCCTCTTGATAACCAAGGGTATTGTTTGTCAAACTCAGGGTAGAAAATACAGCTGTTGGCAGATGCTGGTGAAATGGCAAGCGGGAGGAAGAGGAGGCTGTCCATGGTGAGCAAGTGAGGGCAGGGACAGCCAGGGACAGCAGACACACCTCACACACACCCTCTTCCAGATGACTCTGAGTTGGTCCCAGACCCAACGGCCAGCGGAGAAGTCTACATGGATGCTTTAGATGTACCACAGGATGGATCATCCCGGTAAGATCAGGTTGGACTTGAGTTTTCTAAAACTAGCTCAGCTCAGCTTTCCTTCCCTGTGTACTTTTTTGATTGTTGTTGCTATTTATTTTAATTTGGTTTTTGAGACAGGATCTCATTCTGTGGCCCAGGCTGGCCTAGAACTCACTCCATAGACCCAGGGTGGCCTCAAACTATGGCAACCCTTCTACCTCAGCCTCCTCAGTGCTGGTGATTATGGATGTGGGCCATCA
This sequence comes from Peromyscus californicus insignis, assembly GCF_007827085.1. Classification (NCBI taxonomy): domain Eukaryota; kingdom Metazoa; phylum Chordata; class Mammalia; order Rodentia; family Cricetidae; genus Peromyscus; species Peromyscus californicus. The sequence goes on along the minus strand of NW_026294606.1, from coordinate 85,890,685 downwards.
CACCTGGCTTTTTTTGTAGATGGGAACAAAATGACAATAAAATAGCAGGGCACAAATAAGAGTAGCTTTCTTCCTCCACAGTCCTTCTGAGGGCCAACAGCTCCCACACACCATGTTGTTTTCTTTTTTATGTTTATCTGTGTGTGTGAGCACGCATGTATACATGTATATGTGTGGGCATGAGCACATGTGTAGATGGAGTGCATGTGTAGATCTGAGGATAACAACTTGTGGGACTCAAGTCTCTCCTTCCACCAGCTGTGTCCCTGGGATCCACCTCTGGTCATCTGCTTTGTGCTAAGCACCCTCGCCTGCCTGGCTGTCTCACCGGCCCCCAGGTACCATCTCTTTCTTCTTCTCTCATCCTTCCCCAATGACTAGAGAGGCTTGTGAGTACAGCTCCCGGTACCAGGGGCCCAGCTGACCATGGCATCTGTCTTGGTCCACCTGCCCTGCAGGAGTGCTGCAGGATGGAGTGAGGACCCCCTGGCATAGAGGAAACACAGGCCATTCCTACCAGTGCTGCTATTGTCATTTCCTCCAGAGTCTACCAAGAGCGGCGTGTAGCCAGAGCACCACGGCTGACTGCACTGAGTGTACCATTACGAAGGCACATTTCCAAGGCACGTCTAGAGAGGGGATATCTTGCTAAGGGGAGGACCCAGGCTGGAAGAAAGCTGCTCCTTCAAGCCCAACTTGTCTAACAGTCCTTGGAGCAGCCCTATCTTCCAGGCTGGCCCATCTTTCCTGCTAGATTCTATTGTCTTTTCAGGCTGCAGGATCCTTACATGATGAGGTCAAAAATAGATATAGAATAGAGTCATCCAGCAGCCTCACCTACCCCCAAACAAGCTGAGGGCCTGGCCTCTGTGCTCTTCCCAACCCTCCAGAGGGGCCCCTCGGCTGCCATGCCCATCACCTAACAGTCTATTCCCCTCACCACTGCTCAGAGTTCTCATTCTGACTCCAAGGGTTACAGAGCCCAGTCATCACACTGAAGCCTGGGGACTGCGAGGAGTACTGAGATGTTTCTCAGATGGCAGGCCAGCAGAGGAGGCTGGGGAGAGAGGGGCAGACAGGTTTGAGTCCCTATGCAGATGCCAGGCAAAGGAATCAGTTTCCTCCTCTACAGAAAAAAAAATGCTGAAAATGTACCTTTCTGGCTCATTGAACAACTGTTCCAATCAGTCAGTGGGTTCTCAACTCACTGCTGCTGCTCCCACTGTGGGAAGGGAAAAAAATGCCCATCACCCCCAGGGCACAGGAGAGAGGCTGGAGGTCTCTGAAAAGGAGTTGTTAGCATGCTGAAGGCACGGACTACATTCTCAAAGAAGGGCGGTCACAAACATGGCTAGGAAGCAGGCAAAAGCCAGCCGAGGCACAACCTCCGATCTGTGGACAGGGCCTGACAGGACATCTTCCTAGGATGGGAAAGTCCTCCGACTCCAGAGTCCCCAGACTCCAAGTACAAGCACCTGCAGGCTTTCCTGACTTCAAGCTCACTTTGTCCCTGGAAGTCCCCCTCCCTGACTCCGGTTTTACAAGTCTCCAGATCCTTTCCTCCACTCTGGTCTATACAGCCTCTGGAGGGCGCCCCTTCCAACTCCAAGTACAAGCAGCCCCCAGAAGCAAAGGCCGAAGAAATACCGGTACTGATTTCCGACTCCCTTGAAGCTAATTGCCAATTCCAATACTACGTGTTGCTGAATTTGAGGACCACGGCAGCAGAGACGAAACGGCAGCTGGGGTGAAGTGCTGAATCCTGCAGTGCCAGGCACACATGTACGTATACCTCAAGAGGAGAAGATTCCATCAAGACAATGCCAACCCACAAGAGGGCCTGGAATGCAGAGCCAGGGCCCTTGCCAAGACAGAGCTACGTGGAGTGGATCCCTTTGGCCGGAGGCTGGGGGAGCACCAGGCTGACCACAGTGGCTCAGGCTGCCTGCAGAGCCTCAGGGTCACCTTGCAGGAAGAAGGCCCAGGTCTGCAGCCACGCATATCTACCTTCCAAATAGGTTCTCCAGCTAGGGCACAGCAAACACAAAGCCTTCATTTCCCCATCTGCAGAATAAGAGTTTTCAACACAACGAGCAGTCTTAAGAATAAAACAATACTGTGCAGGAAGCAGGGGGTAGCATGAGGTTCACACTGGATATGGACTAGCCACTAACCATTGCTATTATGAAAGTCATCTGCCAACATGCTGCCTCAACACAGGCACAGTGACTCCATCGAAGGCTCCCTCTACGGAAAAACTAGGTATCCACCTTGAGGTCGACTCTGCACCTGAGGAGAAGGGATGCAGTTTTTACATACCAACAATGAAAGATGTACCCCCTTCAGGCCTCTTAGCTAATCCTCCAAGTTCAAGCACAGGGCTCAGCAGGACAGAGCGTCAGGGGTTAACAGACCCCCAAGCACACATTCTGAAGTCAATGGTGGCAGAAGGTATTTGGGGGATGCTCTTTGCGGGCCTCCAGTCTCCGACTGTGCTCCACCTCCTGTGATCCATATTAAGATGACCTCGCCGAGCACTAAGGAGCGTTGGTCGGTGTGCAGGTTGATGAGATGGTGGTCAGGAACCACCTCCAGAAAAGGCTCTGCTGCTAAGCACCCTCCGAGCACAGAGGAAAACCTTTCACTGCTCCCCTCCCTGCATCCAAGTTCTCAGCACTTGGGCCACACGGCCAGCCGGCTTCTGCATCCCACCCACACAATCCAAGCAGGCTGGGACTCGGTTAGAGGCAAGTATGGTGTATGGCCTGGAGCTGGGGCTCTTCCTGTGTACAGGAAGCTGCCACACCTCTCCAGCTCCATGAACCACTCCCCCGCACCTTGTCTGCTGCATACTACCCTACATATTCTTTTCTTATGCATCCTCACAGCCTAACACATCACTTCCTGCACCTACCAACACTGGGCATGGTGACACCACCTTCTAGAAGTGGGCACAGCCAGTGGTGTCCAAAAGAGAAAGTGTCCTTTCAAGGCCTTTGGCTATGCAGCATGTCAACACCACTGTGAACAGGGACAACATCCTCCTCATCCCCTCCCCACCTTTTTCTTTTCGTCTCCTTTTTTGAGACAGGACTTCATTATATAGCCCAGGCTGCCCTCCAACTCTCCATCCTCCTGTGTGCTAGAATGACAGATATACATCACCACACCAGATGATATTATCCTCCTTTGTGTGAGCCAACCCAACGGGAAGAGCAGCTGTCCAGCATCCTACACATGAGATGGAATCACTTGCCTGCTGGGCTGTAAGCAACACCAACGGGAAGGACCTTTTTTTCTGGCCCATACAGCCACCCTAAAGACCAGAAACTCCTCGTCAACCTAGGAGGCCTAGAGAAATGGCCTACACTCCTTTCTGATGTCCATTCAAGTCCAGTGCCTTCCTGAGCTGAGCCTGACATGCCCAAGTGAGTGGAAGGACCTCATTCCCAGCCCTCCAGCCCACCAGCTTCTGGCTCTCTGCCAACCACCAACTTCCCAGACACAACTTCCTCCAGTGTCTCCTACCCACATTCTAGCTGCTCTCCACAGGTCTCATTTGCCTCTCCCAAACTCCTGCTTTCTCAGTGCATCCCCAGCACCTTTAGGAGAAACTACAGCTGCCAGAATTGCAGTTTCCCACCCATCTGATTAACAGCTTTTTAGGTTTGTTTTTTTTAAAACAGATTAACTTATTTCATGAGTATGAATGTTTTGCCTGCACATATCCATGTACACCACGTGTGTGCCTGGTGCCTGTGGAGGCCAGAAGAGGGTGTCCGAGCCTCTGGAACTGGGTGGTTGTGAGCTGCTATGTGAGTGCTAGGAACTGAACATGAATCCTCTGCTGGAGTGCAAGTACTCTGAACTGCTAAGCCATTTCTCTAGCCCCATGCTTGTTTAGTTTTTTTTTTTTTTTGGGGGGGGGGGGGAGATCATGTATCCCAGGCTGGCCTCAAACTCATTTTGTAGCTGAGAAACTAAATTCTGATCCTCCTGCTTCACCCCCAAGTGCCAGGGCTACAGGCGTTCATCACCACACCAAATTTATGTGCTGCTGAGGATCAAACGCAGGACTCTGTGCATGCTAGAGAAGCACTCTCCCAACTGAGCCGCACCCCCAATTCCATGATTTTGTTGTTTGTCTTTTTTTTTAAAAAAGACAAGGTCTCATGTTATTCAGGCTGGCTTCGAACGTGATGCATTGCCAAGGATGCCTTTAAATTTCTGAGTCTCTTGCCTCCAGTTTCCAGGGCCTTGGGCCCACTGAGCCGCATGCCCAGCACGCAGAGTTAGTTAAAAAAAAAAACAATCCTTTTCAACCAGTCTCCTGCTTCAGGTGTTCTGCAGGCACCTTGTGTCTACTGTATCAAGAACTGTCACGTCATTTCATGATTTGGTACCAAAGGTACTTGCTCACCAGCACAGTGGACAATTTCGCTCCCGTCTGTTAACCTCTCACCTCCTATAACCTCATTCCCAGGTCACGATCAGCCTTCTCATCTAGTCCAAAGACTGGCCTGTTCTTCCCTCTTTGATCTTAGAGGCTCAGGCTCTCCTAACATGACACACAGCACCTACAGCCCGTTATCATGTCCTCCACAGTGTTGGTGCCATCGTGTGAGCTGAGTTAGGTCTCTCCACAAAACCTGACTGTCATCACTTCACAGGTGAGGCAAACTGAAGCTAGGGACCTGGCAGCTTCCCCAGGGCCTGAACCTGACCCTGCCTGACAATCACTTTTTTTAAAGAGATTCATTTATTTAACATGTAAGAGTGCTTTCCTTGCATATCTGCATGTGCACCCTGTGCATGCCTAGTGCCCTGATATGCCATAAGATGTCAGATATCCTAGAACTGGAGTTAGAGAAGGTTGTGAGCTGTCGTGTGGGTGCTAGGAACAAAACCTGGGTCCTCTGGAAGAGCAGCAAGTGCTCTTAACTGCTTAGTCATATCTCCTGACCCCTGCCCAGCAATTCCGAATCACTACATCAGTGAAGCCTATTGTTAAATTATCCTGTGTCTGCTTATCTGATGTGCATAGCAGCTCTGCAGCTACCTTTGCTCTGGACCCAAGGCCCTGTGCCACATACCAAAAGCAGCCTGGCACTTTCCAGGATAATTAAGGAAAATGGCAAAATAGAGGGTGGAGCCCGACCCTAGAAGAGACAAGCAGTATTTTCATGTCACTCCCTTCACTTAATTGTATGGAGACATGAGCCCTGTTTGGAGTGGTTAACTCGGGTGCCAAACTGGTGCCACATAGGCTCCCAGTGCTCTGCTTCCTGGTGTGGGGCTCTAGGCAGGAAACATCCCGGCTTGGCTGGTACTGGACAGTGAGACTAGTGTGACCACCCTGAGGCCTGGGCATTCAAGACCAGAATGCCCACACCTGTCTCTTGGGTGGGAGTCCACAAATGTCTGGCTGACTTGACAAGTTGATAGAAGCTTTGCTTGGCCTCTGTGCCCCTGCAGAAGGAAAGGAGCTGTGTGTGCTCCTCGCTGGGGTCGGGGTAGGAGTGGGAGGGTCAGAACTCCAAGAAAGCCTTACAAGCAAAAGCCCACCTGGCAGAGAAGGCACTGGGCAGAGCCAGGTCACATCTTCACAGGGACCCGGGTGCTCAACTTCTACCCACCAGACCAATGTCCTGGTTCCAAGGCAGTGCGTGGATGTGTTGACCACCCAAGAGCTGAGCTGTCCCAAATAAGAGTGTGTAGCTGAATCGACACACAAGAGCAAAGGGCCGAGTCAGCAGAAATGGAGGGAGAATCAATGGGCACCAATGAGGCATGGTGGTACACGTTATGTAATCCTAGCATCAGGGAGGCAGAGGCAGGAGGATCATCACAAGTTCAAGGTCAGCCTGACCAACATAGTGAGGCCCATTTTGAAAACACAACAGCAAAGAATGTGCCCTAGCCCTTGCCCACAGAAGGCAGAGTTGCAGCAGGGTGGGACAGGTGAGTGCCTGCTGCCACATTTTCCTCAGGGAAGAGGGAGAGTGAGGCAGGTACCTTCTTTGTTCCCATTACTTTACAGTGTACATTCACGTGACCAGCCTTTAAAGTGCGTGAGCTTCTGCCCAGGTAGTATGTAAGGAAGCGGACGCCCAAGCTAGGCTGCAGAATTGACTGCACTGGCCCATATTTTTTTCTACCTGCCAATGCAGAGTGCCTGCTCTCTCAGCCTGGCCCCAAGGCAGTGGGCATGCCTGGCCACAGTCAAACCCTGATAGTGCACACAAGGCCAGCAGACTGATGGCAGAAGCCACCAGCCACTCCCTGGATATCCCCATGGAAAGGTACCTTGGCTCTGTGACTGGACCCTAGAGCCACTCAAAGCCCAGCCATTTCCAGGGAAGTCCATAATAGGCACAGCACCTCCCACACAGCCAGGGCATCTGAAGCCATCAGCAGACTTACACCATGAGGGAGGGAGCTATCCCTCCCTACCCGGCAGAGACCGACATTTGTTCTGTGGAGGTTTTCGACTGCCTTGGCAGATACCTTGTTGGCCTGAAGCCTCTGACAGAGCAAGGTGAGACCTCCATCAACTTCTCTGCTGTCAGAGTCCTCACTGGTCACTGATCTGAGTCCCAACTGTGTGAGCAGGGCACCCCTGGCAGGCAGGCCAGACCCCTGCTTCTCTGAGTCCATGGAGAGCCACACACTGGGCTTTCCTTTAGACATCCCAGCTGGCATGCAGGACTGAGTAGAACTGACCTGTCCCCTCTCCCTCTCATTTACTACCCCACCTGTCACTCCTAGAGCCTCAGTGCTCTGAGGATCCCTGTGGCCACGCCTATGCTTCCTCTTCCACATCACCCTACCCTGCTCTTGCATCATCTGCAGAGCTCTCGAACCTTGCTCAGCCTCCACTTCCTCGTGAAAACTTCAGAGGTGCCCTCATCTTTCAAAGGCCACATCTTTTGCATCTTTCTCATACAAAGTTTGATTTCCAACTATAACATAAATACTTTAATGTGCAATTCCATTCCTTGTGACCAAGTGGTCCCTTTCTGTTGAGGGTCCTAGCCAGCAGGAACCAATCGGCAACATGTGGCACCCTGTGTTTGAGTGATGATATTTCCCATGGCCAGGTAAGGGACATCCGGAGCTGACCACTCCTGAGGCAGCCCAGCACTGCAGTCTTGCTGATGGCAGGTGGGGACTCCAGCCTCTACTCTGCATGGTCATGAGGACATGGAGTTGGTTCGTCACTGTTGGGAAGGTCACAGGACTAACACTCACCCAGGTTTGCAAAGGATTAGGAGATATTCCTGGACCCAGGACTTCAGCTCTGAAACCAGAACAACCAGAGCAAATTAGGATGCTAGGTGTCAGATGATAAGCCTGGTGTGAAAGGTGTGTCTCCGGCACCCAGGTCTCTTCAAGTGTCAGATGCTGGTTACTGTGGCAGGGGCATTGACCCTTGTTTACAATGCTCTCTGGCTGGAACTGCTGGGGCAGCCACGTGCCAGGCTTCTGTGCCAGCCCACTGACTCACAGTGTCTGAGCCTGGGGCAACAGGTATGGTGCCTGGGACTGGAGCGCCTTTGAAGGACTCTATACTTGTAGTGTGCAGCCTGAACCCTAGCTGGCTTTCCCTACCTCCATTTCCAGCTTCCCAAACTCTCTGGTCTCAGACCTTGTGGACAGAAGGCTATGTGGGCTGGCCAGGAAAGCAGAGAAAGGGACAGAGGCCAGATGGTGAGAAGCCAAGACAAAGATGGGCAGAGCATGCCAGGACAATTCCCGTGACATCAGAGATAAGCAGAGTGGGTGGACTCTGTGTACAGCGGTGCACCTGCCTGTCCTACCTACACACACCAGAAAGCCCCCAGCATTAAGTGAGCTGGTTTGCTGGGTGGCCTGCTAAGTTTAAGGTTATTGAGTATTGTGTTGAGAAAAGATGCCAAAGTGGAGGAGAGAGGAATGTATGCAGATTCTTCCACTACTCTGATTTGGGGTCTTGGATTCTAACAAGGAGTGGGAAGCAGCAAGGCAGAAAGCTTGAGGGATGTTTCTGGGGGCTCGGCTAGGTGGCTCAGTGTGGTGCATGGAGACTTCAGGACTGACACCATCCTGGTTAAACCCAGCTCTGGCCCGTGGGGATGGTGTCCTCTGCAAGCTGTCCTCCATCTAACAGCCTTCCATCTACTAAGCAGCCATCACAGGCTGGGCACTCTGCTAGACAGACATCACTACATATACCCTTCCTTAGTCTCAAAAGCTATGCAGTCTTACAAATGAAGTAGCCTAGCAGTAACTTCTTCAAGGCTACTCAGGCAGAGGGGCAGAATGAGGTTGGTTTGGCTCCCATGATGCCGGGCCACCTCTCGCGTGGGAATGTGTGGTTACAGATCAGAGCTCCAACAAAACTGGTACCTGGTTGGGTGGCACCCTTCCCCACTTCCCTGCCTGTTTGGCCCACTCATTGCTCTAAAACGCCGTCACCAGAAACAAAACGTCAGCTCCAGACAGTTGTTTTACCTACTCTTCTTACAGCTGAGCTGCAGCAAAGCCCCCGCTAAAGGGCTGATTTTATATAAGTGTGTTTTCAGCCCCTCGGCATAGCTCTGCCCTCGGGAAAACAGACAGCGAAAGCCTTTGACTCTGCCAGCCAGTCTAGTACGCCAATGCTCAGCCTTGAAGTTGGGATTTCAGCCTCCAGGTTCCACAGCCCCATCTCTCTCCCCAGCAACCCCCTGTCCTTTCGCTTGCTGATTCATAGTGCCTCTGCCTGCAGGGCCTTGACTTTGAATAAAGAGACAGATGCCTGGTAATTACCAGGCTTGCTCCTGACAGTGGAAAACTGGCGAGTCACTGCCTTGCTTTGAAGGGAGAATTTTGAGCCCAAAAGAGACAGGCCAGACATTTTTAGGTGACAGGAAAAACAGAACGGGAGTGTCTACCTTCCTAATGCGGAGTCCAGAGACTCAGAATCCCAACCCTGAGACCCCAGGGACATGGTGGCAGGAGGATGCCACAGCCTGTCCAGTGCCATGCTGAGCCGCCCTCTTTGTAAGTCTTCTCTGGTAGACTCAAGGACACTTCATCAGGAACCCCAGTGTGGCCAAACCCGAGCCCATTCAATCACGCCGCGTCTTCAGGCCAGCCACTGGCTCTTCCTTGAGATGACTGTCCTTGGCTTTTCCGAGTTGGCAAGATGCTTTTATATATTTAGAACATACATGTTTGAAATATTACCAATATAGTACAAATTTCAAATGTGGCATTTTGCCCAGTGTTGGACTGTATCCCCAAGTCAAGAGGGGGTTTTATGAAGGAAGGCTGAGCCATGTTCACCTCACTCCTGAGCCCTTCTTCCTGAAACTGGCAACAAAATCAAGCTGAAGAGGCTAGAAAGATGGCTCAGCAGTTGAGAACGCTGGCTACTGTCCCTGTGATAACAAGGGCAGCGGGCACCCGGCGCAGAGCCGGCAAAGAAAAGGAACTCAAAAGTTAAAAATGCCTTTGCCAAAGCTTCATGCTAGGCACTGTTGTAAGTTCTTAGCCCTGCCGTGTGTGTGTGTGTGTGTGTGTGTGTGTGTGTGTGTGTGTGTGTGTGTGTGTGTGTGTTAAACGTGTGTGTACTTGATTCCCAACACCCACATGGTGCCTTGCAAACTGTCTGTTAACTCGCGCCCCAAAGGACACGATGCCCTCTTCTGGCCTCTGTGGGCAGCAGGAATGCGTATGTTGAAGAGACAAAACATCCAGGTAAAATATTCACACATATAAATTAAAAAAAAAAAAATCAAGGTGAAGAGGAGCCTGGAGTTGTAGGACTGTAAACCCAGCTACTCAGGAAGCTGAGGCAGGAGGACTGGAAGCTCAAAGCCTCCCTGGGCTACACAGTGAGTTCAAGGCCAGCAACGTTAAGAAAATAAGGAGGGGGCTGGGGCTATAGCTCGGTGGTAGAGTACTTGCCTAGGATGCATGAGATACTGGGTTCAATCCCCAGAATCACAAAACATCAAGGTGAGCTTGAGGCTTCACTTGGGGCCTTCGCTCTCAGGTGACAGAGTTTTAAAAGCAAGTGCTAGAAGCACTTTTTATTTTTTAATAACCCCGCAGCCTGGCAGACTGGCAGTCGTAATGCAGAAGGCCATTTATATGAAATTTTAAATTTTCTAAAAGGTGAGCAGAGACCCAGATAGCAACCGCACTGTCGGCTTCCCGTCGCACAGTCTTTTCCGACCTCATTTCCAGAGCCAGTGTTTCTGAGCCAGCAGTAAATGAGGTTGTACTAAGAACACCTTTCTCTCTTGACCCTGATTCAGTTCCTTGTGAAGATGTCATCCATGCGGTTCAGAATGAAGATTAAAGGAGAGAATGGGGCTTGTCTTGTGCCCCTGGGGGAAGGAACATTTTCTTTACCAGCAGTGAGCAGGCCAGAGGCCCTGAGGCCAGGTAGCTGGACCAGGCAGGTAGGAAGACAGAAGGCCCCTTGCTTTTCCCAAGCACTTAGCGGGTTGGCCCTCAACCTGATTTTCTGCCTATCAGAAACCGTGAGAAAGCTGAGGCACACCGTGGAGACAGTCAGGGATCAGCAGGTCCACAACCCCAGTGAAGAAAGTAAAAAGGTCACAGGGACAGCCCTTCCACGGCTGCTTATGAGAGGATCTGTCCAGGAAACTTAACCTCCTTTTCAAAGTTGTAGCAAGCTCCCGGATCACTCAGGCCCATGTGACATCCCTACCACAGCAAGTGGTTTGCCAAGGAGGACTCTCAGGCTGTGGTGGGTGGTGCAGTCCATCTGACTGACTCTAAATCACCTCGAAGGTGGGCCTGAGGCATAGAGGTGGAGAGACCCACCCTTTGTGAGTAGGATCATTCTTTTTTTATTTATTTATTATTTTATTTATTATGTATACAGAAGAGGGTGCCAGATTTCATTACAGATGGTTGTGAGCCACCATGTGGGGGCTGGGAATTGAACTCAGGACCTCTGGAAGAGCAGTCGGTACTCTTAACCTCTGAGCCATCTCTCCAGCCCAAGTAGGGCCATTCTTTAACTGGAATCCTAGACTGTGGAGGGAGGGGCTGAACAGCAGAATGCAAGCCTTCATTGAACTCTGCGGCTTAACTGAGTGCAGTGTGACCAACTAGCTCTGTCCCCGTGACTTCTCTACAATGATGGACTGTAACCAGGAACTGTTAGCTAAGTATGTTACCATTGGGTTACTTTCCAAGTCCACTATTCTGCCAGCCAGGGCCTGTTGCCCAGAACCAAACTCCGGTATCCCTGACCAACCATGGTAGATGGCCGCCGAAGTAGATATACATCTGTACATCACAGATGAGAAAAACCAGCATAGAGCTTGGCTGGGACCCTTGAGATGATACACTATGCCATGGTCTACGAGTCGAATTTCAATGTGACTGAGTGTAGGACTCTGGCATACAGTGGGCCAGCCAGCCATGGCAGCGTTGAATGAGCCCAGCATTGCCCTCTGATTCAAACATGCACCCCAGCTTCCTCTGGTTTTATTACCCACATTGGCCCAGGAATAAACTGCAGAGTGAGCAGGAGGATAGAAGGCCTCCTGAGGAGCCAGCCACCTGTCATTGTTCTGGCAAAGAACATGGCAAAGTGACTCTACCACCTCAGGCTGTGGCGGAGTCAGGCCCGAGAGCGTGAAGGAAGGACTTCTACAGCTGGGTACTCCTATGCAGACACTTGTCAACCCGTTCTCTATCTGCTATGGCCAGTTCTCTGGAAAGGCTGGGAGGAAGCTGAGGTGAGTCCCCTGCTGAATGAATTCCTTCAGAAGAAGAGGCATCACTAAAACTCTGTAGTGATGTTTCCAAACCTCTGCGGCTCTGTGAAGTAAATGGAATTTTCCTCAGATATATATATATATATCTGTATATATGGTGGGGACTGTAGTTATAGCTCAGTTGTTAAGAGTGCTGCCTAGCGCGTACAAAGCCCTTGGCTCAATCCTAGCACTACATAAACTAGGTATGACAGTAATCTGGGCACTTGGGAGTGAAAGAAGGAGGATCAGAAGTTCAAGATCATCCTCTGTCATATTAGACCACCCTGTGTTACATGAGACCCTGCTTCAAAAGTAAATAAACAAGCAAACAGGGCCTGGGGGTAAGGGCTTGCAGCACAGGCATGAAGACTGGAGTTGAGAGCCTTAGAATCTACACAAAGGGCCAGTGGCTATGGGCCCACCTGAAAGTCCAGGACTCACAAGGCAGAGATGGGGATCTCTGAAACAAGCTGGCTAGCAAGACTAGCTTGTATCAGGAGCTCTGGGTTCAACTGAGAGACTCTACCTCAATGAACAAGTTGAAGAATGATCAAGAAAGTCTCGATGTCAACCTGGGACCTCCACATGTACACTCACACATGTGCAGTACATGTACATACAATCATACACATGTGACATATACACATACGTACATACAAAAAAAAGAACCAAAGAAACACACATGGTGTACTCATGGGTACTGTTTCCATGACAGATGAAAGGCTGCCCAGACTCCCCAGGCTGGGTGCCTCCACCTACAAGAACCACAGTCTTCAGGATGTCTGGAGGGGGAGGTAGGCTGTTCATCCTGCAGGCACTGGGCATAGAGCCCAGAAGCCGGAGTTTTAGAAGGACCGTGGAAATGTGCAAGTTCTGCAAAAGGATTTATTAAAAACAGGGACTGAAGGGGCTGGAGAGATGCCTCAGTGGTTAAGAGTACTGTTGCTCTTCCAGAGGACCTGGGTTCAATTCCCAGCACCCACTTGGTAGCTCACAACTGTCTGTAACTCCTGTTCCAGGGGGATCTAATGCCCTCATACAGACCCATGTACAGGCAAAATACCAATGCAACATAAAATAAAAATAAATAAATCATTAAAAAAACAACAGGTACTGAAAAGTCATGTGTGGTATGTTCAGCTACAACATACAAAATTCAGCCTTAAGATACACTACAGTTTGGATCTGGAGTGTCTCAGGAAAGTTCGCGTGGAAGGCTGTCTGCTCTAGGCAATGTGTCTGCCTCTAGGATGTGGGGCCAGCCAACCACGAACGGAAACTGTGAGACAAACCAAACCTCTCTTCCGTATAGGTTATTTACCCTGGGTATTTTGTCATCGTCGCTAATTTAAGCCAAAACAAGAGCAACTCGACTCAGTCTTTAGAGTTCACCTGTGACCTGGGAGATGGAAAAGTGCAACCCATTTGCAACGACTTAGGGCACCATTCTGCCCCCAAAGGGGCAGTACCTACAATGAGAAAGCTGTCCTTACCCTGTCCTTTAAGAAAGGAGGAGCGTGAGCCAGGGAGCCAGCTCAGCTGGTAAAGTTGCCTGCTGTGCAGACATGGGGACCTGGGCTCAACCCCCAGAGCCCAGGTTTAAAAACGGCTGGGACTGTGGTTCCTAGTTATAACCCTAGTGACAGGCGGGTCCCTGGGGCTCGGTGACCAGCCAGCCTAGCCCACCAGGTGAACTCCAGGCCAGTGAGACCAACTGTCTTAAAAGACAAGCTAGACGGCTCCCGAGGAAGGACGCCCACGGTTGTCCTCTGGCCTTCACACATACCTGCACACATGTACATATGCACGAATAAGCATATACATAAATAAACAATAAATCAAAACAGTAACTAAATAAATGGAGAAACCGAGGCCCAGAGAGAAAGTGGCCTGCCCAAATCATACAGCAGGGAGGCAGAGGATGAGAAGATGAAAACTGCCTGGGTCAGCAGCGGACAGCCAAGCTGGGCTAGCTCCAGCTCCTTCAGAGCTCAGCAGCGGACAGCCAAGCTGGGCTAGCTCCAGCCCCTCCAGAGCTCAGCAGCTGACAGCTAAGGTGGGATAGCCCAGCTCAGGGGTCAGCAGCTAATCACCAAGCTAGGATAGAAGCAGCCGAGCAGAAACAATGCCCCCAGAACATAGCAAGTCACTCTGGAGGTCACTCTATCACAGGACAGCATCAGGCAGAGAGCAGGGAAGAGTAATTAGACGCCCTTCCCTACATCACCACATCTGAGTGACCACTACTCTTTACCACCGCTAACTCAGGTCCATGCTCTCTCTGCCTTTCAGAGCAAAAAGGTCCAGACATGGCACAACCCTCCACACACCTACATGTACATACTGGCCCATTTTCCCTGGCCTCAGCTTCCTCACAGACCCTGATGTCACCCAGCAAAAGCCCCAGCCTCTCAACTGTTTCCCGGCTCATCTGCAGCCTATCTTTTCTGACAACAGCAAGCAAAACCAACCCAGGCATGTTTGAGACGCTGTGTTCCCAGCAGTCTGTGAGCAGGCTTCAGAAAACGTGAGGGCAGGCTGGAGAGTGGGCTCAGTGGTTAAGAGTACTTATTGCTCTTACAGAGAACTGGGTTCAATTCCCAGTTAAGCACATGGCAGCTTACAACTTTTTGTAACTCCAGTCCCCAGGGGAATAGACATCTTCTTCTGACTGCCATGGGTACCAAGCACATGGGTGGTACACACATACACATGCAGGCAAAACACTCACACACATAAGATGAATAAATGTGGTTGGCGAGGGGGGCGTCCAGACCCAAGTTCATGGCTGGGCCTCTCACCTGGAGCACAGGTATGATGGAGCATAAGTATGATGTCAGGATCACCAGAGTGGTGTTCTCAGACAACACCCACCCCTCTCTGCCCGGTTTGTACCCATAGCTCAGAATCATGGGTTGAGGCTGAGGATGTAGCTCAGCTGGCAGATCATCTGCCAACATTGCACAAAAGTAGGCCTGGTGGTGCACACCTATCATTCTAGCTTCGGGAGAGTGCAGGCAGCAGGGTCAGCAGTTCAAGGTTATCCTTGGCTATACAGCAAGTTTGAGGACAGCCTGGGTTACGTGGAGCTGGGTCTCAATAAATAAGTGAATAAATAGATAAATAAATAAATCCCACGGCTGGAAGGAGCTCATTTGCCTGCAGTACCCGGAAGGACCCTACTCTAGAACGGTATGGATGCTTGCCGGCTTGTCCATCTCATTTCACACTGACTAGCCACTGTGCCTAGGCTGAAGTTATCGGGAAGGCACAGCACATACCAAAGCCTGTGCTCCTGAGTGTGGGTGGGGTGGGGTGGCCGAGAGTCCACTCCTGCAGACGGCAGCAGCTCCAAGGGCAGGTGCAGGGCGGGCCCTGACTCACTCTTGTTTAGTCGCTGAAGCAGTTGGGAAGGAGTCAGAAGCTGCACATGGAACGACAATCATGCAATTTTCCCATTTTGCCCCTCATTCTGTCCCAGGGAAAACATGAATTTGCCTCATCATCACCCACGAGGATGTGATGGAGTCTGTGTCAACAGGGACTGTCCCAGGATGCATTGCCACCCAATGCTGGTGTCAGGGAGAAATGTGACACCAGACACTCCTTGACACTTGCTTTTGATGCAATGGAACAGTTTCTAGGACCCCAATGGCACACAGAGTAGTAGTACCTAGTCATGCACAAATTCCACTGCCATGGCGTTTGGAGCACAGTGAAGCAAATGCATTCTTTCCAGAGATAAACCCCACCCATATCATTTCCAATAGCAATAAACAGAAGAGGCTTCCCAACACAGACACTCAAGGTGTTCGTCTCTCTGACACTATTAGACTAAATGAGTCCCCACCATGTACCTTCCCTCGGTGCTCAGTGGCAGTGAGAAGAAGCTGGGAGGACCCAGCTACCTTCCTTCTGCACAGGGAGCCAGACACGCATCCTGTTGGGCATGCGCTCATTTCACAGACAGACGAAGTTAGAAAGGAGCAGGAGACAAAATGAACATCTCACAGGGGAAAGCTGGCTCGAGGCTTACTGGGCTGCAAAGCTTCCCAACCAGATGTGCAGATGGAAACCTAACTTCCTTGGATGCCTGCTTCCCCATTTTCAGGCCTCTGTGTGCTATAAGACAGTGATCCCCAGCTGGCCCTGGTTCCACACCACACCTGGACTGTGCTGAGAGGGTGGAGGGAACTGGCATCATATCACAAGGGTGTGGCTGAGAAACCTCCGAGAGACCGCAGCCTTCTTCTCTCCCTATAACCCATTGGGCAGGAGCGAAAGCTCACAAAGGCAAAGCCCCTTCTGAGCAAAGACAGGCCACCATCCAAGCCTTGCTCACAAAAGCTTCAAATGTCACTGAGTGGCTCCATCCCCCACCAAAGCCCAGTTTAAAAGCTTTCACTTTATCTCTGCTCACAGGAACTGGGAGGGTGCCTTGGAACTGGGGCTCTGTCCTACTCTTGCATCTGCTCGTGTGGCTTCATCTCGAGCTCCATGGAGACACATCCACAGCCAGAAAATTGTCTTTATTTCCTACCTCCAAAATTTTGGCTGAATGGTCCTGTCTCGTACTGGTCCACGCATCCAGCTGAAGCCCACATGGTCCCTTAGTGCAGTGGCTTTTATCAGCCCCTGTCCCTCCCCCAGGCTCCTGCTGAGGCTTGGAAGTTGATGGAGGGGCACGCCAAACAAATCCTGAGGGTCATGGATGGAAGACAGAGCCACAGGGAACAGTACTGGCTGGTAGGAAGGAGAGCCAAGGAAGAGGACCGATGGCAGCAGTACCCTCATAGCCCACCCAGCCAAGCACCTGGAACAGCAGGAGATGGGCAGCTGGGTAGAGAAGGGAGGGTAGATTTTGCTCCAGACCTGGAGGGGATGGGAGGATGTGAGAAGGGGAGACACACAATGGTAAGTCCATCTGGGACCTTCCACCATAGACCTTTAAGGACCAGAGGTTCTCATGGGACAGGAGAGGGTCTGTCCCTCACAGAGCAGACTTCTGTCCCAAGGCAGCAACCCCAACAGAGAAGAAGAAAAGATTCCACAGGCCCCTAGAACCCATGAATCTCTGGGACGCCTCCACCTCCCTCCCACTCTCTGCTCATCACTCTCTGGGTGGGTTGCGAACCTTGAAGAAAACCAGATTCTCTCATCCACACTCTGCCCACAGCTCCTCAACATATGCCCCTCACAGCCCTCATTCGGGGCTCAACAAAACAAGCTTACTACCTTTCAGTTTCCTTGGAGACCCAACCCTTGGTCGGGGTCACTCCACACTCAGGCATGGAAGGCGTCCCTCATATGGACCACCCCCAGAGGAATGAAATTTACCCCTAATCCTACATTCTTACTGTCCTGAGAATCCAAGCAGGTCAGTGCCCTCTCAGAGCCCTGCTTCCCTGCATAAAACACCAATGGAGAGAGTCTACCCACGAGGTAGATCAGTCACAAGCCTGTTTACACCAGCCAAGTAAAATGGCCCCCAATGTTTTAATATCCTTCTGTAAACCCGGTGGCTCCATGCAACTTCACATACCTGTGGGCCTCCTTAAAGGCCAAGAGCCACACCTGAGCCTTTCCAGGCACAGCTGGAAGGCATGTCGGCACAGCCGAGGATAGAGTTTCAGGCTTTTGTGTGCCAAAACCCCAGATGTCTGTTCGGGTCCCAGGAGGAGGAGTCACACTGTGCCATGGTCCACACCAGCCCATCCAGGAACACAGTTGCAGGGTACATGTCTGCACCAACACACACATGTACAAGTACATGCCTGCACGAGCACACATCTGCATGAGCACACCCAAGCCTGAATGAGCACAACCACAGGAGCTTACAAGTAAGCCTACACGTACGTGCACATATGCCTGTGTGAGCACACACACCTGCACACTCACTCTGACCCTTGAACTGGGCACTGTAGATGGAGTCCCTCCAGCGATCCCAGCTTGAGACCTGTGAGGGAAGCCCACGTGGCAAGCTCCCTTGTCTATGAAGTGGCACTCCAACCTCGCTGGCCAAATCTCTCAGCCCAAGTCCCTAGAAAGGCAATTGAAAGCACAGCCTCCTCAGCTAGCCTCCTCCATCCTAACCAGGATGAGCAGCACATCACAAGAGCTAAGCACAGCAAACTGGAAATCCAGAACCCAGCTTCGATGGTGTCCTCTCCAATTAACCCTGACTTCTAAGACTTGTTTCTGAATCTGAGGTGACATTTTTATAAAGAAAGTCACATCTTTAAATGGCACGCTAATCCAAGCAACACCAGGGAATTAAGAATATTTATCAAGTCGATTCCTAAGAACAATGACATAAAAGAGATTCTTTAATTACTCAGCGATGTCACTGCCATAAGGATCGCTCTAGGGTATTTCCTCAAACCTCCTCAAGGAACCCATGGGTGTTACACATGCAGATTCAGTGAGAGCTGTGTCTTCAGACTGCACAGTCTCTCTTAGCTACCCTAGGCAAAACAAACAAACAAACAAACAAACAAACATTGTTGATGGCTTCTGAGTAGGGTGACATTTTCCTCATGGGACCCAACCTCTGCCACCAGGGGAAGTTTCACATCCAAGGCTGGGACACACAACCGCAGACTCATTCTGGGTAGCATCCCCTGCCCCTATATACACACACTGGCTTGGAGGCTCCTCTGTTCAGGAGCTGTGCCCCAGAGGAGCTGTAGAGCAGCAGCCCCAGATCACCTACAAGTCTGTATTGACACCTCTTATTCCCGGCACTGTGGTCCCAGCAGGTTATGGCTAGGGCCCACCCCCTCGAAAACATCTCCTCTGAACCCTAGAGTCAGCTAATCATCTGATCTTTCTCACCTCCTCTCACTGGATGACAGACACATCAGTTGTGTAGTTACTATAAGAAGTCCCATGCACATAAGGAATCTCCCCAGATCTGGAGGGAATACAAGAGCAAAACCAGGCTCCCCCTGAGGTCTCTCCCCTTGACCTGTGGACCATCTTCTCCATGTGGTCACATGTTCTCATCCCTTTGTGTGTCTACATCCTAATCCCCTCTTAAAAACACCAGTGAGATGGTACGAGGGCCTACCCTAATGACTCCACTTAAGACTTCATCACTTCTTTCAAGACCCTGTGTCTAAATAAAGTCCCATCCGGAGGTAGTGGGATTAAGATTTCAATGCATGAGTTTAGATGTGGGTGCAGGGTGGGGGTGGGACAACATAGACACACTGTTCAGCCCTGAATGGACAAGAGGTAACCATCAGCAGGCCAAATGCTGAGGACAGAATTACAAACAGGTCTCGGGCAGAGTTGTCTGCCCCAACAGAACCTGCCTAAGGCCTCTGTGCTTCAGCATGGGACTCCCCCGCTGGTTACCACGTCAGTTTCCGGGCACTGAGGACTCCGCACCTCTGTGCATCATCTTCTACCTGTATCTCCTCCCTGTGGCCGGCACAGCCAGCAGGACGGCAGACCCAGTTTCAGGCCCGAGAACGACTCGTCCATGAAGAAGAAACTGAAGCTGAAGGTGGTCAGGACATGTGGAGGACTCCCACTCTCCAACATGCAGCTCAGTGACCGGGTTAAAAAGGCTGACCCAGGGGCCCAGTGGAACCAACAGAAATCAAGTGGCTCTTTCAAAGTCAAGTCCTGTTACTTAGCAACCTGACAGGTTACTAAGGTGGCATGTGTAATGAACAAGAACTTGCCAGGAAGAGGGACCAGATTTAGCAAATCAAAGTGCAGAGCTCCCAGTTCAATTTCAATATCCAATAAACAGTGTATGTTTTCCTATGCAAGTGTGCCCCTGAGGAGTATCTGGGACAAACTTAGATTAAGAGGTTGTTGATGTTACTGGGGTGAGTCACTCTAGTACTAGTGAGAGTTTAAACACATTCTCATCTAGACCCAGCTTCCTCCAGTCTTCTCATGGAGCTTGTGATGGTTAATATTGTGAAACTGACAAGATCTAAATCACCTAGAAGACAACCCCCTGGTCATTAAAAAGACATACGATATCTATGAAGGACTATATCTTCAAGATGTGAGCCAAAATAAAGCCCTTCTTTCCTTAAGCTGCTTTTTTATTGTCACCACAATAAGAAAAGAACACAATACAGGGCCGCACCTATTCACTCCACAAAGGAACACCATGACACCCCATGCCTCAACATCCATGCACTCAACATCATGGACCATATGTGCCATGCTTCTGGTCTGGTCTCAGATGGACACAATCAACACTGTCAACAGCAACAGTTACATAACAGGAAAAGGGCCAGGTGGCTGGGCAGTCTCCAGAAGATACTGTTGATGGCATCCGGAACCTCTGCTAAATCCAAAGCTCGCCAAGACAGCACTATTTCTTTGCCCATGGTGCTGGCGATCCCTCCTTTACTCAGTTCCCAGGGTCAACCTCTCAACCTATCAAGGCACCAGAACTCAAAACACACCAAGAAACAAACACTCCTGTCTCTGAAAGGGAAAAATCAGTAGCCATCTTGAGAGACACTCCCCCCACCCCCAAAGGTAGAAGTTGAACCCATGGGAAGATAAGGCTGGAACAATAAATCTATATATCCTGGACTTGGCAAAACAGGATATGGGGAGTAATGGACTCAACTGACAAGAAATTGAACTTATGGGAAAATAGGACTGGAATAATAAATCTGAATGTGTATATCCTAGGTTCAGCAAAAGCAGGACACAGGGAGTAAAAATTTATGCCTCTAAGATACCCTGAATCCTGTTAGTCAACAGTAACCTCATGCTTATAGTTCAGACAGTAACTTCAAAGAACTACCTCACCCCTAGCCCCCTCGTCCAATCCCAAGCTGCAAGTAAACCTTTCCTATATAAACCCCTTAAAGTGAGTGCTCAGGGCCGTCCTCCTCCACCCTCTGTATCAGATGTCGGACCAAGCCCCGGGCTTGCTTGTTTTGTTATTAAAAAACCTCTGTGTGCTTGCATCGGATATCGGCTCTGTGGTGGTCTTGCTTGGGGGACTTGCGACCTGGGCACAACACCTCCACCATCTCTTCCTGGGTTACAAGTGTCCAATCACACACAGGCCCTGTGGCATCTTGTCGACTGGGCACATTTCTTCAAAACCCATGCTAGGCCCCATATTCCTTTGTTAAAGGACACCAGAGACTCCACATCTTACCCTGCAAGCCATGTCCCACAAGACCCCTTCACACCTCCCCTTTCTTAACTTTCTGACCTCCTTCTTCTATGTCCCCACTTCGTGGGCTTGCCCCTCACCCCTCCTGGGACCTTACGGCCACTGAGCTTGCAGTCCAGATCTCATGAAGGACTTTACCTGCCTGTGTGGGCACAACATCCACTTCCTGCATGGGCACTTGGCCAACACCCTTACTACCTGCGAGTGTGGTCTTCTCGGTGTGATCCTTCCCCTGCCGTCACTTCTGAGACCCTGAATCCTGCCCACTGCTTCTTCTGTAACATTTCTCCTAACATGCTATCCATGCGTCATGTTTCCTGCTGGCTACGATCTCATTACAGAGCACATGCCTCACCCAGGCAGGCCTCGATTCTGTTCACAAGCACGTCCCGAGAGCCTGGATCAGTACTTGAGATATAATGTGCTCAGAACCGAGACCCTCATATGCCTCTCCACGCACCACACAGGTAACAGAAGAGCGGAAGAAAGAGCCAGCTGCCCCCGGGGCACCCAAGTGCCAGGCTCAGTGATGTTACACTGTAACGCCCACAGCTCCCTGGGAAGGGTGGCTGCGACATTCTCTGCTGTACCACTGAGAGAAGCCGTCAGAGATGCCTATATCAGCTGTAAAGCAACAGACAATGGCTATCATCGCTCAGTATCAAGACCTGTATGATTCTGATTCCCTCACCACCCTGAGAAACACCCAAGGTAGGGGCCATTGAGAGGGCTCAGCAGGTAAAGGCGCTGTCTACCTAAACTGATGACCTCAATTCCATCCCTAAACCCACATGGTGGAAAAACCCAACTCCTACAAGTTATCCTCTGACCTCCACACCCATGCCATAGCATGTACACACGCGTGTGCAGACATACTCACTATGTTTTTTCAAAGAAACATATAAGGTGTCTAAAGTCACCTCAGCGGTACCCACCTTTCCACCACACTTGGAATAGGTCAGCATGTAGCTTTTTAGAGGTGCATGGACTCCAGACAGGAACCAGAGTTGGCACAGGCTCCCCATCTGCCTTAACAAACAGCAGCAGGACCCTAATTCCAAAGCTGCTGCCAGAAGCAAAATCTCATGGGAGTAGGGTGCCAGTTCCTTACCAACCTAGATCCCAGGAGCCTGTAGGAAGTGCTGACTTTAAGAGTCACAGGAAGCCGGGTGGTGGTGGCGCACGCCTTTAATCCCAGCACTTGGGAGGCAGAGCCAGGAGGATCTCTGTGAGTTCGAGGCCAGCTTACAGAGTGAAATCCAGGACAGGCACTAAAACTACACAGAGAAACTCTGTCTCAAAAACCCCAAAACAAACAAACAAAAAAAACCAACAGCAAGCAAACAAACAAAAAAGAGTCTCAGGAACAGAGGCAGAAAGCCTGCTCAGAAGAAACAGACCACACACCCCAGAAGAAAGAGCAGCTGGAGGGTACAGGTGTAGCTTGAATTTTAATTAAAATAATCACAGTACCCAAAGGATTTCCCCTGCAATACATGGAGGGGGAAGGGCGTCATGACAGGACCGCCACAATGACACCCGATCTCCCCCCTAAACAGCTCTTCCCGCAAAGGTGGTCACAACGACTGCTGAACGACTGACTTGGGAGATCAAGACTGAGAAGAGCAAAGCAGGGGTGAATGAAGAGAGCAGCACAAAAGGTAAGGCCAGAGACTCGAGGCTTCATTCTGAGATGCAGGGATGAAAGGGATAGCCAGGGAGCCGCAACAAAGCACAAGCTCTGCCCGGAGGTGACAAGAAAAGACACAGGGTGTTCCCTGGTGACATGTCTGGATCTCAGATGAAAGGGAAACAAGGTCCATCTCTCACGGGGAGCGAACTCAACCGACAAGGAACTAGACACAGACCGGCCACGGCCCTGCCAGGGCAGCTCTGGGCAGGCCACAAGGATGGCACACCAGGCTCCTGGGGACGCTCCCCTCTGCAAATCCCCCACTCTCAAGGTAGGGAACACATTTTCAGAGTTGTGTGGACACCCCAGACCCACAGCTGGGGTAACAGCAGGGAAGGTCATAACCGCAGAAGCCATGCCTGAGAAAACAAGACGAGTCAGGAGGCAATCGGCCAGCACGGAGCCAAGGCTTGGCCTGAGCAGGAGCCCACCGAAGGGGTGATCAATGTCAATCGTGGAGCCTCCCACCATGCCTCAGTAAACCCACCTCAGGAGCACACACCAGACAAGTGACTCAGACCTTTACTACTATCTGGCTGGTCACTGGCAACTACAGTTAAGCAACATAGACATGCCTCCAACTAAAGGCATTCTCAAACTCCACACAGACTGAAATTCTGAAAGAATGACTATACCCAGAGCTGGCACGATGACAAGGGGGCTTGCCACAGAGCCTGACATCCTGTGTTCAATCCCTGGGACCCACATGGTAGAGAGCTGACTCCTACAGGTTGCCTGACCTCCACATACAAAATGTACAAAATGTAAGTGGAATAAACTTATTTGTTACTTCATTTGTTTTTTGAGACAGGGTTTCTCTGTGTGCCCTGGCTGTCCTGGAACTCACTCTAGATCAGGCTAGCCTCGAACTCAGAAATCTACGTGCCTCTGCTTCCCGAGTGCTAGGATTAAAGGTGTGTGCTACTATACCTGGCTTTAAGTGGAATAAAAATTTTTAAAGGAATAAATGTCCTCAATGACAAGGGAGAAGTTTTCAATAATTAAAATTTTTCATTACTGCTGAATTTAGAACAGAAATACGAGCTTAACAGGTTCCTAGCCTCTGCATCCACTACACACCCACAAACACATACATACCACACACAAAATAAAATAAGACTTTAAAAAGTTTTCTGTACCCAAAAATTAGACCGTCAATACAAAATGTAATAAGTATGTTGCCCAGGTAAGTTTTAAAAATCTGTTTACTGCCGGGCGGTGGTGGCGCACGCCTTTAATCCCAGCACTCGGGAGGCAGAGCCAGGCGGATCTCTGTGGGTTCGAGGCCAGCCTGGGCTACCAAGTGAGTTCCAGGAAAGGCGCAAAGCTACACAGAGAAACCCTGTCTCGAAAAACCAAAAAAAAAAAAAAAAAAAAAAAAAAAAATCTGTTTACTACTGCATGTGTATGGGTGTTTTGGCTGTGAACCATGTGTGTACCTGATGCCCTCGGAGGCCAAAAGAGGGAGTCAGATCCACGAGAACCAGAGTTACAAACAGATGTGTGCTATCACGTGGGTGATGGGAATCGATCCCAGGTCCTCTGGAAGAGCAGAAGTACTCTTTTTTTTTTTTTTTTTTTGGTTTTTCGAGACAGGGTTTCTCTGTGTAGCTTTGTGCCTTTCCTGGAACTCACTTGGTAGCCCAGGCTGGCCTCGAACTCACAGAGATCCGCCTGGCTCTGCCTCCCGAGTGCTGGGATTAAAGGCGTGCGCCACCACCGCCCGGCGAGCAGAAGTACTCTTAACTGCTTAGCCAGCTCTCCAGCCCCAAAGCCTAGACAAACATTCTAGAGAATATTTATCCTTGGGGCTGGAGAGATGGCCCAAGAGTCAAGAGCACTTCCTGCTCTTCCAGAGGCCCCAGGTTCTGTTCCCAGCACCCATGTCAAGTGGCCCACAAGTACCTGTTAAGTCTCCAGCTCCAAGGGATCCAACACCCTCTTCTGGCCTCTGTGGGGAACTACACACATGCACAGACAGACAGACACACTTTTTTAAAGAACATCCTTTTAGAGCTGACATGATAAAAGGCAGAAAAAATAGCTTAGAATGTAGAATAATCTTTGTAGAACTGTTTTATGTATTAAAACAGTTAATACTGTATAAAACTAAACTGAATAGCCCTTAAGAATTTAATGTAATTTTATAGCCATTTAATTTCATTTGGGATATAACTATTTCAGAGAAATGTCCTATCTGGGAATTCATCTAGTGAGTAGGTGTTAAAAGCAGAAAAGCAAGAAGTTGAAAATTGTGGAACAGGTCAAAAATCCAACACTCTTTAATACACCACTCATGGCAAACAGTCTAGACCTAAAAAGAATACACAAAGTACAGGGAAAAAAAAGGAAGTTCTAGAGAAAAACTGTCTTCACTCCTGGAACTTACTCAAATCCTATAGGACTGCCAAATGAAGTCGATTTCTTATGATTCTCATCTGTGATACCAGCCGAGGTTGAGGCGGCTGGATTGCCATATGTTCAAGACCAGCCCACACCACACACTGAGACTTTGCCAAAGGGTGGGAATAAGTCCTTGTCATTTTCATTTCTAGAGACTAAAGCCCCACTCTACATGAGGCTGGTGTGAGCACCAGAGACGGGCCACCAATATTTGTCCACCAAGAGACAAAGGCTCGCTGAGATCTGCTCTATGACTCACTGTTAGGAAGCTCCTCCTGGAAAATGTGGTACTGAGAGAAGATTTTTCCTGGTTAACGTGCATTTCCTGTCCCTGAGCAGCAGACATTTGGACATGCCAGCACACAGGCCTCTGCGGTCAACAGCCCAACAGACTAAGGAGCCCCCAGACTTGTTCCTGCTTTGCTGTCCCTAAGAACCCTGGGAACCAAGTGATCAGTCTTGGGAGGGGAGGCGCTCCTCACTGCACACCACTTATCTCTGCAGGAAGACACAAAACCAATGATTTTTGTTAGCTTGAAAGAAAAGCACATTGGTCCTCTGCCACATTCCTGGCCTTTCCACGTGATCCTAGGAACAGCGACGATGTGCAGAAACGGGAGTTAAAAAACAAAAACAAAAAACAAAACCCACAAGGGGGCCAACCTGAAACTTGCTCCTACAAATGCCCAAAGAACGCCTGAGGCAGTGAGAAGGTTCATGGCTCCGGCTTGGGTGAATGAAATGGCATCCTTCCACCACGCAAATCCTCAGGGCTATACTCCAACCTGCAAGAGGAGCCAGCGGAGGAAGGGAAGCACATCCCAGATGAGGGGACCCCCTGAACCCACTGAAAGTGAACATCTCTCTCTCCTCATGAGCTCCCAGTAGAGCAGCTGCAGGCAAGATCCAGGCTCTGACAGGGTGAAAAATTATTACTCCTGAGCTATGCCGTGGATCCTTTCAACACTCAACTCACAGATTTTAATGTACGTGCTTTTAAACAAAACTTCAGAAGGTATTCTTTTTATCTCGGAAGTCCAGTCTACAGTCAGCTTCCGTCGTGACTTAAGCAAACAGTTAGCCATTTGGGTAAAATGTGTATTTGATCTATCGTGTGCATGTGTGTATTAGTGTCTGTGATCACATCCATGAATGTGTGACATGAAAAGATTACAAGTTATAAACCCTGGAACTGTATGACAGAAAGTTAAAAGTTTTACATACGGAAGGTCTTACTCTTTTTTTTTTTTTTAATTCTCAGTGCTGGGGACCAAAGCTGGCGCTTTGTGCATGGTGAGCAGGTGCTCTGTCAGAAAGTCACATCCTCCCAGCCTAAAAAAGATCTTGGTTGGGGAATCAGCATATTATTTTCAAATTAGTGTGGAGAAATAGACATTTCACTATAAAGTATGGGAAGAAAAAGAGACATAAATAGAATTAAGAGAGAAAATAGGGACTAGATCAGTAGTGAGGTGCATGCCTAGCATGCACAAGACCTGGCTTTAATCTCCAGAGAAAGGGGGGTGCAGAGGGAGGGAGGGGATGAGGGAGGAAGGGGAGGGTGGGATCATAACTAGAAATAGCAGCCAACAGGTATTTGACAAGGGTACCAAAACAACCCAATGGAGAAAGGGTGGTCTTTCCAAAGAACCGTGCTGAGAAAGTGAACATCTACATGCAAAAGAATAGAACAGGTACACTCGAGCATGTATACTCACACAAAGAATATTCAAAAGACAATAAACATAAGAGAGACGCTCAACTCCAGCAGTCGTCACTGGGGGAGCCCAAATCAGGACCTTCTTAGATCTCCTCTGCCCTCAGCAGACCGACTAAAATCAAAACCTACAGCCAGTGTGAGGGGGCAACAAGAAACCCCTAGCAAGCCACATCCTGCTCCTGAGACCTGCGCACAGTGTAGCCCCGAAGGAAAACAGTCAGTGAGACCCCAAAACATTCCTGTAGGAAGGAGCAACTCCACCCTTGAGGTACAGACCCAAGAAGGATGAGGATACATTCACACAAAGATTGAAGGTTTGGGCTCTTATTCCAAAATGTTGTTACAACCCAAACAAATCTCAACTAATTGATGAACAGATAAAGTAGCCTGAACTGAGTACCTGTAATCTGAAAGTAAAATTCAAAATGCCCCAAAATCCAAAACTTTTTTAAAAATGATATCCCATTCAGGTGTGGTGGTACAGGTCGCACTGGGAACTGAAAGTCCAGTTTGGGTTCCATGTCAAGTTCCACGTCAGCCTGAGGTACTGAGTATGATCTTGTCTCTGAAACCAACAAATAAAAATAAACGAAGAAACTCTAAACAAGAAACAAACTCTTAGATCTAAGGAGAAGCAGAAGAGGAGCCCCAGCAAAGCACCATGAGCCAAAGGCCAGCACAGCACACCGCAGCTTAGACAGCAAGAGTCCCTGGTCAGAGACCCGAGTGCCGCCAGTCTACTATGACCACTTTACCACACTGCCAGTTCCTAGCCATCTTCCTGGAAGGCCCCTACCATCCCCTCCAAGCTCTCACTCCACAAACCTCCTAAAACCCTCCATCCCCGCCGGGGAGAGTCCTGTGCTCCTCAAGGTCAACTCAGAGTCCAGCTCCTCAGGGTTACTTGAGGTGCAACTATACAAACTCCAAGTCTCAAAGCGTCCTCACCCAGGGTTCCTTTACACAGGGAAGCTCGCAGCTACCTGCAGCAAGATGGAGTCCCTTCCCCTCCTCTCTCTCATCTTTCTTTTTCGAGACAGGGTTTCCATGTGTAGCCCTGGATGCCCTGGAAGTCACATCGTAGACCAGGATGGACTTGAACTCAAAGATCCACCTGCCTTTGCCTGTGATTCAAGGCATGCACCACCACCACCCAGCTTCTCTTTCTCTTTTTAAAGAGCTTTATTTATTTTTTTATTTTTATTTTTATGTGTTTTTCCTGCATGTATGGAAGTATACCATGTGCACGCGGTGCCCACAGAAGCTGCAAAGTGGATGCCAGATCCCCGAAGCTGGAGTTATAGACAACTGTGAGCCACTATATAGATGCTGGATCCTCTGCAAGATCTTAACCACTGTGGCATCTCTCCTGAGACAGTTTTCATCCCTGACTAATTTTCACTTGTTCTTCCACCCTGTTCTGGAATCCCTTGTAAATCTCTTTCCCCTGATCGCCGCACACCGAGGCTCATCTCTTTCTCCTCCACTGTCAGCCCCCTCCCCCCACCTCCCAAGTCCCAGGAGACTGAACTTGCTCAGCTTCCTATCTCAGCAGGGCTCAATGTGCTTGCTGAATTAATACCTGGCAGGTCTCACTCCCTGCTGACGGACAGTAAACGGGAAAACTGTCGCCACCCACTACAGCAGTGGTCATCCTGTCCCCCAGCCCTGCAAAGTCCAGAAACAGGCCTGTTACCACCGAGGAGAAGGGCAAAAGCAAGTGGGCCTGACATGCTGCTTAATGTCGTATGACGCACAGGACAGACCCCAACAATCAAGAATCATCCAGTCTAAAATCTCAACAGACATCTAGATTATGCCCAGCAGTCTACTCTTAGGTATTCATGCCCCAAAGAAACAGGACTACAGATCCACAAAAACACATGCAGGTAGCTGCAAAGATGGATGGGTCAGGGGTTAAGAGCACTTGCTGCTCTTCCAGGAGCAGAGTCCAGTTCCCAGCACCCATATCAGGTAGTTAACCACCATCTCTAACTCCAGCTCCAGGGGATCTGACGCCTCTGGCTTCCTTGGGAACCTGCACTCATGTGCACATACCTACATGCAGACACATACTGACACATAACTTAAAATAATAAATCTTTAAACATTACCAGTAATTGTTTAAAAAAGTTGAGACATGCAATAATAGGACTTAGTCTTGAAAGCATAATATAAGCAAAGTTACTCTACATGATAAAACTCTAATGACTGTCTCTAGAAGAGGAAGGTACTGGCTAAGAAGAGCAGGAGGCCGGGCGGTGGTGGCGCACGCCTTTAATCCCAGCACTTGGGAGGCAGAGGCAGGCGGATCTTTGTGAGTTCGAGGCCAGCCTGGTCTAGAGAGCGAGATCCAGGAAAGGCGCAAAGCTACACAGAGAAACCCTGTCTCGAAAAACCTAAAAAAAAAAAAAAAAAAAAAAAAGAAGAGCAGGAGGATCTTTCAGGTGTTGGGGTGCCCCTGACTTGTATCTGTGTGGGTGCATGAATGCACTATGTAAAAATTCACTCTGCTGGGGATTCAGAACACAGGCACCCCAAGTCTGTTATACCCCCTACCTATACTTCATTGAGTGCAAGACTCCCCACAAGTCTAGGCGCACCTCCAAAATCACACGCTGGTTTGCTATCCTGAAAGGAAGATGTTAATCACTTTGGAGCTGAGCATCTGTCCGGATTAGCTGTCATTGTCAAATTGACACAATCTAGAGTCACGGGGGAGGAAGGAACCTCAACTGAGGAATTGCCTAGACCAGGCTGGCCTGTGGGCATTATCTGGACAGCTCTCTGCCTTGAAGCCCTGTCTTCCCTTAATGACAGATTACGACTTGAAAGCATAGGATGAAATAAACACCTTCTCCCCACAAGTTGCTTTTAGTCCATGTTTTATCACTGCAACAGAAGGGGACTACAACAGCGCCTCCCCAAGAAAGGCTTGGATATGAAGACTTGGTCCCCAAGGCAAGCAGCCTTCATCCACTTGTGGATCACAAGCTGGTGGCATTTTAGTGAGGTGGTGATACGAACTCTAGAAGGTGAGTCTGGCTGAAGGAAACAGGTCACTGGAGGCCTGCCACTGAGGGATGTTTCTTGTCCCCTGCTCCTCCATCTCTGTCCTCTCCCTGCATCCCAGCTGTTACTGAGGTGAAACACTTTAGTCCACCGCCAGTTCTGCCACAATGCCCTGTCTCACCTCAGACCCCAAGCAGTGGAGCCAGCCAGGGACTGGACACTCTGAAACCAGGAGCCAATCTCCATTCTGCCTTAAATTCTCGAAGGTATTTGTCACATGACCAAAACTTCTCATGGATGAACCAGGGCACTCACTGTTGGCAAGAGTGTAAACAGGAATGTATGGTTTTATGTTAAGGGTCAAATAAAGGGTCAAAAAAACCCTAAGTTTTGAAAACAGTCATCACAGCATTGATTTAATCAGCGAGACGGCTCAGTAGGTAAAGGTGTTAGCCATGCAAGCCAAAAGAGCTAAGTTACATCCCTGGAACCCATATACTGTAGAAGGCAAGAACTGACTCCATACAACTGTCCTCTGATCTCTAAACACACACCATGGCACACATGCCCCCCAACACATCACATACACACACATACCCAATCATAATTTTTAAGGCCATAGGCTCAAGGCTAACCAGAAAGATCACCAGAGTATTACATATCCATTAAAATTTTACAACTTTAAAATTTAATGGAAAATGTCCACAAGTCATTAATTGCAATTAAAACTCAGTCCACCCATCATGATGTAATCTTATACATGACTTGCGGATTTAGCATCACAATTGGTTTTCTCCAGACAATGGAAAAGTGTGGGACTAAAAAAATTTTAATAGATTTTTTATTTTCTAGAGTGAAGATGCTTGTTATGATGTTAAGAAAAATATACAAGCACGGCTTTTAGAAACTTTATTTCTAGAGTTTGACACTCTAGAATGAGGGGTGACTTTACACAGGCCCTGCCAGCATCCATAGCCACACCTCCTGCACAGGAAGTCCCGCCTCCAGAAAAGCAGCACTATGTTCCTAGGGAATGTAGATTCCTCCTGCTCTATCCTGACAAGGGTTCGTTATGAAAGTATACTCATGTGTTAAAACTCACAGAACAGTAACCCCCACACCCACCTAGGGAAAAAGCAGTTCTATGTATTAACGTGGAGATAAGCCAGGTACGGTGGCAGGGCTGAAAGACGTTCCATAACAAAAAGGGGTGGAACTGCCTGTCCAGAGCTGTAGGGCTGACTAGGGGATGGTGTCCTTGTGTCCACCGGGCCAAGTCTCTCCATCTGCCCCACAGCTAGGAAGTTAGGATTGTCTTCATCCGCAGAAATGACAACTTCTCTACCACAGGGTCTGTGTGAACATGACGTGTGCCAACACACAGATGAGCAATTACTGATGTGAACTACACCCGGGAGCCCCAGGCTCCCCACCCTGGGCATCCTTGGCATACGGAGCTCCCAGGAAGCCAGCTGCACTGCCCCTGCATGGCTGCTCAGCTGTCAGGCAGGACTGCCTGAGACTGCAGTCGCAGCTCCCTAAGCCCCAGGCTCCTCCTGCTGCCATGCAGCCTGGCACAGAGCCAAGACAGAAAGCACCGATTTCCCGATTCCACAGGAGGGTCTCCCACTCTCCCAGGTCATAGACCCCACTTAACTCTAGCCTTAAAGAGAAACCCTTTTCTCTTCTTACTCATTAGCTGAAAGGCTTCACTAGATGGTGTTATTAGAGAGATTCACAAATGGTTAGAGTTCAAGGAATGTCTGTGGAGGGCGCAGCCATAAGTGGAACATCTACATCACAACCCTGCCAGAAAGGCTCAGGAAACGCTGCAGAAGAGGGGGTAGAAAATGTAAGAGCCAGAGGCTGGAGAGGAGTGGGGCGGTGCAGTGTTTTCTGGACATGACAGAACCACAATACTCAGGAATTCATAAGATCAAGATCAAGCCAGTCTATATTCCAGGATGGGTGGGGGCAGGGCACAGCTGCCCCATCCCTAGCTAAGGATCTATAGAGCTGATATCTGCTGGGAAAGAGAGTTTTCTTTAGGGCTGTGCTACCTGCTAGGTTGACCATGCTCCAGTGGATAGTCCCATATCCATGCATAGATGGACAGCATAAATCAGACTCCGCAGGTTATGAGAGAGAGAGAACGCAAAGTTGGGAGGCAGATGTGGGGGAAGAGGGTCCAGGAAGAGTTGGAGGCAGGAAGAGTGTGAATATGATCAAAGGACATTGCATGCAATGCATGCAACTCTCGGAGAATAAATATATATAATAAATAAGTATTACAAACGTTAAATATAAAAGACTTGCCTAGTCTACAAAGTAAGTTCCAGGACCACCAGGGCTGTTACACAGAGAAACCTGTCTCAAAAATAATAATAACGGTAATGATAATAATAATAATAAAATAAGCCAACAGTAAACTCTAAGGACAAAAATTCAACCAAGTTAATTTCCAGCCCCATATGTTCCTCTCATCTTCCCAAGGTCAGGCTCCTCCTGGAGTCACAGGCAGTTGTTGGCAGGGTATCACGGATGGATGGGAGGGGACTTGTCTGTGAACTTCTCCTTCCAACAGCCCAACCATAGTCAGTCACCACAAAAACCCAACAAAGCTAGAACAGGGGAGCCGAGACCGTGGTGCTGCCTGCTCCTCTGCCTCCTGTAAGAGGTGATGGAAGGCCTGCTCAGGGGAGGAAACCTGAAGGTCAGAGGCCCCAAACACAGCCTGCCTGAATTCCACACTGCTCCCAGGAAGGCGTCTGGGCACACCGCTGGTGATCTGCACAACGGGAAGGCAAGTGAGGCTGGGCTATTTTAGGGGTTTCAGCTGCAAGTCTGGACCCTGTGCTCCCAGAGAGCAGTTCAGTTCCCAGGAAGACTCTCCCATCAACGCAAGGGTTAAAGCGTGCCACCCAGCCTACCAGCAGTGCGTATATGTAAGTCTTCCCAAGGGGACCAACACCTCAGAGCAGAGCCTGAGAGAGGTGAAAGAGCCACTCCCCTGCCGTTGCTGGCCGTGCTTCCCCACGCATGCTCCACCCAGCAAGCTGAAGCCATGGGAAATAGGGGTGAGGCTGCGAAGACCTGAACAGTCTGAAGGAACAGGACTCTCACCAGTAACCATGGGTATCTCTCCGCCCCTCTGCCTCTCAGCTTAGCACCCATGTCTCTCTCTGTGCACCATCTCCATGGAGCCATGCATCTCTTTCCTGCCCAAAGATGCAGCAAAGGTCTCCAGGTCATCAAAGGAGTCAAGAGAACACACAGCTGCATTCTCCCCCAGAGAGACACTCTCCCCAGCTCCACCAGCAATGGCAACACACACCTTCCCACACACTATCTGCATAGTCACACTCACGCACAGATACAATTGTTTACAGTGGGGCAAGTCAGTAAGTTCCATATCAACCCAGAGTCCTGTGCAGTCCTCACCAGGCTGCAGCAGCCACAGCAACTGCAAATGCTCCATTATGAAACCTGGTAGCCGATCAAAATGCCACTCTCTTCCTCTCCCTCTCCCACCCTACCCACCCAGTCAAACTGGATGGCAGAGAAGGGAGAGGGATGCAGGAGCATTCCTGGAGCTGCAGAGCAATTGTTGGACTGTCCCCGATGCTGGAGGTGGGTAGCTCAACCTCTTGGCTGAGTGCTGCAGCAGCTGGCCTCCTAATAAACACATCCATCCCTCTCCACGATCCTGGGCTCGAGGATCTTCTCAAGCCACCCTGGAAATCACCATCTATTTTAAGCCCTGATATATCACATTCCATGTGCTTCAAGCCATCAACTTTGCCCCTCTACCCTTCCCCCATGTTTCCCTCAGGGAGATGGTACCACAAAGAGGAAATGCTAAATCGGACCTAAGTTTAAAAGACAAGACCACTCCTAGAGCAAAAAAACAACACTGGCCACAAATACCAGCCACCAGCCACGAATGCCTTTGCCTACCTATGGTACCTGCAGTGACTCTTGGGCTCAGGTGCAAACTCTGTGGCACCGACAGGAAGCAGGATTTGAATCTAATGCCAGTGGCAAGTAATACTTCAGAATCTTGACTTACAGGTTCCTAACAAGTAATACTGGTCTTCATGATGAGGAGTGCGCAATGGACAGAGTAAAGGGCCCTGCTTCAGAATCTTGACTTACAGGTTTCTACAGTAAACTACTGTGTAAAAAGTCACTCTGGTGTGTTTACACTTCTCAACCCCAGAACCTTCATTATTCTTAAACTAGGCCTAACCCAGCACAATGTCCTTATTGTGCCCTGAGACCTATGAGGTTGCTGTGTTTTCCTCTGTAGACTTCTATCTCAAGTGCTACAACGTGAGATCACCAAGGCTCACAGCACAAAGACTGCCAAACCAGGGCACTGGGCTGGTACAGTCCCAAGAGTCAATATGGAAAACAGCTGTCCAGGGCAGGAGGCCCTTTATGGCACACCGGCAAATGCAGGACAGCACAACAGCAAGATTTAGAGTACGGTTAATCACGGCCAAATGGCCCTGCTTTAAAATACACCCACTTGGAGCCTTGCACTCCAATCCAGCTGCAACTTTGCCCATCCACACCGCAGCCTGGCAAGGTTGCAGACCACTCCCTCCAGAGCTGGGCCAACCTTTCCCACCTCCAGCTCCCTGCAGCAAGGTTTCCAGATCCAGTCCCTGGGGCCTGCCTCGCGGGCACATGCATTCTTGCTGGGTTGAACAATAACTACAGTGTCACTAAGCATACACTACCCTGGGTTAATCCAAAGTGTGTGTGTGTGTGTGTGTGTGTGTGTGTGTGTGTGTGTGTGTGTGTAGCGGGGGGATCATGCAAAGGGCATCCACACTGGTTGTGTGCACTTCACAGAAGAATGTGGTGTAACATCCTCCTGCCTGGAAGTCATGGAGTCTGAACAGCAGCACCGGGGTAGGGGTGGGGGGTGAGATAGGGGGGGGTGTCAAATGGGAATGCAGCCTCCACTTTCTCAGAAAGCAGAGGGCTGAGCTGCTGCAAATTAGAATTCGACCCCTCAGAAGCCAAGAGTAGCCTGAGGTCCTGGAGTGGCAGTCACTGCGCTCAACTCCAGTCACCTCCAGATAATCCGGGTCTGGTCTATAAACCTTGAAAGTAACTCGAATTTAGAGCACGCGCCCTCCTCTCAGCGAGAGATCGACTGGCACCACAGGAAGTTTCTCAGGAAAACAGAGCTCAGTGAAGATGCTGAGGTGACCTCCCACTGGGCGCTCACTGCGCTTCAGTTGTGACCAGCCTCACCCCTGGCACCTAGGTCCTGCGTATTGCAAATGACCCTGCCTCAGCCCTGCCAGGCATTTGGATCCCCTACACCAAGAAGGCCATACTTTACTGACCCCACAGGTGTGACACTACCAGATGACAGAAATCCTCTGGCAAAGTGCTCATGTGGTCTCCACCCACGAGAAACCTGGGACCACCCCCTTGGGCAGTGGGACCATCTCTAGTTTAAATCCCTGCTCCCAAAACCATCTGCTTCCAGAAAATTACAGGTGTGGATTGGGAGCGTCTGGAACCCGCCTGACTCTTACTCCAGCCTTCAGGCCGCGCCCTGCGCCCCTGCATCCCAGTGTCCCCGGCCGATCCTCACCACCGGTGTCCTCGAAGCGCGGGGGCGGGCGATCCCGCAGCGCGGCGCTCCAGCCTCCACCGGCCTCATCCTCCTCCAGCTCCAAAGGATCTGCTGCTTGGGGTGGCGGGGCGGTCCCCAGAGGAGCGGGGCGCTCGCGCTCATCGTCCGAGGAGGCGGCCGAGGAGGAGTGCGAGGCTGCGGAGGTGCTGTAGAAGGGGTTCCCGCCGCTGTCCGGGCCCGACTCGCCGAACACGTCGTCTGAGATGTGCAGGCTCTCGTACCGCGCGCGGGCTGCTTCCAGCAGCGCCGGAGCCCTCCTCCGCGCGCCCCCCCGCCGCCCTCGGCCATAGCCCCGGCCGCCGCCCGCGTGCCCACACCCCACAGCGCCTCCCAGCCGCACACGCCGGGCCCCGGACCCCCGCCGCGGCCCGCGGCTCCCCACCAGCGCAGCCCGCAGCACAGCGCGCGCCGCCCCGCGCCCGGCCGGCCCGCCGTCTTGGCCGCTCGGGCCGCGAGCCCGGGATGCGCCTTGGAGCTCAGGCGCCGCTAGCTGCGGCCGCGGCGGGAAGAGATTCAGTCACTGCCCGGCGCCGCCGCCGCCACCGCCGCCACCGCCGCCCCCGCCCGCTGCGTCTCCGCCGCGCCCGGCCCCGTCGCGTCCCCGTGCGCCCTCCCCGCGGCAGCCGCGTTGCGCCGCCGACCTTCCCCGGCGCGAGCCGCGGACCGGGCCCGCCTCCAGCACCTCCAGCCGCTGGCCAATGGAGATCGCGGGCCTCGAGGGGGCGGGGATACTCGGACGCCCCACCTCCTTGGGGCGTGGCGCGCGGCCAGGCTGTCGCGGGGATCACCTCCCACAGGCTCCTAGCGGCCCGCGGGCGTGGGGAGGAAGGCGGGTCCTCGTGGTCCGTGCGCTCTGGCCCGCCCCTTGCGCAGCCGCGCCCGGCGCCGGGGAGCTGTCCGCCCAGCGGTTCTGAAATTCATGCCGCGGACACGCTCCAGGTGGGCGGCCCGCCAGGCGGGGCCGCACGCTCCTGTGAATTTCAGGCTGCCGTCCTGGCTTCCCCAATCGTGCTTGGTTGAGAAGCTAGGTCAGACACTAAAACAGTCAACAACTGTCGTGTAAGGGCGGCAACACTGGACTGAGGTGGCTCGTCTTTCCTTACAGTCCTTGACGCTGACACCTTCTGAACTCAAAATTGCTTCCAGATCTGTCGCCACCTGCGCTCTGGTATTGCTTGCACAGGCCTTGAACACGCACATCTGGTAGGATATCTGGAACACGCAATCTTGAAAAGGGTTATATAGTCAGGAAAGAAACAGCTGGGTCGCCAGGGCTTCGGGCGCGGTAACAATGGAGCAGAGTTCGGTTTCCTCTTTTCTGGGGCAGGAGCATGAGGCCAGCCGGCCTCCCCTCATCAGAATGTCTTTTCCCCTCCTCCTCCCTAACATCATGCAATAAGTCACATTAATGGTAATTGGGTCATAAAGTCACTTTCACTCTAAAATAAAATAAATCCACGTAGATATGAAAGGCTTGAAAACCCTACTGGGTATACTAAATGATAATTACACAAAACAAGAGACGGGAGGTTGCTATTCCTGAGTGTGCATATGGAATGAAGGTGCTGGGACCAACCTGCCACCAGCTGAACCTTTCACTCATGTCTTCCTAGCCTCAGACCCTGCGACCTCCAAACCGGGTCTCTGCACAGGCATGAATCCATTGATAATCACAAGCAGACAGGATGGAAAAAGAAAGGGACTTACATATCATTCTCCTCCGTGTGTATTAGCTGATAAACAAGAAAGTGCTTGCAAAGTATTACAACTCTTCTGGGAAAGTATGCCAAGGAAAGGGAGGTTTCTAGCATTCCTGTGTACAGCAAACTGCCAAAGGTTGGAAAGTAGGGTGCCTATAAACAGACTTAATCAGAAAGAGCCATGGGGAATCATAGGTTAAAGGAACAAAATAAGACTTCATAGGTCAAATTCTAGGTAGGAAGGACTCTTGTAAGATTTTGTGTTACCTATTAAAAATAATGAAGTGACCAAAAAAAGGGTGTGTGTGTGTGTGTGTGTCACTAGAGAGTACAGTCTATAAGAAAGAGTCCACCCTTCCCCAGTCAAGGATGACAAAAGCAGCCAATGTGAGTGTGATTCTGGTTGCTTTGTCAGCATGGGAGCATAGGACCAAACAGTAACAGCTAAAGCACAGACAGTAATTCATTGACCCTGATATGGTGCTCATACCAAGGAAATACAGGGCCTTTGTGCTTTCCAGTAGCTCATATGGGGAGTAACAGAGGGAAGAGGATTATATGGTCAGGAAAGAAACAGGCTTATGGGCCTGGGGATTTAGTTCAGCTAGCAAACTGTTACCAAGGATGCCAGAACCCCTTGGTTTGATCCCCAGGGACACACAGAGTGACTGTGGTGGTACAGCCTGTAATCCAAGCACTTGGGAGATGGAGGCACTAGAATCAGAAGTTCAAGGTCATCCTCAGCTACACACTGAGAGAGCAAGTTGGAGGCCAGGCTGTTCTTCCAGAGGACCCAGGTGCAATTGCCAGCACTTCCACGACAGCTTCCAACTGGCTGACTCCAGTGTCAAGGGGCCCAGTGCCCTCTTCTGGCTTCTGCAGGCACCAGGCACTCACAGGATACATACATGTCCATGGGAGAACACCTGCTGCTCTGAACTGCTAAGCAATCTCTTCAGCTCCCTTATCTAATTTCTATTCGATAAACTACTGTCCCCTGTTCTCTTCCCTTTCTTTATTTTTTTTTCTTTTTGAGACAGTGTCTGACATGCCCAGGCTGTCCTCCAACTTGCAGACTTTAAAACATCTTGTGTTAGTTACTTATTGCTGTAATAACCCATCATGACCAAGGGAACTTATAGAAGAAAGCATTTAATTGGGCTGACATTTCCAGATGGCTAGAGTCCATGATGGTGGGACAAGGCATCAGAGCAGGGCAGCCGACAGCTCTCGTTTCAAGCCACAGACACAAGGTACAGAGAACTAGCTTGAACTAGCACCAAGGACTGCAAGGAAAGACGAGCCACCTCCGCCGTATTGCCGCCCTCACACGACAGTTGTTGACGGAGACTGTTTTAGTGTCTGATCCAGCTTCTCAACCAAGCAACCTCAAAGCCCACCTCCACCTCCTCCAACAAAGCCAAACCTCCCAGTCTTTCCCCGACAGTTCCACCACCTGGGGACCAAGTAATCAAATGCATGAGCTTATGGGGGCCACTCTCATTTAAACCACCACACACCCATAACACCAAATAAATACATATAAAAATTAAAGTTAGATGACTGCTTCAGCTTATAGTCAAGCACTTAACATGTTATTTTGTTTCAGCAAGGTTATCCAAGCAAGAAAAAGTGAAAACATGCCAACCTTTAAAGACAGGCAGCTGCTTCTGGCACAAAGTAAGGGAGAGAGGGGAGACAGAAGAATTAAGGGAAAATAAGTTCCGGTCTGTCCAGTACCGATGCTGGATGCCACCATTGACTCCTTGTCATTGCCTATAGCTGAAACATAATTTGTGAGAATGACTGGAGAATGGATATTACATTGAAGTTGTTTACCTTTGAGTCATTTAAAAACATCCTCCAAATAATTTAACATCAAAAAGAATTCATCTTAGATTAACATTGGATTTTTAGATTTTGGGTTTCTGAAAGACTTCTAGGCAGTGAAAGTAATTCATCTATTGTAGACTTCCTGGGTTTTGTTAAACCAAAGGTGTATGTTTTTATGTCAAAACCATTGGTGGGGCTGGGGAGATGGCTCAGTGGTTAAGAGGACTCGCTGCTTTTGCAAAGGACTTGGTTTAGTGCCCAGCACCCATGTGGTAGCTCACAACTGTCTACAATTCTAGTTGCAGGGAATCTGATGTCCTCTTCTAGCCTTCAAGGGCAACAGGCTTGCACATGGTGCACAGACATGTGTGCAGGCAAAACACTCACACACAACATAAAAACAAATCAAACTTTTTCAAAATTAAAAGCTGTTGTCATTTGCAATTGTGCCTGAGCCTTCTTTTACTTACTTTTTATATTTTTGATGGATTGATTGACTGCAGTGGTTGGGATTGAACTCGGGGCCTTGTATACTTGGGCAAGAGCTCTGCTATTGTGCTGTATTCCCAGCCCCTGAGTCTCTTTTTATAGTGTACTTCCTTAGTTTATTTTTTTCCCTATTGATATGATAAAATAGTCCTACAGGAGCAATTTAAGAGAGAACAGGTTTATTCTGGTTCACAGCTTAAGAGTTAGCACATGGCATGTGCTACCATGCCCAGCTTTTTATGTATGTATGTATGTATGTATGTATGTATGTATGTATGTATATATGTATGTATGTATGCATTATGTATTTGTTTTTTTAATTTATTTATTTTACCAGCTGATCGATTGCCACATCTGCCATTCATGTTGTATAGAGCTAAACTGCTAGGAGTTGAGGAAATGTGCCCCAGAGCCAGGTCCCTTTCTGACCAGCATCCAAAACCAATCAATAAGCCCTTCTATTACAGAAACTCCCCCTCAGACTTGGGGGTTTAGGGTTAACACTGGTGAGGTCGGTAAGCAAGAATCTAGGGAAGGACGTGAAAAGATGGGGAAGTGGCTTCTCATTCCAAGGATTTTTTTTTCTCCTTGAGTTATTTAGATGATTTACATTTCCATGTGCTGACTTAGGGCAGCTAGACCCCTGCCAGGCAGCACAGGTAACTGATTAATGTTTCAACCCACCTTTCTTTACCC
Organism: Peromyscus californicus insignis; assembly: GCF_007827085.1. Taxonomy (NCBI): domain Eukaryota; kingdom Metazoa; phylum Chordata; class Mammalia; order Rodentia; family Cricetidae; genus Peromyscus; species Peromyscus californicus. Next base: position 85,850,546 of record NW_026294606.1, on the reverse strand, counting down.
AGGGTTTGAAATAATTTTTTTCCAAGTGAATATTATGAAATGTTTAGAGTGAAGAAGAAAATACATATTGCCAAGTTAGGTTCTTACATTCTTAGATAACAGCAATTTGAAGCATCTGTGCTGATTCCAAAACTCTGTCTGCAAAGTTTGTTTTTGTCTTTGTAGATAGCGTCATCTACATTGCCTACATTGCATTTTAGATGTGGATCTGTCAGTTTTTCTCTCCCCGTCTTCCTCCTCCTTTATCTCCCCCTCCTAAGCTGTAGTCACCCTATGTAGCCCATGCTGCTGGCCTTGAACTCCTAGTAATCCTCCTACAGCAGAAAAATGAGGTGAACAGTAAGGTCCAGAAAGCCTCACACAGAACTTATGGAATCAACATTTGAGAAATCACAAGTTGGAAAAGAGGAAAACTAGAAACTCCCTGTCTGTTGTCTGGAACTGCTGGCCCAGGCACAGACACACACTAGAGCTCTGAATGCAATCTTTGTCTCATTGTGGGAGCAATACTGGTTGGATATTTAAGATGCCAATTAGGCATCCGATGCAGGAAGTCATATCTAGAATTACTGAAGGGCTGGAGAGATAGCTCAGCAGTTAAGAGTACTTTCTGCTCTTCCAGAGGACATACATGAGTTCAGTTGCCAGAGCCCATATCTAGTGGCTCATAACTGCTTGAAACTCCAGCTCCATGGGATCAAACACATTTTTCTGAACTTCACAGTTACCTATACACATGTGGTGTGTGCATACAAGCTGGGGCACACACGTGAACACACACACAAATAAATAAATCTTTAGATTTTAGACAGTGGAGCATGCTTGAGAAAACCTATGTTACTGTGCAAAGAAGCTAAAAAAAACATGGCTAAAGCACCATATAAGCCCAGCTCTTTGTACAGAATGCCCATTTGAGCTGCTAACTTTTGCCCTTCTCTGTCTGGCTTCTTCCCTTGGAAGTGTTTTGTTTTGTTGGTTTTTTTTCCTTTAAAAGTTCTTTCATGGGCTAGCTGTGGTGGTGCATGCCTTTTGTTTAACACAATATTTTTATTGGTATTTGGGAATTTCACACAATGCACCCAGATCACACTTGTTTCCCATTCCACCCAGGTTAACCTTCCCACCCTTGTGCCCTCCTCCCCTAAAAAGAAAAAAATTCACCAAGTCCAATTTGTGTTGTCCATGTACTCACTGGAGCATGGTCAAACTCCCAGTAGCCACCCCCTTAAAGATAACTGAGTATACTCAGGATACTCTCTAATATATCCATGCTCTAGTAAATGGCCCTATATCCATGTACACACAGGAACTAATAAGTGGGCACAGTGAGTTTTTAAAAATAAATAAAAGAGTATATGAAGTTTGAAGGGAAAAGTTGTGGTGAGGGGGTAGAGGAGGGAATGGAGGGGAGGGAATAGGGGTGTGGATTTGGTCAAACCATGTTATATATGTGTATGAAATTCTGAATTTTAAAAGGGATCTCTTTGCTCTCTACTGTATGCACTACGCCATCTCTTCATAGTACACTCTTAATGGTGGCTACCTAGGATTTATTTAACTGTCATTTGTACCTCATTCCCCTCCCAGTTAAGAACACTTAGCAGTACCTAAGTCGAGGGATCATGCAGGAAAGGTGACTACCAATAGTAATTATTTATGTCCTGAGTGCAAGGGCTGCCTCCTGCAGTCTGGTTCAGAGCTTGGCTCTGCCCAGGAAAAGAACGCTCCTTCGAGCCATCAGCATTGTTCTTCAGGAACCAATTAAGTTGCAGGGGTCACACTCAGTTTACTATGTCCTACATAGTTCCCTAAGAACTGCCAAAGAGCATGGCATTCACCGGGAGACGAGAAGGAAGGATGAGGAACATTAGGAAGAAATCCCAGGGGGGTTTCCAGACCATCATGCTAGGCAGCCCTTATGTTACCTGGAATCACCATACTGATCTCTGAACTTCACTTCATAGTCACTGTGGTAAAGGCCAGATACCTACAAAAAGCCACCAAACTTAGGTGGGCCTTCACCTCCACCTGCATCCTCATGGAAGAGAAAGAAGGAAATTGAAATGCTCAAATTGGGACTTTCATAATATTTAGTTCAATTTCTGTCCATTCCCCTAGCATCCTTCCCAGAAACTTTTTATAAATATTAGTGTCGGGGTCACAAATAGCAACCTTGGTATAGTTAGTGCTCCCAGGATGGATCAACACATCACCCTACTTCTCAAAATTCTACTGTTTGGATGTAAACACTATCCTTCTTCTGGGAAAGCCATTTAAGGACAGAGTGACAAGATTCAGACAGGGCTCTGGTGAGAGTCAGGTACAATTCCCCAGAACAGAAACCTGGTGTTCCCCACTGAAGTATTTCCCTAGACTTCCCACAGCACCCCACAGACAAGCAGGACCTGTGGGACCTTTCCTCCTTTTGGTTTTGAGACTCTTTACAGACACTATACTTGGCCCAAGAAGACAAACCAAGCTTTCTGCTCCTGCTCAGGGGCTCTGGCCCTCGCATCCTCTGCTGCCTGGCTAGATGCCCTGTCTGGTCTGCTAGACAAAAGCTGGAAGCCACATAGTGATATGTTGCTGTGCACAAGAGTCTGTACCTTAATTATAGTATCTAAAAGGTAGAGATGCTCTGAGGGTTAGGAAAACATTAAATTGACATCACAGAGTTGGGGAAGATGCCACATGTTTTTAATTGTCACATGTCCCGTCTTACCAAAATAGAGAGCAAATCAGTATTTTAGATAATCATTATATTTTATAAGCACACTTGCAAATTGCATGCAAATATATGTAAATATAGTCATAAAGGTATACATGCAGAGATAATATACTAAAAAAAAATAGCAAATGTTTTTATATTCATCACAAGACCCCTCTCTACCTCCCTGAGTCTTGAAGGGAGATAGTGCCTAAGGCACTGCTGACTACCCAGCAGCAACTGAGGGTAGACCCTATGCTGCCTTGGGAGACCCGCAGGGCACAGAATGCCCAGAGGACAGTATTTTCCCACCAAAGCAGAGACAGGGACACTCCTTAACAACATAGCGCTATCTACTCCAGGCCCCTCAGCATACGAAGGCCTTCGTTTGAAGAAAAGTGTCACCAAAGTCACCAATGGTAGGGTTTTAGCTCCAAAGGGTCTTATAATTGTAGCCAGAAGTTTCTCCGATCCCGCCTGGCCCCGCAGTCCCACAGATGCCTATAAAATAATCACTCAGAGGCTTATATTAATTATGAACTGGATGGCCTATGGCTCAAGCTTCTTGCTAGCTAGCTCTTATAGCATAACCCATTTCTATTAACCTATAAGTTGCCATGTGGCCATGGCATTACCGGTCTGCTGGCATCTTGCTGCTCCCTGGACAGTGGTCTAGCATCTCTCCTGTTCTCCTTTCTCCTTTCACTATCTCTCTTCAATTTTCCCACCTGGCTCCATCCTGCCCTGCCATAGGCCAATGCAGCTTTATTTATCAGCCAATCAGGGCAACACATATTCACAATGTACAGAAAGACATCCCACATTATATGACTCTGACCTCCTCCTCACCATCCCCCTACCATTGCCAAGCTGAAGTCTTACTGACTCCAGGTTGAGACATAAGCACTTGTTTCCATAATTGTCTGTCTTTGGAATCAACAAAGAATATTATTTTCAGAATATTAATATGCTTTGTTAAGGCCATCCCCTTGGTTGTGGAACCTCACGTTTAATAAGATATTGACAGCATAGGGGGATGGTGACTTCAGAGTCCACTTCCCTGTCCTTTCCAAGTGTCCAGGCCCCTTCCTAATGTGCCCCATCACCTCACTGGCAGGAGCAGCAGTCTAAATGTGTTCCCCAAATGTCATGTATGTAGGAACCTCGCTACCAGTGCAAGAGTGTTGAGAGATTTCAGGCGAGGTTATAGAAAACTGTGGGCTGACAGCTGGAAAGGGGGTGAAGGCTTGAACAAATGCCAACTGTGTTGGAATTCTTGACTTTCAGCTGCTTCAAAATATTCCTGGGAGAGGGGTCTTCTCCTCATGTCCCCATAATGTTCCCTGTCCTTCTATCCTGCTTCATGACCAGCTTTGCTATGGGCAACCCATGGTGGTCCAGGTCTATCCCTCAGATGGACTAGGAGCTTGGGTGGTGCTCTGCTGTTTTTGTCTTGAAGTTGTGAGCAGTTTAACTCTGAGCTTGTGTCATTTGAGTGAGGTTGATGATCCAGTGGTGAGGGAGGCATGTGCGTAAGCAGGGAGATATGTGCATTGGCAGATCCCAGTTTTCCAAGAGGTATTTGCTCTTCTATAACAACGACAACAACAAGTCAGAAGAGAAATTTAAGCAGAACACTGGGAATTCAAGGTCAAGGTGTGAGCAGGCCTAGTTCCTCCTTGCTGATGGCATCTTCCTTCTGTGTCCTCATGTGGTCATCCCTTTGTGCATGCCTGTGTCCTGCTCACTGTCAGATCAGATCAGGACCTACCCTACTGCCCTGTGATGGCTATTCTTGGTTGTCAAGTTGACTACATCTAGAATTAACAAAAAACCCCCAAACTGGGGCACATTTGTGAGGAACTTTTGCTTAAGTTGAAGCAGAAGGTTCACTTCTAATCTGGATCTTTGATGTGGGAAGACACACCTTTAATCCAGATCTTTTGAGGTGGAAAGATCAGCCTCTAATCTGAGCCACACTTTCTGATAGAAACCTATATAAGGACATGGAATAAGGAAGCCTTTCCTCTTTGCCTGCTTGCTTTCACCTTGATAGCAAGTCCATTCATTCCTTCGCTGGCATTAGAGCCTACTTCTTTGGGATTCCAATGTCTACTGAAGACCAGCTGAGACATCAAGCCTTGTGGACTGAACAACTACTGGATTATTGGATCTTCCATTCATAGGCAGACATTATTGGATTAGCTGGACCACAGCCTGTAAGTCATTCTAATAAATCCCCTTTCTATGTACAGAGAGATTCATTGTATAAGTTCTGCTACTCCAGAGAACCCTGACTAATACATGCTTCTAATATTAACTTAATTACTCTTAACCACTTTTTTAGGAGACAAGTTCTCTAGCCCAGGCTGGACTCAAAGACCCTACATAATTAAGGATGACTTTGAACTTCTGATCCTCCTGCCTCTGCCTTCTGGGTGCTGTGGCTACAGGTATATGCCATTATACCAAGTTTATGTGGTGCATGGATTGAACCCATGTACAGTATGCAGGCACCCTACCAGCTGAGCACATCTCCAGGCCTCTTTTTACTTAATGAATTCTGTAAAATCCCTGTCTCCAAACACTTTGTGCAGTATCAAGAGTTTTGACTTCAGCATATGGATTGTGGGGCTAGAAATATCAATTCAGCTGCTTACAATAGGCAAATTGCATTGAAACTAATGATGTGCCTTTAAAAAAATTAACATTAATTTTTTTGTGCTCCTCAGTCTATACTAATACATATCTATAGTTTCCTAGTGAAACCTCCTGAAGAAAAACAAAGAGTGTTTTCATATAATTCCACATGTCTGCAATCAAAACAAACCAATGGCCCCTAATTTGGGATCTGGCCACCTTATGCTCAGTGACAGAAAACACCTGCCTGAGGCTTTTCCTTTGTTCTAGCATAAAATTAACAGGGAGAGGAACTGAACATTTGGGCATCTCTGTGGAGTTTGTTTTTAATCCTACTTGGTGCAGTCGTCCAAACCTAATTAACTGCTGGCTACACAGAGCAGGGGTGAGGTTAATTACATGTCACTAGCCACTGTGGGTCTCTTTCATTACTGCTAGTATTTCCATTATTTTTACACATAAAAGACAGGCTTCATGCAGAATCCAAAACTTATCAAATGAAAGATATTTGCTGGGTATCTTCTGTACCAATGTACTTTTAATTGGTTAAAAAATAATAATAGCCATGTGCTTGCTTCTCTGAAGAGCCCATCTCTCTGTATTGTCTCCATTGGGAAGCTTTCTCTAGGAAGAATCCAGAATGTTCATGAAGTGTTCACCTCACCAGTGTTGTTGCAAAGGCTGACAGAGCCACAGCTCCATGCTGTCACCTGCATGAGGTTAGGGACCTCAACTCAGGGAAAAGCAGATCCTTAGCTTCAATGCAAAATTTCAGGGTGAGACAGTATGGAATAGTGTTGAAACTGATTGAAAGAGATCTTAACACAGACTTAAAGTACAAGGGTCAAGAGAAAGCAAGGCACTTGGGAAGAACGTGACACAGACTGGGATGGATGTGTGCACATTCTTTTCAAAGGTATTCTTACATTATTTTATGTGTGTGGGTGCTCTGCCCGCCATTTATGTCTGCACACCATGTGTGTGCCCGTGCTCCTGGAGGCCAGGGAAGGGTGTCAGATCTCCTGTAACTGGAGTTACAGACAGCTGTGAGATGCTGTGTGGACGCTGAGAATCAAAGCAGGGTCCTCTGGAAGAGCAACAAGTACTCCTAACTGCTCAACCATCTCTCTAGCCCTGTTTGCAAATTTAATAAAAATTCTTGTTGTTGTGTTGGGGCCTTACAAGTCCTGGCTAGTCTGGAATTGACTGTGCGGTCTAAGCTGGCCTCTAACTCGCCTCTTACCTTAGCCTTCTGAGTGCTGGGATTATGGTTTAAGCCACCACTCCCTGTTTGGTTTTTTTGTTTGTTTGTTTTTTTCTTCTTCTTTGAGACAGGGTCTCACTATGTAACCCTAGCTAGCCCAGAACTTACTGTGTAGAACAGGCTGGCCTCAAACTCACAGAGATCCACCTGCCTCTGCCTACTGAGTTCTCAGATTAAAGATGTGTGCTACCAGTGTGTGTGTGTGTGTGTGTGTGTGTGTGTGTGTGTGTGTGTGTGTGTGTGTTAGTATGCACACATGCACATGTGTTTGTGCAGGCGCCTGTGGCAACCAGAAGGTGCTGATTTCCTGGAGCTGAAATTACAGGAGTTGTGGGCTACTCTATGTGTGGCCAGGAACCAAACTTGGGTCTTCTGCAAGAGTAATATACACTCTTAACTGCTGGCCATCTCTCCAATTCCAGCCCTGATTTTGTTTGTTTAAGAGTCTAGAGTTCCATCAAAGATATACTTTTTTTAAGAATCCACTTTTCAATTTAGTTGTTCATCTCTCATTTTGTTTGATGTGTTAAATAAAATTAATATCAGTAGGAAAGCTTGATGGTAACCATAACAATGAATGTCCATTACGTTCTTGAAAGCGGTAGGGGATTCAGAAACAGGAAGAAAAATTAAGATGCAATATCAGTCTGTACATTGGTGCCAAATTCTCAAAGTGGGAATACAAGAAAAGAGGCAAGCTGGTCAGGTTTTGCCAACCTGACATAATGACATAACCCGGTGTCACCTGAAAAGGGGAACTTCAGCTGAGGAATTGCTTTGACCAGATGGTTTGTGGTCATGTCTGCATTGTCTTTTTCTTCATTGTTAATTGATGTAGGAGGACTCAGCCCACGATACCATCCTTAGGCATGTGGGCTTGCGCTGTGTAAGAAAAGTAGCTGAATGTGAGCCATTAAGGAGTGCTGTGGATAATTGATTGATAAATAAAGCTGATTGGCCAGTAGCCAGGCAGGAAGTATAGGCGGGACAAGGAGAGAGGAGAATTCTGGAAAGTGGAAGGCTGAGGCAGGGAGATGCTGCCAGCCACCATGATGAGAAGCAGATGTTAAGATACCGGTAAGCCACGAGCTACGTGGCAACTTATAGATTAATAGAAATGGGCTAATTTAAGATGTAAGAACTAGATAGCTAGAAGCCTGAGCCATTAGGCCAAACAGTTTAAATAATATAAGAGTCTGTGTGTTTATTTTATAAGTGGGCTGCGGGACGGCCAGGGCTTGGTGGGAGCTTGAGAAAAACTCTCCAGCTACAAAGGAGCATTTCCCTATGGTCTCTGCTTCAGTTCCTATCTCCAGTTCCTTCCTGCCTTGGCTTCCCTGGACAATAGATTATAACCTGTAAGAAGAAATAAACCCGTTCGTCCCCAAGTTGTTTTTGGTCATGGTGTTTTTACTACCGAAAACAAACTAGAAGAAGAGGCCATGAAAACTCAGCTAAGCCAACTGCGATTCAAAATGAATTTGTTGTCATTTATTCGGGGGGCAGGATGTGATGGTTAACCTTTATGTTAGCATGAATGGATTAGAATCACCATGGAAACACACCTCTGCATGTGTCTGAGAGCATCTATCTTCAGAGAGGTTTGCCTGAGATGGGCAGACCCACCGTGAACGTAGGCAGCATCATTGCATCATCAGGGAGAAAGCAAGCGAAGCACCAGCTTTCTTCTCTCCCTGCTTCCTGATGTGGTTCCAGTGTGACCAGCCACCTGCCATGCCAGCTGCCATGCCAGCTGCCATGCCTTCCCCCCCCCACACACACACACGGTGGACTGTAGCCCTTTAAACCATGAGCCAAAATAAATCCTCCCCTCCTTAAGTTACTGTTTGTCAAGTATTTGGTCATAGTAGTGAGAAAAGTAACCAAGACAGAGGTTTCTGCATGTAGTCCAGGCTGGCCTCAAACTTGTGGAGACCCTCTTGCCTCTGTCTCATCATGTATTGGAATTATAGGCCCGAGTCACTGTTCTCAAATCCAAAACTTGAAAAGAAATTTACTTTTCTTTGTTACAGGGGTATGGTCTTTCAAAGACAGGCTTCTGACACTGAGCATCATGGCCTGCCAGCAATGATCTGGATGCTCTGTGTGTGTTTGAGGATTACTGAGCACATAGATTTACAAAACATTCAGGCTGGGTGTGGAGCCACGATGACATGGATGGGTCTGCAAATGCATCTCAGTATACCTATGGTAAACTTCTGGAGCTATCAGGATGTATTTAACCTTGCCAGTGTAGTTTCTCAGAGTTAAAATGCATTTAAAAAGCTCGAGGCCCACAATGCAACTGGAGCAGTAAATGATGGAACCATCATGTCAATGTTGCAGAAAAGCGACCTGTGTAGTTCCTCTGCAGTCTGGTGACCTCAAGTGACTGGATATTGTGTTTGTAATTGCTGTGGTTAAAATGCAGACTTTCTGTAACTTTGTGTTTGGTGACTTCATCTTCAAACACTGCAGATTGACTGGACTTTGGTCACTACTGTTACTGAGAAACAGTAATCTAGTAATCAGTGCTGTATCAGAAGCAGTCTTACAACTCATGGTTTAGTATCACAGGAACTCAGATGAACCTGTGTCCCATGTACCTCCTGTCGGCTCTGACCAGGGCTTTCCCAGGAGAGGAGGGACACGCACAGCTTTAGCCCTGCCTTTGGGTCAGGAGATCCTTTTCTTGCCATCACAGGTGAGGTGGCTGGTTCTACTCATTTCCTCAGCCTGGAAATTTCTTGCTTAACCCTGGGTAGTAGTGCCAGTGTTTTTCCTATTGCCTCCTTGGCACACAGGAACAGTGCCAGAAGACACTGTCTGTAGTCAGCAAGAGTAGTCATGTATCATTTAATAATGGGATACACAGGAATCATTCTAAGAAGTACATCATGAGACAATTTCATTTATTATGTGATCCATAAGCCTAGACGTTATAGTCAATTGCACACCTAGCCACACAGTGTATATGTGATACAGCCAATGAATAATTCCTAAACCTACCTGAATGAAACAGTGTGAGATTAAATCACACACAAGAAAAAATCATATGATCAAGAGACAAGGTTGACTGGGGTGTGGCTCAGTGGGTGGGGTGCTTGGCTTGCATGTTCAGGGCCCATCCCCATCCCATATAAACCAGGGATGATAGCACACACTTGCAATCCCAGCATTCCGAGGACAGAGGCAGAAGGACCAGGAGGTCAAGTGACTTTGAGATGCTGTGTGCCAAGGCTGCTTGTTACAGACTGCATCCAGGATGTCCCTTCAGGCTTGGTTACCAGCTCCTAGGCTTAGGAAATGATTATATCATGGGGACTCTGACAGGTCTGAATCTAGAAAAGACTGTTGGGAGGTGGTGGGACTGTGGAAGTCAAGGCCTGGCTGGAAGAAGGAGGTCAGTGAGGGGGTGGTTTTGAGGCCTGTCTTGTCCTGACCCCACTCACCTTCCTGTTCACACAAATCTGAGCTACTTTGTTCCACCATACCCTCCCACTACTGTGGACTAAAACCGTTGAAATAGTGAGCAAAACAAGCCTGTTCTTCTTTCTTTTCTGGTTAGGTATCTGGGTTAGCAAAATAACCCTGTTTCTGGTTAGGTATCTTGGTCCCAGCAATAAAAAGAAACATGCACAGCTGCTCTTGAGATGCGGCATATTGCTTTACAGTGAACTTTCATTTTATAAGTAGGAACACACACTAAAATAATGATGGAAAGAAAACACAGAACCACAGTAGAAGCCAGTACATTAATCACTTTTCTGTTGCCGTGACCACATATCTGACAAGAAGCAACATAAAGGAAGACAGGTTTATTTTGGCTCACATTTCGGGAGATATGTTCCATCATAGTGCCACGAACATGAGACCAGCTGATCCCATTGCATCCACAGTAGAGGAACAGAAATCAAGCAAGAAGTGGTACCTAGCAATCAAACCTCAAGTTCCACCCACAGTGACCCACTTCCTCCAGTGAGACTCCACCTTTCAAAGGTTTCTCAGCCTCCCCAAACAGGCCACCAGCTGGGGACAAAGCATACAGATGCATAAGCCTTTGGGGACATTTTACATACAAACTATGGTAGCTGTGCCTTATCCTATCTGTACTGGATGGAGGAGCATCGTAGGTTTGCTGACACCAGGGAGACAAGACACCATCTGTAATGTTTGCCTGGCTGCAGTGTTGCTAGTCATTTGTACTTTTCAGCTTTATTATAATCATACAGGACTACTTTGTGCATGCTGTTCATCATTGGCTGAGATGTGGTCATGAGTGTGCTGCTGTAACTCACAAGAACAGTCATCCTCCAAGGAGTCTTTGGCTAGAAACCCTGAGCTGGTGCCACCATAGGGGAACTCCTGAGCAGAGCAGCAGGCAGGCTCAGAGTTTAGGGTGGAGCTATACCTATCTCTTTTACCACTTGACCTCCACAGCCAGGACTCAGGACACAGCAGGGCAGCCAGGGACTGTTCTGACTTATCCTAGGTCCTCCTACCTCACCCCTATGTCTTGGGTTCTCAGATATGGGCTTATAACTCTGAGATTGGGCTACTGGCCAGAAGGCCCCAGAGCCCAGCCTCAGCTGATGTGACTCCATAGGAGATAGCTGCTTGTTCTCACAGCCTGAGCCAGTTCTGACATCCTAACCTCTCTGTGTCACAGTGTCCTGGGGGGAATGAATGAAGAGAGACACAGCATGGAGCCAGCAATCACAGGCTCCCCGGAGCAAGCCCAGCTGTCGAGAGTGACAGAAATCATTAGCCAGGTCAATAATGCAAAATCAAGAAATAATGACTTTCATTTTCTGAGATAATAAAATGACAGCACCAACCATGTCCATAACCTTTAGCAGACATTTACTTTGAGAATCTAAACGAAGGCTTTAAAGGGCTTTGTCAACGAGTGGTTCCCGTAAGTTCCCGTGTGGAAGAAAAGACAGATCTGAGAGGTTCAGGGAACGGGCTTCAGAACTGACGCTTAACTTTGCCATTATCAAAATTGATTCGGTTTGACCCAGTTTTGCTTTGCTTCAAGGTCAGAAGCACTCATGGTCTCATGGAGCGACATTCGCCGCATCCATAGATCAGAGGCGTGCTCAGAGAGACTCAGCCTGAGCAGGAGCCAAGAGAGCCCAATGGAGAACTGTCTTTTTAATTGCAAGACAGGACAGCAACCTGGGGGAAGACTTGTTTTGTGCTAGATAACAGGAGGCTAACTGTGTCTTCTGTCTTCCCTAACTTCATCCTGACAAAAATTCCATCAGGGACGCATTCTGTTTCTCAGATTACACACAAGGAAATGGAAGAGTCAAGATCTCCCAACTGGAAAACGGATCCATTTGGCTAGATAGCACTGCTTTCCAAGAGAAAAGAAGAATTCTCTGACTCACGTTAGCTAAGATTTTGCTTTTTAAAGATAACTATTTTTATTTTAAATTATGTGCATATGTATGTATGTCTCTATGTATATGAATATGTGAAGTCAATGCCCACAGAGTCCAGAAGAGGGCATTGGATCCTCTGGAGCTAGAGTCACAGGCAGTTTGTGAGCAACCAATGTGGGGGCTGGGAACCAAACCTAGGTCCTCTGGAAGAGCAGTTAAGTGCTGTTAACCACTGAGCCATTTCACTAGCCCTTGGTTAACATTTTAAAAGGTTTTTTTTTTTTCATTGAGCTGTCATCTCTGTGCAATAAGATGCCCACGTCTTGAATGACCCATTTGGTAAGTTTAAACATGTCATATTTCTAGGCCCAAATCCAAAGCTAGATAAAGAACTTTCATATCAAGAAACCCCACAGCCCCGTGGTGAGCAACACCTGCCCAGGATAGCCTTTCTGCTCTGTCACTCTGGGTCAGCTCTCTGATTCTGTGAACTTATCTGAAATAAAATTTCTGTGTCTAGCTTCTTTCACAGAACACGAGCTTTTGAGATCCGCACATACCGATTTTCAGATGGTTGTTTGTTCTTTTGCATTGTTGCATTTCATTTCTATTTAAGGGACTGCTTATTTATCCATTTTTCTATAGATAGATAGGCATTTGGATTATCAGGAACAAGACATTGCTATCACCTGCAAAAAGGGCTTTCTCTGGTGTCTATTTTCCTTTCTTTCAGATACAAACATCGGCATAGAAGGTAGGTCACAGGTAGATGCTTATTTAACACACACACACTTTCTCTCTCTCTGTGTGTGTGTGTGTGTGTGTGTGTGTGTGTGTATACATGCATGTGGAGGCCAGACCACAACTTCAGGTATTATTCCTCATCTTAAAAAATATTTATTTTGCCAGGCGGTGGTGGCGCACGCCTTTAATCCCAGCACTCGGGAGGCAGAGTCAGGCGGATCTCTGTGAGTTTGAGGCCAGCCTGGACTACCAAGTGAGTTCCAGGAAAGGCGCAAAGCTACACAGAGAAACCCTGTCTCGAAAAACCAAAAAAAAAAAAAAATATATTTATTTTATTATTTATTTGTGTGTGTGTGTGTGTGTGTGTGTGTGTATGTGTGTGTGTGTGTGTGTGTGTGTGTGTGTGTGTGTGTGTGTGTGTGTGTGTGTATCCACACTAGTACCCACAGAGGCCAGAGAGGGTGTCAGATCCCCTAGAGTTGTGGTTTCAGGTAATTGTGAACCATCTGATGTGGGTGCTAGGCCTCAACTCCGGTCCTCCAAAGAGCAGCAAGTGCTCTTAACCACTGAGCCATCTCCCCAGCTCCACATTCTCTTTTTTTGAGACAAATTCTCTCACTAGCCTGGAGCTCACCAAGCAGGAAAGACAAGCTGGCCAGTGAGCCCCAGGATCTGCTTATCTCCATCTCCTCAGTGCTGGGATTACAAGCACCTACCACAAAGCCTGGCTTTATCTAGTTATGTATAGGTTCTGGAGAGCAAACATAGGTTCTCTTTACCAGGTGAGCTATTGCCTCTCCTAAGCCTGATACTTAGCTTTTAAAGGAACTACCAAGTACATCTCCAAGGTATTGTGCCCTTTCGGTTAAAAATGAGGCTCATCTGACAAGTATGTATCAAGAAGCTTTTCAGAAAGAAAGAGTAAAATCTCTGCTGTTGGGGAAGACACCACAGGTAGACGAACTGCCTAAATCCAGAATGGGAAATGTGGTAAGTGCGGCAGAGAAAAGTATGGTGATATATTGTGTACCCTAATAAAATGTACCTGAAGATCAGAGGACAGAACAAGCCACTAAATTAAACATAGAGGCCAGGCAGTGGTGGCACACACCTTTAACTGCAGGAAGTGATGGCTGGGTGGAGAAAGGTACATAAGGCATGAGGAGACAGGAACTGAAGGCTTTGCGGCAGAAGCATCCCTTTCAGCTAGAGGCTCTTTCAGCTGAAGCCCTTTCGGCTGGAACTCTTTCAGCCTGAGGAGTTGGTGAGGTGAGAGGTGGTGGTTGTGGCTTGCTTAGCTTCTTTGATCTTTCAGCTTTCACCCCAATATCAGGCTTCAGGTTTTTATTAATATGACCTTTAGCAATTGGAGTTACAGAAAAGCAAGGCCCCAAGGTGGGGCGTACTGTTAGTGTCCCACTGCTATCCTTTCCTCGAAAGAGCCGGGCTCTGCTGCTGCACACGCAGAAGTCAGCTCACTAGATTTCACAGTGGGGAAATGGCAGTCTTGACAAGAGACCTCCTAGCTGGCTGTGAGAGTCTCCTATGGGCACACAAAGGGGCCGTGGGCTAGCACCGGCTTCTGTGGGGTCTCCCCTCCAATAGTTTGTGTCATATCCAGTTGTCACTACGTACCCCTGAGCCCTTGGCAAGTTGTTACTTGCTCTAAGCTCCAATTTTCCTATTTTGAGAAAAAATAGAGGTGAGAGTCCTGCCCTTGCACTGGAGGGAGGGTTCAGTCAGTCAGTAAAGTGGTTGTCCCACAAGCCTGACGACCTTAGTAGTGTGACCTTAGTGCCTACTTACACAGCTAGTCCCAGTGAAGCAAGTTTGTACTCCCAGCGCTGGGGATGTGGAAACAGAGGATGCCTAGGGCTTGCTGGCTGGCCATCGTTGTTGGTGAGTCTCAGGTCAATGAAAGACCTTGTCTCATGAACGGAGGTGAACAACTTCTGATGAATGACAACTGGTAACCTCTGACCTCCATATGCACATATGTGCATATCCACCTGCACACACATATGCACTTACATGAATGCACACACCAGTACACAGTCCTGACTTCATGGGGTTGTAAGGTCAAAGGAGATTATGCTTGTAAATTGCTCTTGTCGATTTTTTTTTTTTTTTTTTTTTTTTTTTTTTTTTTTTTTTTTGGTTTTTCGAGACAGGGTTTCTCTGTGTAGCTTTGCGCCTTTCCTGGAACTCACTTGGTAGTCCAGGCTGGCCTCGAACTCACAGAGATCCGCCTGGCTCTGCCTCCCGAGTGCTGGGATTAAAGGCGTGCGCCACCACCGCCCGGCGGATTTTTTTTTTTAAAGAGAGACTTGAGCTGGGGAATTGACTCAGTGGTTAAAGTACATGCCCCCAAACATGAAGGCCAGAGTTCAGCTTCCCAGAACTCACCCAAGTGCCAGGGGAGTGTGGTGCTCACAGGAGTGCAGTGTCTACAGAGGCCAGGTGGTATGGTGGCCCACCTATAATTACAGTGTGTGGAAGGCAGAGTCAGCTGGCTAGCAACACTCCCAAACTGGTGAGCTCTGGGTTCTACTGAGAGACCCTATCTCAATGAATAATATGAGAGTGACCAAGGAAGATTCCGATGTAAACCCTGAGCCTCCAACTGTGCATACACGTGTGTACCCGCATACATGCAAATATGCACAGGCAAACATACACACACACACACACACAAGTGACAAAAAAGAGACTTGGGGCCCGGCGGTGGTGGCACATGCCTTTAATCCCAGCACTTGAGAGGCAGAGGCAGGCGGATCTCTGTGAGCTTGAGGCCAGCCTGGGCTACAGAGTGAGATCCAGGACAGTCAAGGCTACACAAAGAAACCCTGTCTCTAAAAAACGAGAGAGAGAGGGAGAGGGAGAGGGAGAGGGAGAGAGAGAGAGAGAGAGAGAGAGAGAGAGAGAGAGAGAGAGAGAGAAAGAAAGAGAGAGTTGGCTTTTTTTTTCTTTTTGGTTGTTTGAAACAGGGTTTCTCTCTGTAGCCCTGGCCATCCTGGAACTCACTATGTAGACCAGGATAGTCTCAAACTCAGAGATTCTCCTGCCTCTGCATCCTCAGTGCTGAGATTAAAAGCATGCTCCACCACCGCCCGGCTTGGGTTTGTTTCTTGTGTGATCCCTTTGAGTAACTGACCCTCACAGCTGGTCAATTGGTGCAGAGTCTATGTGTTCCCGGGACTTGTAACCTCCTGGTTAGGCCTGTTCAAGTCATCACTTCTGCAGGACCTGATGAGGTCACTCTTGTCTTTCCTGGGACTCCTTCCTCTTTTAGGGAGAGAGGCTGGCATGGGTATGGAATTCAGCCCCCCTTCCTTGATTTCCACCCCAAGTTTTGGTTTCTCATGAGTTAGGGAAGAGGTGAGGATACAGCTTGAGTAAGACAGCCCCACGGCCCTTGCACCTGCCCTCGACACCACGGCATGGGCTACCTATGCTAAAGTCTGCTCCACCTGAACCAAACCACACTGACAACCTTTCTTTGGGTTTCCATTCCATCGTTTTCAGCACTCACCACCTGGGATTTCTCTTCTTTTTACCAAAATGTAGTTTAACCCCCACTGTTTTCAGTTTCTGAAACCCTTGCTCTCAGAGTTCAACCTTGACAATAAACAGCTCCTCCGCCAAGCCAAGCCGAGGAGTTCTTTGGTGCCTCCCCTGGGTCTGACTGACAGCCTGTGCCTTCTCAGGGCAGGTGGCGTCTCAGCTCCTCATGGTGGCTTTGGGACCAATAGAGGAGACATGCAATATCTGAGCTCTGAGCTCTGCTTTCCTTGTCTCCTCTTCTTGCTTCCTGCCCCTCCCCCCCCGCCCCGCCCCGGGCGTATGGTGTTGTGCAGTGGCAAGGGCTGGGGCGGCCTGGTGAAGTCAGCTCTGTGGACAATCAGCTCTGCCTCTGAGGCTCGCAGGCTCTTCTTGTGAGGCTCAGATTGTTCCCACGTTTGCACCACTAAAGAAGCCTCTGGGCTGTCTTTATGCCTTCTTAACAAACTACATTCTGTTCTTGTGCTATTCTGCCTTTGGAATTATGCCTCCAATTATGTAGCTTAATGTTCCCCCTTTTACTTTACTTCTTTGTAATTGCTAAGCTTTCTAATTTCATTTTCTTCTAAAAATTCCTTTAGCACAAAAAAAAAAAGAAAGAAAGAAAAGGGAAAAGATAAAAAAAAAAACACCTTGGGTAGAAATCTAACAGTATGTACATGACTGTGATGGTTAATGTTTACTGCCAACTTGACAGGATCTAGAATTGCCTAGGGGACAAACCTCTGAGTAAGTTTGTGAGGGAATATCTTAATTGAGGTGGGAAGACCCACCCTAAAATGCAGGCAGCACCATCCTATGGGCTGTGGTCTCAGACTGAATAAAAAAGGAGTGAGCAGGGCTGAGCACAGCATGCATCTCTCTTTCTGCTTCCTGACGGTGGATGCGACGTGACCGGCCGCCTCACGTTCCCGATGTCGTGCCTTCCTTTCCTTGATGGGTTGCACCCTCAAACTGCATGCCCAAATACATGCTTCCTCCCTTAAGTTGCTTTTGTAGGTGTTCAGTTACAGCAACAAGGACAGTTACTACTACAAAGACCTATGTTGCAAAACTACAAAGGTCTGATAAGCAAAAACAAAGAACTAAATAAATGACAAACATCCCATGTTCATGGATGGGGAGAGCTGCCCGTTGAGCTGTAGCTTTGGTGGAGTCTCCATCAAAACCTCAGCAAATGACTGTGGAATGGCAAAGTGATCCTAATGTTCATTTGGAAAGGCAGAAGACACAGGGCAGCCCAGGCGACACTGAAGGAGAAGAAACTCAGAGAACGGACACTCCCCAACTCCGGACTCACCATAAAGCTTCAGTAACCTAGAGACCAGTGTGGAATTAGCAAGAGAGCAGACAACCAGATGAAGGGAACACAGGTTTCGGTGAACAGAATAGAGGCCCAGGAACAGACCCACTCTGATATGGTCAACTCACCTTTGGCAAAGGAGCAAAAGCAGTAAACTTCAGGGAGGAGTGTTTTCAATGACAGGTCCTGTAACGACTGAACATTCATAGGTAAATCCACACATGTCAACACAGACCTCCCCAATTCCCCCAAACTCACTCAGATGGGGTGCAGCAGGGATCAGATTTTCAAGGTCATGCCAGGCTAAAGGGGAGCCTGTGATAAAAACAAGAGATAGTAACTGGTCAGGTCGGACAGGGACCCCAAAGCAATGGTTCTGACAAGGTCCTTCCTGGAGGCCAGGAATGCCAGAAGAGAGTTCTAGTTGCTGGTTCCTTGTCTCTTCCTTGCCTGGAAGCTACACATGAGGAGGGGACCGAAACTGAGGGGAGAAGCACCTGGACACCCAGTGGTTGGTCCAAATGGGCTGACTAGCTCATTCCTTGTTGTGGGCTATTACTTTAACTATGTAAAGGTGTGTTACATTCATTATGCTGCATTTGTTTAATCATGTAAAGATGTGTTTCTGTTTCACCTTGCCTGCCTAAGGCACCTGATTGGTTTAATAAAAACTGAATGGCCAATAGCCAGGCAGTAGAGGGATAGTGGGGGCTGGTGGGCAGAGAGAATAAGTAGGAGGAGGGATCTAGGCTGGATGGAGAGAGAGAGAAGAGAGAACGAACAAGGGAGAAAGAGAGGGAGATGCCCAGGGCCAGCCAGCCAGGCAGCCTCCGGTCAACCAGACATTCTGTAGGACAGACAGAAGGAAAGGAAGGTAAAAAGTCCCAAGCAAAACATAGACGAAGAGAAACAGGTTCATTTAAGTTATGAGAGCTAGTGAGACAAGCATAAGCTAAGGCCAAGCATTCATAAGTAATAAGAAGTCTCTGTCATGATTTGGGAACTGGTTGGTAACCCAAAAGAAAGCCTGCTGCTATGCCCCTCCCCATTCCTCACCCCAGTTTCTGCTATAATCTGTGTAAAAAGCCCTCAGCCTACCAGCTCAGTGGTAGGATCCCGTCCCAGGGATCTTTCCTGTTATCCAGTAGCTCTGCCCCTCCACCCTGCCTCACTCCCACCTGTAAATTTATACTAAACTCCCTAACACTCATCCTCTGTGGTCCATGGACTTTATTCTTTGAATTTACAAGATGACCTCCAAGGTCACTGGCTCAGTGAAGTTTTATGAGAATTTGGCATCCTAACTCCTGAGTTAAAGCCTATCAGAGGCTGTCTATATTAGGGTTTCTATTCCTGTGAAGAGACATCATGACCAAGGCAACTCTATTTAATTGGGGCTGGCTTACAGTTCAGAGGTTAGGACCGTGGCAGGAAGCATGGTGGTGTGTAGGCAGACATGGTGCTGAAGAAGAGGCTAAGAGTTCTACATCCAGATCGGCAGGCAGCAGGAAGAGACTGCCACATTAGTCCTGGCTTGAACATCTGAGACCTCAAAGCCTGCTCCCAGTGACACACTTCCTCTAACAATGCCACACCTACTCCAACAAGGCCATGCCTCCTAAAGTACCACTTCCTATGAGCCTATGGGGGCCATTTTTATTCAAACCACCACAGTGGCTTCCATAAAACTCAAAGACACCCCATCTTTCCCATATCATCTGGGCTATTTGTGACACCTATCTCAAAAAAATAAGAAAAACTTTTGCTCTGCAAAAGGCATTTCAATGTTGTTTGAGCCAGGGTCTCTCTACATAGCCCTGGCTGTCCTGAAATTTAGTATGTAGACCAGGTTGGCTTTGAACCCACAGAGATCCACCTGCCCTCTGCATACCCCTGCCCCACAGCCCCTGCATTCCCTAGTGCTGAGATTAAAGGCAGGCACCACCCCGCCCTGTTGCAAAAGACATTATTAATCAAGCTAATATGGATGCTGCACTCATCTCTTTAGAGGCATTCTTTTTATAATGGTCAGACTTAAGTTCATAGACATCTGCTTTGATTCTCCCACAAGTCCTGTGTATATTATTTTTAATCATTTTGTATGTCCAAATATTTTCCCATTCCCACTGTCATTTTGTAATGGAACAATAAGTAGCTTAGAAGTTTATTTTTTTATAACCAAACGTCATGCTGCACCCCACCTCCAAAGACATAAGGATTGTTGCCAAAGAGGGGGTGGAAGGAGGGTGAGAGCCAGACGTGGTGAATGACTGCAAGGGAACAGTGTCTTCTGGATGCATCAGAGCAGCTGCACGTATGAACTTGCAGAGATTGTGACAGCATGCACCAGCCCAGCCACACCAAATCCCAGCATGGAGAGCAGGGGCTTCAACACCAACTCCCACCCCTAGCTGAGGAGCTGTTGGCAATTGTTAGCTGCTGGGAGAAGAAGGGCCAGATTTCTCTAAGAGCATAAACTATAATAAGTCAGCGATGCTCCAGTGAAAGGGCACACATCCAAGAGTATGTGGGCAGGGAGGCAGAGGCAGGTGAATTTCTAGGAGTAGGAGGCCAGCCTGGTCTACACTGTCAGTTCCAGGCCAGCCAGGGCTACATAGTGAGACCCTGTCTCAAAAAAGAAAAACAAAACAAACAGATTCAAAAAGAGTATATGGGCAGCACAAATTGATTTTGATGTGGGGGGAAAAGGAGGACACAGATTTGGGTGGAAATGGAGGGGGTTAGATCTGGAAAGAGTTAGGGGAGGGAGTATTTCATTGTATCAAATACTCAAAGAACTAATAAAAAACATATTCTGTATGCCATGACCATTCATAGTTCTTATTTGTCAAAATAAAAAAATCTTTTTGAGAATAAGTCAATTTGGAAACCTTTTTCTATTACCGCATTTATTTATTTATTTGTAAGGAGGTAGCAATGATGTGGGACAACTTGCAAAAATTGGTTCTTTCCCTCTTCCACGTGGTCCAGGAGATGGAACTCAGGTCATCAGTTGGCAACAAGAGCCTTTACCCATGAGCCATCTCATCAACCCAAGGAGTCTCTTTTTAACACCTAGGTGTGTAATTCCCTCCAGGTTCATATCACTGTTATCATCATCCTCTCACATAACCACACTGCCATCTCAGGAGCTGTTCTTTGCTCCACAGGGTGGTGGGGGCTTTCTAATCTAGAAGGCGGCTCATTTCCGTGGACATTGAATGCATGCTTGTGCTTTCTCTAAGCCTGAGAGTGCATGCCCTACCTCCCTCCCTCTCTTCCTTCCTCTCCATCTCTACAGCAAGGCTGTCAAGATTAGTTCACACTTCCATGCTTACTGATCTTTGGTCTACTTACAGCATGCCAACCACAGTCAGCTACAGAGAGATACTTTTAGACCTCTCACTACTCAGGTAAACTTTATACCTCTCTTTTTAGACATTTCAAATTTTACTTAATATATTTTTAAGTTAAATATCACATTCCTACCAGTTCATTCTTACAAGTTGGGCCTTTAATTATTGTCATTATCTCTGGTATAAACTCTAACAAATCTTATTTTCTTTAAAGTCTTTTGGGGGTAATGTTTGCTTAATACATGATTTTCTAGGATCTTTACATTTGAGCTATATCTTGTCATTAAAACATGGGTGGAGTTTCTTTTTGTTCTTGTTTTTATGTTTTTGAGACAAGATGTCACATTTTAGCCCAGGCTGGCCTCAAACTTGCTGGAATCATAGGCAGGAACCACCACCCCCAGCTTGGAATTCTTTGAAATTCTAACACAGTCACCTGCAAACACAGACTATGTCCACCTGTCACTGCAGTAACAATGTACTGAGTGTCCATTGTTGTGTTCTTGACTTTGTCCTGGTTTTTCTTCTTGTGTCTTCTCCTGTGTTGTGGAATGTTAGTTCAAGATGTGTTACATTCGTTTATGCTGTGGAATATTTGCTTCATAATGCAAAGATGTGTTGCATTCTTTTATGTTGCATTTGTTTAACTCTGTAAAGCTGTGTTTAAAACATCTGATTGGTCTAATAAAGAACTGAACAGCCAATAGCTAGTCAGGAGAGAGAACTAGGCAGGGCTGCCAGGCCGAGAGAATGAATCGGAGGAGAAATCTAGGCTAGAGAGAGAAGGAAGATTGAGAAAAGGAGGAGAGGATGACACCAGGGGCCAGGCACACAGCCAGCCCCAGAGTAAGAAGGAAAGAAAGGTATATAGAAAGATAAAAGCTCAGAGACAAAAGGTAGACGGGATAATTTAAGTTAAGAAAAACTTGCTAGAAATAAGCCAAGTGAAGACTGGGCATTCATAAGTAAGAATAAGTCTCCATGTATTTATTTGGAAGTTGGGTGGCTGACCAGCAAAGAGAAAAAAAAATCAACCTACGCTCCCCCCCCCCCTTTTTTGGCCTTCCTTTGGACTGATTAAATCCCAAGCCTCCACCGTTCAGTTTTTCTCTCTCTTCTCTGTTGGGAAATCACATGCCCATTCTTTTTAAAGACCTCCATTGTGTGGATGCTTGGTTTATTTGGACAGCTTCCTGCCTCCTGATGAACACAAGACTTGTTTTCAACATTTGCTGATATATACACTCTTGTGGTAAAAAGGCTTTTGCTGTTTTGGTCCCATCAGGGCTTTTTTTTTCAGGCTCATGACTCATCTTAGCTCTTCCAGGACACACACTCAACCTATGAAGACAGAAGCTAGGCAGTGTCCTGCACAGCACTAAGACCTCTAGAAACTATGCTGTCCTCTTTTTTTCATAACGGGCCTTCTGCCTCCTTATCACTCTGGAATTCACTGGGTTCTTTGGATCTAAATTTAGTGTCCTTCACAGTTTTGTGAAACATTCCCCCCCTAATTTTTCAGTTTTTGGAGAAAGGGTCTCACATTAACCAGGTTGGCCTGCAACACTGTGTAGCAGAGGTTGACTTTGAACCCTGATCCTCTTGCTTCCAGCCCCTGAGAACTGGGATTTCAGATGTGCACCACCATACCCAGTTTGTCCAGTGTTGGAGGATTGAACTCAGGACCTTATGCATGCTAGGTAAGCACTCTACCAAGTGAGCTACATCCCCAGTTCCTCTTACGTTTTAGACTATGGCCTACTCTTCCACTCTAGCTTACACTTAAGACAAAGGCTACCACAGTCATTTCAGTCTCCATTACTCTCTTCCCTCCCTCCCTCCCTCCCTCCCTCCCTCCCTCCCTTCCTTCCACTTCCCTTTTTCCCCTCCCGTCTTTCTCTCAACTTTTTCTGACAGAATGTCACTCTGTAGCCCAAACTGACCTTGAACTCCTGATCCTCTCTCTGCCTTAGTCTCCCGAGAACTGTGGGCATGCACCATGTCTCACTGAAAACATATTCTTTAATTTTACTAAGTGTCTCTTTGGCCATATCTAATCTATTGTTTAGTCCATCCGTTTATTTCATCTCATTTATTTTGTGTTAAGTTTGTTAGTCAATCCCATTTGGTTTTTGTTTGCTTATATTTTTTTATGTGTATGAATGTTCACCTCCGTGTTACGTATGTGTACCAGATATATGCCTGATGTCCTCGGAGGCCAGAAGAGGGCATCAGATCCTCTGGAACTCAAGTTAGAGACTGTTGAAAGCTGCTGTATGGGCACTGGGAACTGAGCTCAGGTCTTCTGCAAGAGCAGCAAGTGCTCTTAACTGCTGAGCTACCTCTCCAGCCCCTCACTTGTTTTTTAGGTATCTTCCCAGTCAGACTGTCCTCAGACCCACCCAGTCCCCTGTGATCTGCCCCGACAGCTGTTGAATCTCATTCTCACATGCAGAACCCTTTTCTTTTCAGATTTTGTGACCCGTATCGCAACTAGCTTATACCCTTGGCCGTTGTCTAAGGAAAAGTCCTGTGGTCCAGCTGATAGAGAGGATTTGTTTTTCAGTTTCCTGAAGATGCCACCAACCTGGGACCACTTTGAATAAAACATCACCCTGTGATATTTGGTGGCTGGAAAAAGGTTCTGTGAATTTGAACCAAAAACTTGTATCACGTGTTATTATAGTCGTGTATTCCCAGGGGAAGGTTTTCTTTTCTCTATCACAAAATCTAGATAAGGGGGCATGCCTGCCTCGTCTGCACGACAAGGCTCACTTAGTTCACTGTGACCATGAAGCTGTCCTTCCGTGTCTTTCCTTGTGCAGGTGTTTTTGCCTCCCTGGAGCAACTGGAGTCCAGTGCAGACTCGCACACCCTGTACTCAGCACGACGACACTTAGGTGAGACCTGGCCTCACTTCCTATCTCTCATGCTCTATATTCATTACTTTTCTCGGGCAGGAGTAGGTGGTGGATGGTAGGATTTTGACTCCCTTTACCACTCTGCCAGGCCAGGAAAGGCATGAAAGCAGGTGCTTACAGCCAATGTCTCTCACACGGAAGTCAGAGCAGGAAGCAGAGAGACTGGGCTGTAGCCCCAAAAGGCCTACCCTCAGTGACCTATCCCAGCTCACGAGGCCGCACAACCACCCCCAAACATCTGGTGACTAAGTGCCCAACGCAGGAGCTGTGGGAGCAATTCCACGTCTAAACCGTGACCATCCCTGACTCTGCATTGGTTCTATTCTCTCTGAGTGAAAGGGAGCATTTAGTCAGCTGTGTGGCTTTTTCCATTGCTCTGGTTGTTCAGGGTGCTTCGACTTCCTAACAGACAGAAACAAGAGCAGCTCTGCATTGGTGGTGGCGCACACCTGCAGTCCCAGCACGGGGAAGGCTGCAGCTGGATGACTGAGTTCCTGGGTCTGCACAGGGGACATTGTCTCAACAAGAGTTCAGCTTTGATTTTGACAGAAGGGTTTTGGGGATTCAGTGATAAAACTCAGGCCCCACAGCAGCCACAGAAGCTCTGCATGCCAGGACTTTCCTCTGTGATAGGCTTATTAGATTAAACCAAACCAGCAAGTTGGCCAGTTGTCCTGAATTATAGGTGATGGCATTTCTGAAATGGTACCTGACACAGGCACAGAGGGAAATTTTTTTTAAGTTGCCAATAATGTGTGTGTGTGTGTGTGCAAGCCAGAGATCAACATTGATGTCAAGTGTCTTCCTCAATCAATTCTCTGTCTTACTTTTTGAGACAGGGTCTGAAATCTGGAGCTTGCCCATTAGGCTAAACTGGCTGGCCAAGGAGCCCCAGGCATCCCAGAGGAGGAATTCTTCTAAATGACTCTCTTAAGGTCAGATTGGATGGCTCTAGTGTGGAGGTAAGAAAGCTGGATGAAACTCCTCCAGCTGCCAGAGGAGCTTTGCAGGGCCATTTTTAAAATGTCCCAGAGAGAGTAGCATCCAGGGATATAATGAGCCCTCAGCACCACAGAGACTGCCAAGAATAGCTGCAGGCATCTGAAGGTAACATCATCCCGCCTCCCGAGGCTCCGTGTGGCAGCTATTCATGCCTCACAGAGCACACTTTAGACTGAGGACACTCAGGCTGAGCTCAGGGCAAGTGCATGTGATTGCATCAAGTCACACTTGCCATGCATGTGAATCAGGCTGCGAGGCCCCAGCATCAAAAGCAGCTCAGAAATACCTGGGCCACAATAGCAGTGAAATATCACAGTCTCAGACTGAGGTGAGTTTTGACACCCACACATCTGAAAAAGAGAGACAGACAGACAGACTGACAGAGACACAGAGACACCCTGGAAAACTTGCCTGACATCACATTTGCTGTCTCCTCTTTGAGATATGTTAAGGTCTATCCATCACTCCTGCAGGTAGAGTCGATGACAGGAGATGAAAACCATTTGGAGAGAGGATCTCCTTCAAAAGACTAAAGGAGGCTGCTGAATGTTTCTGAAGGGCATGCAAGCAGCTTTGTTCAATGAAAAGGCATTTACCCAGTAACACAGCCACATCTCCTGGCTGGAAAATATAATCTGTTTAAATGGGGGTACCCAGGATGTGACGAGGCAACACCTCACCCCATCATTCATCCAAAAACACACTGTCAGCCATACTGCATACTTATCTGAGGTCATTTGTCTTTCATCCACAAAACAGCGATTGACAATGTGGAAAGAGGACATGAGAGCCCATTTCCCCTGGACCTCTCACAGCACAATAGAGAGGCTCAGTCCAAACTGTCAGGTTTAAATTTGGGAAGTCACTTGTTTCTCTCCTTGTCAGTTTACTCATTCTGTAATAGTATGTGCACGTGAAAACGGTCCTGGATGGATGCTGTCAGATCAGGAGACATAACGCTCCATCAGCCATCTATCCCCCATCTATGTATCATCCTATATCTATCATCCTCCTGTTACTTATCTATAGCTGTTATGTGTCTACATAGCTGTCATTTACCTATCAGCTATTATTTGTCTATATTTATCTATCATCTATCGCTTATTTCTATAGCCAATCATCTGTCTATATCTATCAATCTATTGTCTATATATTATATCTATCTTCATAGATTTTATTTATCCTTCCATCCGTCCATCAGCCATCTATCATGACAAAGTGAATTTTATAAATGGAAATTAGGATTACAGAAATCCCACACCTGGAACATACAGACCCCATGGATTATCTCTTTCCCTTCCCTCCCCCCCTCCTTCCTCCTCTCCCTCCTCCTCTCCCTCTTCCACTTTCACTCTTTATCCTACTGAGAAGCTCCTGTGAATTATATCCATGCTCATCCATGGCAAAGAGTGAGGAAGCAGCATGTAATGCCTGTCCTGTTGGAATTAGGAGCCCTGGAGTGGATGACGGCATTTAAGGCAGGAACAAGTTCCCAGGTGACAGTTATGTAGCTTCAGATGGTCCTCAACTCTCCGTTCAATCACTAGTGCGCTGCTGTGGGATATTTATTAGTAGGTGGTGGGGGAGAACCTCTGGTCACTTTGCCAAAGAGAAACTCAGATAGCACATGTGCCTGTTGTCTCCACGGCCAGCATGTGGAGACCCTGGACCATAGGCCAGTTCCCAAAGCTAGTTATATTATTGGCCACCCTGTGCTCTGTGAATTCAGGGGTCTTCAACTCCTCAGTCCAGCTTGGCTGATGGTGACCACCAGAGCCATCACATCTTGAGGCTTTGGGACACAAGACAGGCATGAGAAAAGCCCACTGATGGGTAGCAGGAGTCGTGGAATGAGGGCAAAGAGGAGTGCCTGAGAGGGACACTGGTTGCCTGCAGCATCCCCAGCCCTGCTGGTGGGTTATGGGGGCCATTTCACATACAGAGCATATATCAACCTCCAGAGTGTCACAAAACCTCCATTCCACCATTGGTTTAGATAGAATTATTCCTTTTAGAGAGAACAGTTCTGTTTTTGGCTCCTTTCTTATTCCGCCTCACTGTGTGCCCCTTTCCACACCATGCCCACAGCAATCCAGTTTTTCTAGTAGTTAATGCACTGTGAAAGATTGAATTTTTGAATATGAAGGATATGTGATATTAGTATATGAATTATTTTGACTCGTGAATATGGGAAGATACTGAACTTGACATCTTCAGGAAGATTTGCCTGAAGTTTCAAGCTGGAAAGGCACAAGATTGTGTAGAAAAGAATGAGAACTACAAAGCTTTCTTGTGTTAAGAATTGTGGGCATGCAGGAATACAGCTCGGAGGTGCTCAGTCGACATGTGTGAGGCCCTGGATTCAATCCCCAGCACTGGAAACAATAGTGGTAAACACTCCTACTAACAGAAATCATTGCGCACAATGGTTTTTGACATTGACAATACACCCTTGATCTTGACATCTGCAGATGGACCCTCAACACAGCTGAAAAAATCTGGATGCCTCATTATCATGTGGTCCTTGAGGCTGGGTGCTTCAGCAGTCCAGATCTTGTGTCGGAAGCTCAGAAGGTTCCTGGAGCTGCTGTTCCCTAGTCTGCCAAGAAATCTTGGGGACACTGGTTGTCATGTCAGCAAAGGAATCAGCAGGAGCAACAGGGCAAATTAACTCTTTGACAAAGGGACAGACAAGGAGCAAAAGCCAGGTAGGTGATCTTCCTCGCCACACCCTTTTCATCAGGACTGCTACCGGAAGGTACCGCCCACGTTCAGGGTGGGTCTTCCCACTCAATCAAGGCAATCAGGACACTTCTTCAGGTGACACTCCATAGTCAGGAGATTCTAACTTGTGGCAAGTTAGCATTAAAAACAATCACAAGTGCTGGAGAGATGGCTCAGCAGTTGAAAGTATTGACTGTTCTTCTAGGGAACTTGGGTTTGATTCCCAGCACCCATGGGTGGCTCACAAGGATCTGTAATCCCAGCTCCAGGGGGTCTGATGCCTTCTTCTGGCCTCCATGGGCACCAGGCATGAACATGGTGCATAGATGTACATGTAGGCAAAACACCCATATACATAAAATAAAATAAAATAAATCTCAAAACTAACCGTTTTTGAGTGACAGTAGAAATAAGTGAACACCAGCAGCATGATAACAGTAGGCCGTTGGGGGAGGGGGAGAAGTGTCCCAAGACATTTAGAGGACCTTAGGGAGAAATTGGGGCAATCAGGGTAAATTACAGATTTTAGCCCATAATAATATATTGGTATTGGTTGATCCATTGTAGCAAATTCCTGTACTAATTCAATAAATTAGCAACAAAGTAGTGTGTTTTAAGATACATTACCCCCAAACACGGCACTGTAGCTTCTGAGAAGACAGCAGAAGCAGGAAGGTCATGACCACTTTCCTGCCTTCCTCCCCCAAACCAGAGCGTCAAGACCTTGAAGGGCATGGTGGCTAATCTTCCTTGTCAGGCTGATTGGATCTGGAAGAAACCAAGAGACCTGCTTCTGGGTGTGTCTGTGGGGGGATTTCCAGACAGGAGTAAATAGGAGGGGAAGCCCCTCCCCCAGAGTGAGTGGCACCTTCCCGTCTGAGGAAGAAGCTTGCCTGCCTTCGCTTCTTCTGGTGAGTCCGTCACCGTTGATGGCCACTGCTGCTGCGTTCTTCTCCTGACATCAGAACACAGCTTCCTCGGCCCTCCAACGTGGACTGCAGACCTCCTCGGAAAGCCTGGAACTGCTAAAGCATCCAGCACTGTGGACTGAGCAGCGAACCGATTTCTCAGCCTCTCCAGCATGCAGCCAACCATTGCTGGACAACCGAGCCCATTCTGTGTAAACCAATCTAATGAATCCCTCTTGTAATATGGATTCATCCTCCCACTTCTGTACTTCCAGAGAACCCCGAATAATAAAGTGAGGTTCTCTGAGACTCCCCTTAAAGAGCTACCTTCCCTGTACCCCCAGGGAGGGATAACCTTCATCTGAACAAACACACAGAGCCATAAAAGTCTACATGGGCCTCCTCGAGTTTCCTGGTTTATTACCGCTAGATCTAACTTACTTTCATTTTCTGGGAGCAAGGTCTCACACTGTATCCCTGGGCTGATCTGGAACTCAGAGGATCTTGCTGCCTTGGTCTGCACAGTGCTGGGGTCACAGATGTGAGCTGGGGTCACAGATGTGAGCCAAGCTTCTCCTTCCTCATCACATCTGAAACACACAGGTTTAACCATGACAATAAATTTTTCCCCAGGGGAAGCATAATTGACTCCTTTGCCACCACAAAAGGAGCCAGTTTTTCATTTATTAAGCAATTCGTGCTGACATTGCTGGTTGCTTCTGTATGTATTCACTCTTGGGAGTTTTCCTTTTAATTAGTTGTAACCTGTTACTGTTTTTCAGATTAAAGGGTACACAAAATAAACCCTTTGGTATGTGTTTTTTTTTATTAGTACAAGAGCTGTAATGTTACCATTTAGGAATTCAGTCTTTAACAATATTAAAATAGAGGATAATATACTAAATAAGTAGTTTATAATAACTGAAAAATAGAGCTTCCTTATGAAGGTCTTTAAAAAAATATTTATTTTGCCGGGCGGTGGTGGCACACGCCTTTAATCCCAGCACTTGGGAGGCAGAGGCAGGCGGATCTTTGTGAGTTCGAGGCCAGCCTGGTCTACAGAGCGAGATCCAGGAAAGGTGCAAAGCTACATAGAGAAACCCTGTCTTGAAAAATCAAAAAAAAAAATTTATTTTGTGTGTATAAGTGTTTTGCCTGCCAGTATGTCTATGCACCAATGTGTTCCTAGTATCCAAACAGGTCAGAAGAAGGCATCAGATCCCCTGAAACTGGGGTAACAGATGGTTATGAGCCATCATGTGGGTGCTGAGAATTGAACCCAGGTCCTCTGCAAGAGCAACAAGTGCTCTTATCCAATCAATAAGTACTGAGCCATCCCTCTCCCTCCATAAACGTCTTTATTATTGTTATTGCTTGTTACTTTTGAGACAGGTCTAACACTATACCCATGCTGGTCAGGAAATCCCATCTTCTGCCTCCGCTTCATAGACTCTGGAATTATAGACATGTATCACTATCCCTATCTCGAATTTTCACCTCTTGATTTCTTCCACAAGAAACTTGAGCTTTCTCTTCACGTTTGAGGACACCATGTTGAACGTATCTACCTCATGTTCTTCCATGAAAAGTGGAAAATACATGAGCGAACACTCTAGAGAGAATTGGGCATGCTCTATATTCTGCCCTGCTTATACAAGTGTCAAAGCTCACTGAGCTAACTGTTTCAAATCTTTTTGGGTTTGTGTTAATCATATTAGAAGAAAGAACGGAGGATGGGACAGGACAGAGGGAGGGACGGGGGAGGAAGAAGAGGGCAGTCTCATCAGAATTCTGAAGGCTGCTAGTGACTAGAACATCGGTGCTACACAGGAAATGGGAGAGAGGGGCCTGAGTGTAGCTGACTGACAGTGCACACACTTTGATTGTGAGAGGCCCGGGGTTCCATCTCCAGTTTGCACATGTGTGATCCAGTAAACCAGGAATGTGTTGTTTGGGAAACTGAGATTTTTAACCATGGAAGGGAGGTTCTGATATGAAATAGGGGAAAGGCAAGGAAGATTCCTACACACTAGATTTGAAGCCAGGGATGATATATGAACTCAAGAAGCACACACACACACACACACACACACACACACACACACACACACGCCAGCCCCTCTGCTAATGATCAAACTCCAGCTCTTTTTCCTGCAGGCAGGGAGGAGGTATAACCAGGGTATGCGGTGAGTTACCCCACGTCCTGACAAGGCTGCCTTGGTGACGGATGAGATGCAAGGGAACCGGGCGTCTGCTGCAGCCAGGGGGACAGTATAGCAGGTAATTGGAGATGTGAGTAACCGTGGCCTGAGTGTGTGTTATTTTTAACATCCCCACAGGACAGGAGGGAAGAGCTTTGCTCCAGTTGTCAGGGAAATTGTGTTCTGAGTGGTTCAGATTGGCTGCTACCTTTGAAAGTCTTGGGAGAAACCAGGAGACTTTACAAGCCAATCTTGCTTGTGTGCTTGGACTATCCACCTGAGGACAAGTGGTCATTTTTCTCTCTGGACACACATAGTGCCTTTGCAGCGCCCTGGGGGATGCTGGCCGGTAGGTAAGAGATCCTGCTGCCTTAGCAGTTGGGACTGCAGGAGGGCATTGGAACAGGTGGGACACCCTGGAGCCAATGGAAGTACCAGGGCCCGGGGGTGGTGTGGACAGACCTAGGACTCTGGTTTCCCAAAGTACATCAAAGTCTGTGTCAAGGACTGGCAAATCCCTGTGTCCCAGAGCTTAGGTGGCTCCATGTGCTTCTTCCCTGGGCGACTAAAGAAAGAGTCCCAAATTACCCTCAGCTTTGGACACAGACCTGGGTACAGCCAGCAAGCTGAGGTGTAGCTGGGGCTGAGGCTTCCCCTGACCTCCATCAGCACCTTCTCTATTTGGTGGCCTTGACCTAAATGGGATGTCAGATACTGATAAACACAGCTTCACGTTCAGTTTCCAGCACAGGGCAGGGACATACCTCTGCATTCCTGACCTATTTCAACTCCAAACTCAGGATGCCACCTCATGACCAGAAAGCCACTTTGGGCTGCTTAGCAGTGTTTCCTAGGAGTAATAGGTGTAGGAAAGATGAGGCCTCCCTTTGCTTCTGCCTTATACTTGGGCAAATACACAACATTCTCTATCACATCCCAAAGCTAGCCCAAGTATCTCCTACTGTAAGACAGATGGGCCAACAGTAGTTCCAATTCCCTACTGACTGCTGTGCATGTCTCAGGGGCCAAGGCTAGCCTAACCTTTCCCACTGCGAGACAAAGAGGCCAAGGCTAGCCTAACCTTTCCCACTGCGAGACAAAGAGGCCAAGGCTAGCCCCAGTCTTCCCCAGCGCAGGTCAGTGGAGCCTCCAGCAATTGTTCAGAGCTGTGAACCTCCCATTTCTTTGGTATCCCATCACAAACAGGGGACAAAGTCCACACATTTGACAGAACTTGGGTACACTGTAATAATGATGAAACAGCCAAGGAGAGGAAGATGCTGTCCTCAGGGGGATACCTCAGTGTGGTGTGGTAGATGCTGTCCTCAGGCGGGTACCTCATTGTGGTGTAGTAGATGCTGTCCTCAGGTGGGTACCTCAGTGTGGTGTATTAGATGCTGTCCTCAGGCAGGTACCTCAGTGTGGTGTGGAAGATGCTGTCCTCAGGTGGATACCTCAGTGTGGTGTGGAAGATGCTATCCTCAGGTGAGTACCTCAGTGTGGTGTGGAAGATGCTGTCCTCAGGCGGATACCTCAGTGTGGTGTGGTAGATGCTGTCCTCAGGCGGGTACCTCATTGTGGTGTAGTAGATGCTGTCCTCAGGTGGGTACCTCAGTGTGGTGTAGTAGATGCTGTCCTCAGGCGGATACCTCAGTGTGGTGTGGGAGATGCTGTCCTCAGGTGAGTACCTCAGTGTGGTGTGGAAGATGCTGTCCTCAGGCAGGTACCTCAGTGTGGTGTGGGAGATGCTGTCCTCAGGCGGGTACCTCAGTGTGGTGTGGAAGATGCTGTCCTCAGGTGAGTACCTCAGTGTGGTGTGGAAGATGCTGTCCTCAGGCGGGTACCTCAGTGTGGTGTGGGAGATGCTGTCCTCAGGCGGGTACCTCAGTGTGGTGTGGGAGATGCTGTCCTCAGGCAAGCAGACACTTCAGAGGGGCAAAGCCTCATGTCCTGCCATGCCTAATCCTGTTTCCCCGACTTGGGTTATGGCTTGAACACAGTTGAGCCTGCTGTAACAACCAGTTAGCTCAGACTCCTTTTGCCACACTGAACACTCTTCAGACTTCATGGTAACCGAAATGCTACCAGATCCCTAGTTCCCCTGGCCCCGGTAGTCCCCTGTTCTGTCCCTAGATTCCCTGGTCCTTATAGTCCTCCATTCTGTCCCTGTGGCCCTTTGAAGCCCTTGGTTTACCTCTGTGGCCTCAGCTTTCACGAAACCACCTTTCACTGTTGAAAAGCATGGAGGTGGGCCCTGACAATGCCCATGGGACAGTGACATGCAGGAGAGAGAGGTCTTCATCTTCCTGCCCTTCCGTATCTTCTGAGTGGGAGGCTTTTAGAGTCCAGCAAGGCAAACAGACATCCATTTCCCATTCATGTCTTAGCAAGCACCAGAGAGAAGGTTGGAGCCAAGGCCCATCAGCACAGAACCTCTAGGCTTCCACCTGTCTCCTAAAGGTAGGCTTGGCTGTCCCTGGCCGTCAACAGCAGCTATTTCCTAAGGACACTGGATGAGTGGTAGATGTCCTGTAGGGAGGGAGGGCAGAGTGTTCTAGGAGTGAGGGAGGAGAAGAGCTTTACATTTAACGGAAACATCACTGTCCTCCTACTGCCCCTAAATGGGTCACTGCTCTAGGGACTAAAAGGGGCGACTTCATGGTGACTTCTCTGCATTCCTCTGGAATATGAAATATAAGATTGTATATTGACCACTGACAGCAGCTAATATAGGGATATTGTTCAAAGAAGTTCAAGTTGACTACACATCCAGGGCCAGGGAAAAAGACATGGCACTCTGGCCACACTGAATTTGGAAGGATATTTTCTTCGATCTAACTAGGACAGGTGTATGACCCTCATCATCCTCACTGCCGCCATCAACACTGCCTCCATCACCATCTCCACCATCACCACCACTGACCACTGCATCACTGTTACCACCACCATCAGCAGCAACAGCATCACCATCATCACCGCCACCACTGTCACTACCACGTGACTACTCCCACCTTCATCACCACTACCATCATCCTCATCCCCCACCATCTACATCTCAGCTTTGATCATCACCGCACCCTCACCATCATCATCACCCCCACCCTCACCATATCACTCTCCCCATCTCTCCTGACGGGCTTGTTATGGTGAACCCACCCGCCCGCTGGTAGCCAAGCTCCCAGCATAGAACAGGGTAAACTTGACTTTGTGGGTTTAGAATAGTGCCCCTCAAAAGGTGTTTGGAGCGCAAGTCTGTGCTCCCTTGTGTTTTACTTTGATTTCCTCTTCTTTCTAGGTTGCCTTTTCCTGTGGTGAGGAGCAAGAGCTGGAAAAAATGAACCGGAGATGCCTGTAGACTCAGCTACCTCCAAGTTCTTCATTGCATTTGGTCTGGATGTGAGCGAAGAGGAGCCTCATGGTGTGTGTTCAGCAGGGGAATAAACCGAATGAAATGGTAAGTCAGGTAGTTATCAAAGCAGGATGGGCTACAACCCTGGATATTAATAACACTTTATCTTAGAATACATTTACTCAAAATGCTGGGTGATGGAGGACTTACGTGACTGGGTGGGACTCCTGCCCAAAAGAGGTTTGTCTGTGTTATCTTGACAAACAGGAGTAGATAGAAAGCATGGGGCCTTGGGACAGCGGTGAGGGACACCACAGGGTGGCAGGTGAGTGACCCAGGTCCTCCCACTGAGTAGCAGGTCAGGGTTAGGACTTTAGATGAGTGCTTGCATCTCCAGATCCAGGAAAGCAGGGTCAAGCGGGGCTGGTTAGAACAGAGGGAGGAGAGGAGAGGTAGTGAGGAGTGACCAGGACTCTGGTCCCACCAGGAGGGGATGACACGGAATCACTCAACCCATGTCTGCCTATATCATCCATGAACAAGATGCTGAGGGAGGGAGGGGAGTAGGGAATGCTGAGAGAAAGGAAAGAGCGTTGTCTGCTGCGTACCTGCAGGTCACGTGTGTGATGCCTGTGACATGTGGCAGGACCACTTCAGCGAGGAACCGTTCTCTGGAATTTCCTTCTCAGATCAAACTTGCCAGATTGAATTCCAAACCTTGTGTTTGGTGGTATGTCAACCACGAGACAGGCTGTGAGTTTGTGTGTTCTATCTCACCAGCAGCCAGGGAGAAACCAATCTTCCCTGGGTTGTTTAACATGCACCCTGACTGCCTCCCTTTTCTTCTGGGTGTGGCACCTGACACTTGTCACCAGAAAGGGCCACCAGGAGAGGAAGGAACAGAACTGCAGGGCTGACACATGCCATTCACCCTGACTTGCTTTGCACCAGCTCCTAGGAGACTTCCGGGCAGGAGGTGGGGAGCTTGACACGAAATGAAAGCTCCTGGAAAAGCTTTTTAGGAAGTCTATAATTCAGCAGCTTTTAGTATCTTTACAGAGTTGAGGAACTGTCAGCAGAACCAGTCCAAGAATGTTTTTCGTCATCC
This sequence comes from Peromyscus californicus insignis, assembly GCF_007827085.1. Lineage (NCBI taxonomy): Eukaryota > Metazoa > Chordata > Mammalia > Rodentia > Cricetidae > Peromyscus > Peromyscus californicus. Next base: position 85,815,368 of record NW_026294606.1, on the reverse strand, counting down.
CCAGAGAAATCCTCATCTTCTAGCAATGCCCTACACCTTCTCAGTGTGGTTTCCTGCACCCCACCCAACCCCCAGCAGTACTCGTCTATTTCTGTCTGTATATTTGTCTGCTTTGGATGTTTGGCACAGATGAGATCACATCCCAGGCTCTCCTTTCTGTCTTTCATTTAGTACTGTGTTTTTATTTGTCCCCCCCCCCCACCCTTTCCTCACATGGAGCTGGAGATGGAACCCACGTGCTAGGCCAGCGCTCTACACCCTAGCTACACACCCAGGCTGAGCAAGGACCAGAGAGGGCAAAGTGGGTGGCATAAGAGTTGGTGTCATGAACAGGATTTGCCAACTGTGAACTGAAGGTCGCTTCTCCCCTGCAGTGTCCCCTCTGAACCAAGTCTCCTAAGGTATGTGGGGATCATTTGTTTATTAAATTGATTCCAAATTCTAGAGTCCAATTCTGCTTCCCTCTGGCCTGCTCTGCCCTCCACGTGGGAACCTATGTGCTTCTCTGGCTCCTGCAGCCTGCTGCACCTCTGGCCTGTTATACCCTATGCACATCTCCCTTCTCTTCTCTTCTCTTCTCTTCTCTTCTCTTCTCTTCTCTTCTCTTCTCTTCTCTTCTCTTCTCTTCTCTTCTCTCCTCTCCTCTCCTCTCCTCTCCTCTCCTCTCCTCTCCTCTCCTCTCCTCTCCTCTCTTCTCTTCTCTTCTCTCTTCTTCTTGTTCTTCTTGTTGTTCTTGTTCTTGTTGTTCTTGTTCTTCTTGTTGTTCTTGTTCTTGTTCTTCTTCTTCTTCTTCTTCTTCTTCTTCTTCTTCTTCTTCTTCTTTCTTCTTCTTCTTCTTCTTCTTCTTCTCCCCCCCACTCTCTCTCTCCGCCCCAGGGGCTGCAGTCCTGCCTTGGGCAGCCTGGGACTCTTTATTTTTCCCTTGCTTCCTTCCCCTTGGAGCAACCTGCTCTAGCCTCTTTGTACCTTCCCGGCCTACACTTTGCTAATTCCCTCTACTCACCTTAGGCGCTGTTGACCCTGCTTCTCAGTTCCTGTTTGCTCCTCTGCTTGTCCTATGCTCTAAGTGTCTTTCTGGCTCCTGGATTCAGCTTCTACACCCTTCGGGCTCCCACCACATGGCCAAGGTTCACTCTCAGCTCTGGCCTTCTACACCCTCTGGTCTCTCTACTGAAGACCCTTACTGGCTCCCTTTCCCCTGCACTCTCCTGGCTGTGTCTGGTTCCAGCCTGGAGTCCTGCAGCTTCAGCTCTCCCTCTTGGAGCTTACAGGAACACATCTGCATGATGTTCCGTTTTGTAACCCTCTTTCTCTTCTTCCACGGCCTCAGATTTTATTACAACAGCCTGGCCTCAGGACAGATCAATGGCCCAAAATTGGCAAGCTTGATTTCCAGATTCTCACAAGTCAAAATGACTGCTGCAGCACAGACAAATGATCCCCAAATACCTTATGTCTAAATTTGCTCCACTCTACACTTTCTCTACTTTCCACTCTTAAAAATCTTTTATCTGTATGATTTCTCTGTGCTCTGCTCTCAAAAAAATCTCTTAAGATGATGCTGTAAACTCTTACCTCAGAATTTGTAAGTTGCTCGTTAGGTATGGTTGAAAAAAACCTATAAATCTGTAACAAAATTTAGCTTTAAACTTATAACAAAGGGCTTCTAATTAAAAATCTACACATGGGTATAGATATGTAATTCAACTCTTTTTTAGGAGATGTGTATGAATGTAAGATTCAACTCTATATGTGTGAGTATGTAACTTGGATTCAACTCTCATTTAAAAAAATAGTTCTACTAGGAAAACAGATGTTTTTAAATAGCAACCATGTAGCTCTCCTCCATCTTGGCCGATGACCTCATCAGAATGTAAGCAGCCACATGGTGGGCAGCCATCTTTACTAAGGTTAAAGAGTACATGCCATGTGACTTCACCATCTTAAGAGGGTATAAAGCAATAATTATAAAACTTCTTAGTCCTAATGAACTCTCTGTTTATCATTGTATCTCCTTTTTAGACTAAGAAAGCAATAACAAGTCTCAAATATTTTGGATTGGTATATACTTTTGTATGTTGATAAAAAATTAAGGTTATATTTGCTACAACATACTATATATGTGATTCAACTCTGGTTTAGAATATATTCTATATGGAGATAAAATTTTAAGGTTATAAAAGTCTACTCAGATTAACAAAAGCTTACTTAGATATTTACACCTAACTACTAAGTCTTTGCTAATTATTCAACACCAGCCTGCTAGAAACTTTAGATAAGTAATAACATGTTTGATAAATAAGGTATATTTGATAATCAAGACTTATAAATTCCTAAGGTCTACTCAAGTTCAAAGTAATATTTGTCTAGCTTCTTTGTCTTTTCTCACTTTAAGCTTTAGTTATATGGATAAACTAAGCCATACAAAAACTTGAATGTTCTATAATGGTATACTGCAAAAGGATCAATAAAGTTGCCCGTCTCCCTATGGAGTGTATCTATAATTAAAGGAGCCCCCATGGAACTGGAATAGGCCCTTTGGATAAGTGAGATAGTTGATTAGCTTGAACTGTTTAGGAGGTCCCTAGGCAGTGGAACCGGGACCTGTCCTTGGTGCATGAGCTGGCTTTTTGGAACGTGGGGCTTATGCTGAGACACTTTGCTCAGCCTTGGTGCAGGGAGGAGGGGATTGAACTTGCCTCAACAGAATGTACCAGGCTGGGCTGACTCCCAAGGGGAGAACTTGCCTTGGAGGAGATGGGAATGGGGGTTGGATTGGAGGGGGGAAGGTTAGGGGATGGGAGCAGGGAGGGCAGGGGAATCTGTGGCTGATATGTAAAATGACTAGAAAATCTCTTATATAAAAAAAAAAGTTTTATTTTGCCAGGCGGTGGTGGCACACACCTTTAATCCCAGGCAGAGGCAGGAAGATCTCTCTGAGTTCAAGGATAGCCTGATCTACAGAGCTAGTTCCAGGACAGGCTCCAAAGCTACACAGAGAAACCCTGTCTCAAAAAAAAAAGTTTTATTTTGTTACTAGAAGAGCTTCAGTTAAAAAAATTGCTATTTTTTTTGCCAGGCGGTGGTGGCGCACGCCTTTAATCCCAGCACTCGGGAGGCAGAGCCAGGCGGATCTCTGTGAGTTCGAGGCCAGCCTGGGCTACCAAGTGAGTCCCAGGAAAGGCGCAAAGCTACACAGAGAAACCCTGTCTCGAAAAACCAAAAAAAAAAAGAAAAAAAAATGAAAAATGTTTCAGACCTCTTTCCCTCTCTATGCTATCGTTATATTAAGACTTACAAGTTCAGAGTTTTAACATTAATCAATGGAGTTCTGAGGAGCCCCAGCCTTTAGTGACCCACAGCCTTCCTATCCAGGGGCTCATGAGTCCCTGAAGACTGTAGGGGGAACTTAACTGCTGAGAAGTCAGAGGCTTCAGGGTTCAATCCAACAGGCTTTGAAAAATAATTCCAGGAAGACTATTTGCTGTGACAAGCCCTTTCTAGAACTTCTTTCGAAAATCTGTAGCACATAGGTGTGAAATTCTGTCTCTATTTAGGGTGCTCAGCTGCTCTCCCTGAGCTGGGGGTGGGGCCATCTTCACACAACCCTAGCTGCTGTGTCTCCTCCTTCTCATCACTTCCCCATGACCTCTTTATGTGTGATGCAGTAACTCAGGCCTGGGAGATGGCTCCCTTAGTAAGGTGCTTGTCTTACAAGCATGAGGACCAGAGATCAACCCTAGAACCCATGTAAAGATTCAGGCAATAATCCCAGCACTAGAAAAGTGGAGGCAGAAAGATCTCTGGGGCCCACTGACTAGCTATTCTAGCCTGCTTGGTGAGCTCCAGGCCAATGAGAGGTGTATCAAAAGAGGTGGGAAGTGTTCTTGAGGATGACATTGGAGACTGTCCTCTGGTGTGCACATGCACACATGCACGCACGCGCGAGCACACACACACACACACACACACACACACACACACACACACACACACACACACTTAAAAACCAGTTATAAACTCCTTTCCCCCATGGGCATATGACACTCCCACTCATTCTTACCCTCCTTTCTAGCATGGGGCTTAGGCTCTGAGAGCACCAGTTTCCTGTGACCGTGGTACAAAGGGTGATGGCACAAACAGCCATCCTAAGGACCTCCTCCCCACCAGCTCTACCTCATAGCACTAAAACAAACCACAAGAAGACACCTGTCCAAAACCCAAGGGAAGGAGCTCTGAGAAGGAAGAGGCTACCAGACTCCTGGAAGTGATCCCTGCCCACATATAGGCCATCTTCTGGCTGGTCACTTCCTGTCAAACTCAGAAACAGTGACTTTCCTTCCCAGAGAGCACTGTGGGTGCTGGACTCCCACTTCCTATGACCTTGGGGAGGAGTGCTGACTATATCATTGATTCCCATAGCCTCAGTATGATATAATATATATCCACTGGTATCCAGTGGTGTCCACTGACTCAGTGATAAAGGGAGTCAAGTGTGGGTTACTCTAAACTCTGACCTTCATATCAGATGGGTCATTAAAGATCCCATTCTCTGTAAGACTGTTCCTACTTCAGGCACAGTCTTGGACTCTGCCTTTACCTGATCGCCAGCTCCTGGGACCTCCTCAGATTCAATACTTAACTGACTAGCCTGACCAGCAGATCCACCAAGAGCTGTACTTAGGAGTCATAGCTTTGTCCTAGAGCAGTGATTCTTTGACCATCTAGTCACATGCCAGGGAGGGATCAACTGCTGGCCACACAGTTCAGGATGGGTGAAAACATACTTCTACCTTAGTGAAAAGGAGGATGGCTTCCTAGGAGGCTTAATGACGCATGAGACACCGAGTGGAGTCTCTGACTTGGAGTCAGTGATCAGTGCAAGAGGCTGCACTTTGGCTAACTGAAGATAGATAGAAAACAGGAAGTCCTCTGGTGAGGGTGGGGATAGGAGTGCTCCCCCAAAGATGGAGGATGTGTCCACTGGCATGGTTATGTTGGAACACTGGCAATGTTTACTGGGGTTGAACTTGCATTTGCAGGTGGGGGATCAACAGAAATGCAGCAAATTAAGTGCACCAAGGTGTGTGGGAGAGCTCAGAGCAATGTGTCCACCATGCCCCAGACCTGGAAACCACTGAGATGTACATCAGCGTTGGGTCTCACAGTGGGACACACAGAGTGTGAAGAGCGAGCAGACTTTGTCACAGGCCACATGGGTAATCTCACACCATGATGGGGAGGGAGAAGCTGAACACAGGGTTGTGTGAAGAAGGGAAAGAGGTGAGCTCCTCTGTGTGAGAAGCAGCCACACAGAGGCCGTACTTTCTGGCCAATGACAAGTCTGGGCCAGCTGGCATCTGGCTGTTGACATGGGTACTATTTAACCCAGTGGACTTGCCCATAGGGCTTGTCAAACTGCGTACAATACTATGTGTTCATCAGGAGAAACCCATTATAATTCAAGAAATATTTTTGAGATAGGGTCTCATGTAGCCTATGCTGGCCTCAAACTTGCGACATAGTTGAAGATGACTTCAAATTTCTGATACTTCTGCCTCTACCTCCTGAAGGCTAGGGTTTCAGATCTAGTGTCCAGTTTGTGTAGTGCTGGGATCATATCCAGGACTTCCTGCATACTAAGCAAACATTCTACCAACTGAGCTCCATTCCCAGACCTCAGTGAAAAAAGTCTTTTAAAAGACATGGTTTAAAAACTAAGAAAGCGCCGGGCGGTGGTGGCGCACGCCTTTAATCCCAGCACTCGGGAGGCAGAGCCAGGCGGATCTCTGTGAGTTCGAGGCCAGCCTGGTCTCCAAAGCGATTTCCAGGAAAGGCGCAAAGCTACACAGAGAAACCCTGTCTCGAAAAACCAAAAAAAAAAAAAAAAAAAAAAAAAACCTAAGAAAGGGGTTGGAGAGATGGCTTGGCAATTAAGAATGCAAACAGCTCTTGCAAAGAACCTGATTTAGTTCCCAGCACCTATGTTGGGCCGCTCACAACCCCCTTAACTCCAGCTCCAGGGAAATATGATGCCCTCTTGTGGCTGCATAAGCGACTGCACTTACACACACAAATCTACATACACATACACTTTTCTTTTTTTAAACAGGGACTCACTATGAAGCCCTGGCTGGACTGAAACTTGCTATGTAGACGAGGTTGGCCTTGAACTCTTAGTGATCCATCTGCCTCTGCCTCCCAAGTACTCACATAATTTTTTTTTCCAAATCTTCAACAAAAATCAATAAGAAAGCCATTTGGCCATATTTATCTATGGATAAATTCAGATGAGGTATAGTAGACTTGTCCTGGTGGATGCTTATACCTCCAGATCAATTATGCTTGGTTACATAGAGCCTGCCACACTTTATCAAGTCCTCTTTGTGGTGATGAGTACAGGTCTCTTGGGGATATAGGCAGTGTCACACAGAGCCCTGAAGCCACCAGAGTCTGGAGATGCAGCCTCACTTGGCTATGCTGTCTGCCAGAGGAATATGGAGCAGAGCTACAGGTTTCTGCATTGTAAGTTCACAGAGGAAGAACACAGGACTTGCTCCAACTGAACAAACCACACATAAGCACCTGGGATCTCGAGCAGGTGGCTGTTTCCACATAAAGAAAGAAGGCTTGTTCCAACCAAATTAAGGTGTTTGAAGGAAGTGTGACTTTATTAGGAAACCCCACACTACCGCCTCTGACATCTTCCCTTTTTTAACTGAGAAAAGCAGACAAGAGGAAGAAAATTTAATATCAGGAGGAGGGAAGGCTGGGTACCTCAGTATCGGGAGGGAAAATGGGCAGAGAGGTACTGGAAGCGGGAGGGGAGGAAAACAAAGCCATAGACTTCTGCAGTGCGACTTGCCCACACTCACAGACCCTGAGAGTAGGGAACGGTTATATTAGTGTAGAGATTTAATTCTCATAGCAGCCCTGTGAAATAAGACAAGCCATAATGGGATTTCCTCAAATGTAAGATGTCGGTAATTAAAGATGTACATTATCCCCACATGTCACGGAGAAAGCAAACAGTTGATAGGGAAACTCCGCCACTACTCTGCTCATCTAACGCTCTGCAGTGAGCTGCCCCAGGCGCAGAGGCTCGGAGCCACCATTCCACGGCACCTCAAAATTCCATAGTCAGCTGGACTCACCTGAGCGGCTCTCTCTTAGGGACCCTCCCTCATCAGGTCACAGTTAGATGTCAGTGGGGCTAGGAGAGCTGATGGACAGATGAGTGATTCCACAGTGGGCTCTCACATGCATGAGGAAAGAGCTGTGTCCACATTCACCATCTCTCAGGAACAGGATGCTGGGTGGAGAAGCCCCACAGGAAAGTCATATGCGGGGAAAAGAGGCAAGGTCCCCCTTGCATAGTAGAGAGGACCCCAGCAGGCAGAAGCTGGCCAGTGCTGTCACTCCAAAGCACATCTGTGCCCCATGGCTAGTCTGGGCTTCCTCATACATTGTGGTATAATGTGGCCTCAGAACGTTCCAGAACAACTGTCTTCTATTGGTCATACCAACGTTCAAGAACTGTCAGACTCTCCTCTTGACTCTAGGAGCAGTGTGAGCACGGGAAGGAAAGACTTGGGGGCTTCTACCATCATCATCTTTTCCGTTTTGTTTTTTGCCTTTTTGAGACAGGATCTATCTTCAAAAAAACTTGAAGGAACCTCAGCTGAAGAACTGCCTCCATCAGATTGACCTGTGAGCGTGTGTGACCATGCATGGAGGTTTTAACCCAGGAGCATCCTCTACCACTGAGCTACCTCCCCATCCTTGGAGATACTTTTTCTTTTGTCCATTCTGGGGATGGAACTCAGGGCCTTGTACACGCTAGTCAAGTGCTCTAACATTGAGCTGCCACTGAGTCTTGTTCCAGAGAAGCCAATCTAGGTCCTGTTCTTGGAACCAGAAATGATCCTTGCAAGTGGAAACCTTCAGAGTCCTTTCACTGGAGCTTGGCAGGTGGAGTCAACCTGGGCCCCGATGGAAGGAGCCATGCCTGTCAGCAGCCGAGGCTCACCCTGTTCCTTCAGCCCCATCACCAGGGGTCAGTGTGCCACTCCATCCAAAGGGCTTGACTGAGGGGATACTCTCTCCTGCCCACAGGACTTCGGCCATCACCTGAGGACTCACGCACTACTCAATTCATCCATCTGCAATAGGTTCATTCAACATTGCTTCCGGCCAAGTGTTCTAGTTTCTTTCTGTTCCTGTGATAAAATACTGACCAAAAGCAATTTAAGGCAGAAAGTGGTTTTTTTAGCACTTCCAGGTCACAGGCACATCCAGTGAAGTTGGGAGCAGGAACCTGAAGGCAGGCTTGTGTCCTGTTCCACAAAGCAGGCATTGCCTCCAACCAGGCATTCACTCACAGCCAAGGAAATGCAGCAGGAACTATGGAGGATGCTGCTGGTAAGTTGCTCAGAGCCTGGCTTATAATCAGCTAGCTTTCTTTTTCTTTTTCTTGACAGGGTTTTTCTGTGTAGCCCTGACTGTCATGGAACTCACTCTGTAGACCAGGCTGACCTCAAACTCAAAGATAGACCTGCCTCTCCCTCCCCAGTGCTGAGATTAAAGGTGAGCACCACCACACCTGGCTCAGCTAGCTTTCTCATACAGCCCAGGACCACCTGCCTAGGGAATGGTTCCCCCCACAGTGGGTTAACAATCACAGCATGCCTCCAGACCAATCTGACCTAGGTAACTCCTCAGTAAAGGCTTTCTGCTCAGATGGCTCTGGGTTCTAGGTTGTGTCAAGCTGACAATTACTGCTAATTAGGACTCCAAGGGGCCCACTGGAGAGGAAAGGACATGTGACTGATGTTTGCACTGTCCCTCCGAGACTGCCAATAAATGTAAACCTTGAATCGGAGGGTGGAGTCCACGTTCAGCTGGCCAGAATAAACCATAGAGGTTTTGGCAGACTCAGATTAGGATAGAGAGACACAGGAAGGAATAAGGAGGGTCTTAGAAAGATTTGATCAGGGAAGGTGGAGAGGCAGGGTCAGCTGATCATTTCTCCGTTGCTCTGTGGATCTATCAGGTTTCTACCCCCAATATCTGACTCTGGGTTTTTATTGATAAAAGAATAACTTAGTTAAATGCTGTAGTCACAGGACATCCACAGGTCCTGTGGCTGTGGGCACTAGAAGAGGCTATGACTTGTCATTTAGACGTTTTCCTCAGCTCTGTCTGCTTCAGGACATTTTCCACTGAACAATATTGGGGGGTTCTGGGTTTGCAGTATCAGAACTGACCTTTTTAGGTCAGTATGACAAAGTGGCATGTAGCTTTCTCACTTTTGCCTGACAGGTAGCAGATATGAGAGGCAGGACCCAGCTTCTCAAAGAAGCTGACGATTAGAGGCACTAGTGGGCAGCACCCCCAACATTGTTCCTTTGAATAATCCCAGAACATGGATAGCCACCTTCCCCCAGGAAGTCTGTGCTGCCTACATCAACCTATAGAGCTGTGTCCAACAGCTGAATGGGCGTGACCCAGCTACTGGGGGATCTATGGCTCACTCTGCAAGCCTGGGCTTCTTGTCTCCAGTGCTTCAGGCACTATGGCTACTCCAGTTGGATGTAGCTTGTCCCATGGGTTCAGGTGAAGCTAGAGGTGGTAGAACCTTAAGAGGTAGAGCTTGGCAGAAGGTTTTTAGATCATTGGGGCATGTCCTTATAAGGGATTAAGGAAGCTGTCTGAGCTCTGGCCAGAGTGAGTTGTTCTAAGAGTGAGACTGACCCTTGAATGTTTCTCTGGCCTCCTGTTTCCAGATGTGATCTTGTCTTCCTGTACTTCCACCCTGTGCCACCATCTGCCAAGAGATCCTTACCAAAGCCCTGCTACATCGTGTCATGCCTTTAAACCCTCAGAAGCAGGAGCTACACAAACGCCGTCTTTGTGTAGATCTGCACAAATGGCTCAACTGTTTCATTATCATGACAGAATGTAGGACCAATACAGTGGGTCGAGAAAAGACTTGTGGCCCCAATGGGGACCATAGAGCCTAGTCCTCAGGAAGAGGGGAAGTAGAGGTGGGAGAGAGCAGACTTGGGCCCAATCAGGATCTGTGGGCTAAGGAGCCACCCCTTGGCGCCGTAACTTGAGAAGGGAGTGAGCTTGCATTGCAGACCCCTAGAGGAGAAGAGTCTCAGTTACTCTCTCCAAAGTCCTGCACACTGTACCCCAGAGTCTGCATGTACCCACTGCACTCCTTAGCTCTGGCCCTGGTGCCCAGTGCACTCACAGTGTTCTGCTAGAGATTTCTGTCAAATTCCTGTCTGGTTAAAGAGAGGAATGTGCCTGGCGGTGGTGGCGCACGCCTTTAATCCTAGCACTCGGGAGGCAGAGCCAGGCGGATCTCTGTGAGTTCGAGGCCAGCCTGGGCTACCAAGTGAGTCCCAGGAAAGGCGCAAAGCTACACGGAGAAACCCTGTCTCGAAAAACCAAAAAAAAAAAAAAAAAAAAAAAGAGGAATGTAAGACAAGCTTGGTTGCTGCCCAGAGTATCCAGGGCTACTAACTGTGAGTGCTAGAAGGGGGCCTGGTGGTTTTTCATCTAGCTGCCCCCCTCGGCTCTGTCTGCTTCAATCAGAAGCACATTTTCCAGTGAACAATATTAGGATTTTCATGGATTAGAGAATCAGGACTGACCTTGCTGCATCCCTGACAAAGTGGCATATGGCTCTCTCTCTCTCTTCAGCCTGGCAGGTGGCAGATAGGCAGAGGCAGAATGGGCTTCTTGGAGGAGGTAGGAAGCTTATTTTTGGCTGACCCATGGAAAGGAATTGACCTCATGATCCTGTGAGCGGACCTTCTTCTTTGAAAATGTTCTTTAATGTTTCTGTGTTCCACTTTCCTGGGGAATGGAGTGGTGGCGGCCTTTCAGAGTGACTATGAACAGCCCAAGCAAGACCGAACACTGAATGCAGCAGAACAAGGGCAAGAAAGGCCCAGGCCCGAAAGCCTGCAGGGCTGACAATAGCTGAACAAAAATGCCGAGGCCTCCACTTGGCTGCTGGCACAGACAGTGTGGGGGAAAGAAGGCCTCGGCCCAGCTTCTCATAGCTAACGGACCCAGGAGAGAGGGCTCTGCTGGGATCCAGGGCTCAGGGACTCCATTGGCTTCCCTGCCCCAGGAAACAGAGTCTGTTTAAAGGAGGACCTAGAGGGACTCACAAAATTAGAGTTGGGGGCCAGGTATGGGTCATGGGCCCAGGACCCTCCCTGGGTTGGGCATTTTCACAGGCCTGATTCAGCAAGTCCCTCGGTCCGCAGTAGAGGGTCTGGGGTTTGTCCTGGGCTCTGTTTCTACACTCATTACGGTATTGATCACGCTTGCAGAAAGGGTGGGGGTGGGAGAGGTTCATGTGCTCACTTTACAGAAGGGGCTTGAGCACCCGTGGTAGTGTGGGTAAGAATGCCCCCAGGCTCAGATGTTGGAACGCTTAGTCAGCAAGGAGTGACCCTATTTAAAAGGATTAGGAGGTGTGGCCTTTTTGGAGGAAGTGTGTCACTGGGGGTGGACTTTGAGGGTTCAAAAGCCCAAGCCAGCTGTCAGTGTTTCTCTCTTCCTGCTGCCTGTGGATCCAGATGTAGAACTCTCAGCTACTTTTCCAGCACCACATCTGCCTGCGTGCTGCCATGCTTCCTGCCATGACATTATTGTAGTAAATCTCTGAAACTGTAAGCCAGCCCCACTTAAATGCTTTCTTTTATAAGGGTTGATGTAGTTATGGTGTCTCTTCATAGCAATAGAACACTGAGTATCACAGCACCTGTAGGTTTGGCATCATGAGGAATCTTAGAGGCAGGCCCCCACAGGGACGACTGAATTTACTCAGTCAGAAAACAGGATGAACATAGGATTCTCTTCTTCCCATTCTGACGTCTACTCCTGAGCACCTAGTAAGTACCAGCGTTGGGTGGAGTCTCACCAAGGATACAGGCTCAGTCTTATCTCTTCTGCTGGGGAACATGATCCTCTCCACGTCACAGATTAAAAAGCAGGGAGGGTGGGCTGTAGTAATGCTCAGGGGTAGAGAGCTTGCCTGCTTGCAGGATGTCCTGGATTTCATTTCTAGCACCACGGGGAAAGAAAGAAGGGAAAAGAGGGTATGTGAAAGAGGAGGAGGGGAGAGAGAAAGGATACAGAAGGGGAGGGCAAGGGCCAGTCACAGATCCTGTCCAAGTCTTTACTATCTGATCTAGTAGCCTTGGGATTCTGCTATTTCCTTCATCACTCATTAATGTGGCAAATATTGGCAGAATGCCTTCTTTGAATAAAGCAGGCATTTTGGACCTTGCTGACAAACACACCTACCAAGCTGGTAGGTTGGCTACCAGCTTCTTTGTGGTCCCATCTCAGACCCTACTGTCCCAGATCTTGTTGGAGACCAGGAACACAGACTATGGCCATGCTTGAAGTCAGGGACACCTATAAGCAGCTTAGAGTGAGTCACAGTACCGGACAGGGTGGCAGTATGAACTCCCAACAGGTGCCACACAGTGATGTTTCTGTTAACAATGATGGAGCTGAAAAATTCCTATGATCTAAACTGTTGCTCTGTCTTTTGTCTGTTTAGAAATGCAAATACCATTTTAGTAGAGCTGCGGCAGAATTCTGCACAGCAATAGGCTGTCCAGAATTGTAGCCAAGGAACTACTGGCTGTACCGTGGGGCTGAAGGACCTGACAGGCTGCAGTATGGAGCCAAGGAGCCTGGAAGGCTGTACCATGTGTCCAAGGCTCTGAAACAATCTTCGTGATGGAGCCAAAGGGCTACAGCAGGCTGCACCGCCTAGGTTTGAGTGAGTGTGCTGCATTAATACATCATAAAAACAGCCTAAGGACACATTCCTCAGAGTATATCTTCACCATTAAATGATAGCTGACTGGATTTGCTTCTGAGCCCATGGAGACCAGCCACCACACACTGTCCTTTCTGTCTCAGTCACTAGAATTGATCAAGTGGCCACTGAGCAGCTGCTAATCAATTCCTGCTGAGCATTTGTGGTTCAAGAGTTGGTGAGTAACCTTGAACTTGCCTTTCTACCTTTCACACATTTCATCTCCAGCACAGCAGAAGGAACAAGGACTGTGCACTTTCCAAGTTTTGTAAAGACATCCCAAAGACTTCAAAGGTACAGTGACTTCCCAATGAAGAATATGCCAAAATAAACACTTAATAAAAGTGTTAAAATATTTATGAAGAAAAGGCTCCAATTTTGCTTCAAAGTTGATGAGGGTGTTCATCTGTTTCAGAGTCGGGCTCTTTAAAGCATGGTGACTGTTTATGGACAAATGGATCCCAAAAGTTACATCTGAGCAGGGAACATGTTCACAGAGCTGCTCCTAATGTTGTCTCTTTCCTGCTCTTTGTGTGAGAGTGTGGGTGGGTCAGTGTGCATATGCAGTGTGCATTTGTGTGTGTGTGAGTGTGTGCATGTGCAGTGTGCATTTGTGTGTGTGCATGTGCAGTGTGCATTTGTGTGTGAGAGTGTGTGCATGTGCAGTGTGCATTTGTGTGTGTGTGCATGTGCAGTGTGCATTTGTGTATGTGGGTAAGCATGTACAGTGTGCATTTGTGTGTGTGTGTTCATGTGCAGTGTGCATTTGTGTATGTGGGTGTGCATGTGCAATGTGCATTTGTGTGTGTGAATGTGTGCATGTGCAGTGTGCATTTGTGTATGTGGGTATGCATGTGCAGTGTGCATTTGGGTGGGGGCATGTCTATACCCATACAGAGGTTCAAGGATGTAAGATGTCTTCCCCTATCATTCTCCACCTTATTTCCCTGAGATAAAGTCTCTCACTAACCCAGAGCTCACTATCTTTCAGTCAGGCTGCAAGGCCAGTGAGTCTCAGGGATGCATGCCCCTAGATCTGCCTGTCACTGCCCCACCCCAGTGACAGGAGAGTACAGCCATACCTAGCTTTTTAATATGTGTGCTGGGAACTGAACTTAGGTCCTCAGGCCTGCACAGCAAGCATTTTACTCACTGACATCTCCCAGACCCTCGTTCCTGCTGTTGATAAGGGATCAAGAGATTGTTTCAAGACTACTGTCTCCTGTAACATGGATGATGCTCAGAACATGTTAACAGTGGAAGCCAGAGCCATCATCTCAGGGGCATGAGTCCCGTGTGTGAAACTGAGAACAGACTAGTCTGTGATGACAACCAACTGCACACAGAGGTCTTAGATGGGAAGTGCAGCAGGATGGTTTCTGTAGCAACAGACATTTCCAAGTCTTGATCTCTTTTTAAGATAGGTCACACCAAGGATGAAGTACATTTAATTGTAGACTTTATGGCGCAACTCATGTATTAATAATGACAATGATGGTCAGGACCAGGAACTGGATCTCTCTCTCTCTCTCTCTCTCTGTCTCTCTGTCTCTCTGTCTCTCTGTCTCTCTCTCTCTCTCTCTCTCTCTCTCTCTCTCTCACACACACACACACACACACACACACACACACACACACACACACATACACCACATACACAAATATACTGCATACACACTACCACCACATTCCTCCTACAGCACTGTAGTAGGAAGTTTTCCTGTGTCCCACCCAGTCAGCAGCTGCTTAGACCCAAGTAAACACACAGAGGCTTATTTATATTAATTAAAACTGCTCGGCCATTAGCTCAGTAGCTACCACTGACTAGCTCTTACACTTAAAATCAGCCCATTTCTGTTAATCTATATGTTGCCACGTGTTGCTTTACCTGTGTGCCATTACATGATGCTCCCTGGATGGCAGGCTGGCATCTCCTGGCTCAGCCTTCCTCTTCCCAGCCCTCCTCTCTGCTTGCCCCACCTATACTTCCACCTGACTACTGGCTAATCAATGTTTTATTTATCAACCAATCAGAGCAACACATATTCACAGAATGCAGAAAGACATCCACAGCACAGCACCACTCACATACATTATATACCACACAATACTACATACACATATCTCATGCATACACAAACACCATATACCATACCACATATACACATACAGCACATATCACACAGAGACGATATTTTCAGGCCAATCAAGCTGTTCTGCATACTGTTGTTCTCTGGCACATTCACAAGATGTGTTGGCTTTTCCAGGTTCTGGTAAGCCTGCCTCAAGAGGTCTGTTGACCCATCGCATCCAAGAGCCTTGGGTGTGGCTCTCCTGTGCCCTGTGCTCCATGCTGTACAGTGTGGGTTGGAAGGCTGCCATGGGGCCATTGCCCTCTCAGATGTACAGGTCCCTCTGACTCTTGTCTTTCCAAATATAAAACCTCAGTGAGAAGTCTTAAAAGAGATTGGCAAGCTTGGCAAACAGTGCATAACGCGATCTGCCTGAGGACCCTGCTGGGATCCAGGGTCCCCTATCTTCATGTGCAGTAAACTCAGGCTCAAAGCAAGATTCTGTTGTGGAGCTGACTGCCAGGAATGAGGAACACTGTAGGAACCATTGAATCTGGCTGTCTCTGGGAGGCTAAGGGCACCCCAGTTAAAGCCCTCCACTCTACTGGCTCTAAGTCTGGAATCTAGCATCAGTCCACTGAGCACAGAATGACTCAGGGCCTCCCAAGTAAGCTCTCATTACTGGGCACTCTGTGTGACTTTCAAAGCTCCTAGTGATAAGTCAGCCTAGGAAGTGCCCAAAAGGTGTTAAATAGTTCACTGCACCAATGTGAGTGCTGGAACATGAGCATAGGACACTGCGGCTTTGTTGAAGGCTGGCTGCAAAGGAGAAGTGATCTGTTAGAGACTAAAAGGCCCTCGCCAAAAGACACTGCCACCTGAAACTGTTTTCAGAACCCATATTCCATCTCCCTGAAAAGGAGACTCAATGAATGGCAGCCATGGAAATGTTGGAGGTGACTGAAGATAATCCATCCCAAAGTGGAGTCCTACAACAGGAGAGGCGTGGTTGGACAGTTCATTACTGTGGGAACTGGTGGAAATTGCTTTTGATTCTGTCTGACCCTATTAATTGAAGTTGGGTGTGATGGCATATGCCTGTGGTCCCAGCACTTGGGAAGTGGAGGCAGGAGGATCAGGAATCAAGGTCATCCTTGGCAACATAGTGAGTTCGAGTCATTCTCTGAGTCATTCTGTGTTAGACTCAAAGTCAGCAGAGCGGAGGGCTTTACCTGGGGTGCCCCAAGAACCCCAGAGAGAGCCAGCTCCAGTGGCTGCTACAGTTCAAGGCCAGCCTGAGGTACTTGAGACCCTGACTCAAAGCAAACAATCAAACAGACAGACAACCATTTGTTTTGTTCAAATGTATTTAAAACATTCACAGGAAAGTACTCAGCCTCTTTGCTAAGTTGTCTTCTTTTTTTCTTTTAAGATTTATTTTATTCTCAATTACGTGTGTGCATGCGCACATGCGCACATGTGCACATGAGTGCTTGTGCCAGAAAACACTAGAGGTGTTGAATCTCCCAGTTACTGGAATCTAGTAACCAAACTCAGGTTCTCTGCCAGATCAGTACACAGTATTATCCACTGTGGTGGTTTGAATGTAACCCTTGTGGACTGAGGTGTTTGAATGCTTGGCCATACGGATGTGACCTTGTTGGAGGAAGTGTGTCACTGGGGAAGCAGGCTTTAAGGTCTAATATGTGTTCAAGCCTGGTGGGACAGACTCTTGCTATCTGCGGATCAAGATGTAGAACTCTCAGCCTCTTCTCCACATGTCTGCCTGCACACTGCCATGTCCTGCCATGTTGGACTAAACCTCTGAAACGGTAAACCACCCCCAATTAAATGTTTTCTTTTATAAGAATTGCCATAACATGGTGTCTCTTCACAATAATAGAAACTCTAAGACAGCACTGAACTCCCTCTCCAGCCCCCTGCCTGAGTGTCTTGAGGAAGCTGCACAGAGAAGCAGTTCGATAAAACTCTGAAACCCTAGACATTGCTAGAATAAGCATTGTTTGATGATGGTGGGGACTACTGGGAGAGGAGAGGATGGCACGGGACAGGGAGAGAGCAGCCTCATCCTGCAGCAACTGCATGGTGGGGAGGGTGACATATCTGGAGCACCATCTGTGCACTAAACAGCAAGTGCCGAGATGAACCCTGGAGGCGGCCCACAGATCACCATATGTGTCCTTTCAGAGCTGGCCCAGCCCCCAGGAGCACCGCAATGCAGCAGGAAGGCAGAGGAACTGATCAAAGAGGCTGGATTCCTACCTTCCCTCCAGCTCTGGGAGGCAATCCGTGACTCAGAAGGTGAGAGATTCACTGCCCCTGCCTCACCAGCTGTGGTCGAACTTCCAGAGGCTGCAAGAGGCCAGGACTAAAGAGTTGGGCAAAGCAGAATTCTGGAAAGGATGGTAATGAAAATCCCTAGTTTTCCTCACTGTCATTCCTCTTAGATATCTGGACCCCGGGCGATAGTGGCATCCACACCAATGCGGCTTCAGAGCTGCAGGCCTGGGTTGTATGGACCCTATACATTCTTAAACAGCTCTAGGGACATGAGCTCCAAGGCCTTGGAATAGCCACCCAGATAGCAGATGCTTTGTGTTCTGAAGCTTCAGGCCACACCAGGAAGTTTATGTTAATAGTGTGTGTTTTTGTGTTACCTTAGGCCGTGCCATCCTAGTCGGACCTTTGAGAAGACTGGAGACTGAAGGGCTGGGACCAATCACATAGGCACTCTTAAATGGGCAGTGGGTGAAGAAGCCCTGTTGGACTGTGCTCCATGGGGTACCATCCACACAATCCACAGGGAGATGACACCTGGCAACAGGACTGATCTGCATGTCACCCCCTCCCCATACACACCCACAACACCTTCCTCTGTGCTGGTCTTGACCCATTTCCTCAAACCTGAGTATAGCAGCTCGCTGACAAATGGTTCACAGAAGGGCAGCCTCTAATTTGAGGGTGGTCTCAAGATCCCCTGGCCTCTTCCTTCCTGCTCCCAACAGCCTGCTGCAAAGTGCATATCTGTGTTCCCTTTCCCCAAGGTCCAATCTGGCTCTACTGGCCTCTGACTCCTGGAAACTCAGGAATAAACCTCCTCCAGGCAGGGTCTGTCTTTACCAAGTCTCCAGAGTGGCCACAGTGCCCCTGCAGTCAGTCAAGAGGTATAGGACCTCACCTCGCCCAGGCGTACTCTCATGAGAGCCAGTTGGTGCTGCCCACTGTGTCTGTCTGTGGGCACTGGCTTTTATGATTCTCTACCAAACAGAAGCTCCTGCCCCTACCTGAAAAGCAGTCTTGTCTGACCACTAGCTGTTGGCTGATGCCCACGGTACTGTCTCCTCCCGGGAGCTGAACTCTCTCACATTCCCATGGGCCCTGGCTAGGCTCATACATCTAAGTCTGGCCTCCCGGTCCAGGCTCCCTGTCTACTGACTCAGCTGCAGGTTACTGACTGGTTGACACCAGCTCTGGGCCCTCCTCCCAACCACTGTCTTCGGGAGGTGAGAACAAACTTCAAGGTGCTTTCTAGCCTCTGCCTATCAAAGGAGAGGGAACCCACTGCATTTGCAGGAGACTCCAAGCTGCTGACCTGTAGGCAGAGGGTGAATGTCATGTCCAGCTTCCAAAGGACACTTGCTCAGCTGTTTCTACTCCTCCCACAACTGGCCACTCACCTCCCAGGGCCCAGAGTATGTGCTGACTCTTCAGACCGT